>NC_089274.1:9671975-10015290 GCF_963678975.1 Dysidea avara
ACACTATACGTACATGTATGGTGTGGAGCATTTTTGGTCATTCAGTGTGGATAAATTCACTATTACTGTATGATTTTAATTGTGCATGTTATACTATCGCTATAACTTCTTATGCACACATAGAATTCAACCAGAAATTTGTCTGACTATAGTTTGCACTATTGCATCATGTGACATGCAACTGCGCAGAGTTTGACATATATGTAAACTAAAGTAGCAGTTGATAGTAGGTCTACAGAATTTATATGGCTGGTCGATAAAAGGTATTGGTGGTCAATGGTCGCTGACATGTACTCAGTTTAACTCACACTGCTTACAAACAAACCGTGGTACATATATAGACAACGGGGACAGAAACGTAGAGGGATAGACAAGTCTGATGGTAAAAATGGGAAGCAGCTGAATATTTCTAATCATAAGTTATAAGCCAGTATACTGTACCAAACTTGGTTGATAATAAATCGCTTATGCTACAGTCACTGTTTGATGTTTTCACAGAAACCTGCGTAAAGTTAAGATACACAATGCTTTTTTTCAGCTGATTGAATAAAATGCATTTATTGTATGGTCTTATATATCTTTTTCAAGTTTTCCTTCAGCTGAAGGAGTTAACATATTTATCCCAGATTGGCAATATGTAGCTTCACCTACATTGTTCAACACAAAAACAATGCTGACTTTTCTATAAGCTTGAGATTTTTAACAATTATGCATTGGTAAACATTGGTAAGCATTACAAAGGTATTACATGAATACGCAAGCAAAGATGGAATCGATTTTTACAATAAAGCAACATGAATTCATGATTGTGAAACCAAATTCACTAAACCTTAAGAGAAATTAGCACCTTTGTTTTCAAACCAATTAAAAAGTGATTTCAGTTTTGGTGAAAAATGAGTAAATAAATAGGAATGTTGAAGTCAATTATTCTGACATATTTAGTGGCATAATAGGTAGGTATGTAAAAGCATGCCATATAATGGGCACAACTTTTAGGCAGATTGGAATGCTCTAATAAAACAGGCACCATCTTTTGTTAAAGGAAAAGTGATTGAGATTCTTTAAATGAAACAGTCACCACATGTTGGCATGCTAGTATAACATTCCCAATATTCTAATAGAGCAGTCAAGATACATTTTTCTAGTAGCACAATTAAGGCACAACTTGAATCATAATTATTTTATAGCATTACTGAAAATAATAAAAGACAATTTTAAAAGCAGACTAGGTTCTGGCCTAATCAAACTCTAATAGAATGCATTACAAATGAAAGGTACTGAAACAAGGGAGGTAATTGCCTATGACATCACAACAGTATGGAGTTTTCAAATGTGATATAGAGTGGATTACAGTGCCAACAATTTGTCACAAGTTCCTCATGGCACCACAATAATATGAAAACCAGGAAGAAATTTTAAAGTGGATAAGGGATCAAAGGAAAAAAAATTGAAACAATAGAATGGCAAAAAGTGGTGAAACAAGGAAGGTTGCCTATACCTGCAGATACTGTATACTTAATCCCTAATTCATGATCAGTCACAGTTATTCACACAAAACCAGCCAAGCTGAGTAAAAATGGTGTGGCCTTAAAAACCTGGGTGAAAAAAAGTTGTGAAATCAAAGGTGGTGGCCAAGAAATGACTTCAATGACATTAATGCACAATGCACACCATTATTAGCATTAACATCATTGTAGTTATTTCTTGGCTGCCACCTTTCATTTCACAACTTTTTTCACCCAAGCTTTTTAAGGCCACACCATTTTTCACAGCTTGGCTATCTTTGTGTGGATTTTACTTCTTTTTGTACAGTACTTTATAAGGCCCCAAAACCAGCCTATAGCTGACTTTGGGGTTTGATTTTACTCACATTTCTTCTTTTCTATACAGACACAGTGATGATTATCGAAGACAGACTTATTAATTGCACGCTTTATTTTTGATAATACTATTGCAATACTCTAATAGAGTGCACCTTTTTGAGGACTTCTCTAGTAGAACATACATAGAATATTCTAGAACAATCTAGAATTCCGTTGATAGATTTATTGCAAGTTTTACTTCAATATTTGGTAATATTATTGTAATATTTTTCAACATTTTTGTGCACTTTTATCCTGTGGTGACCGCTCTATTAGAGTGAATCGATCCTGTAATTTACACTTGTTTAGTTTTTGCTTTATAACTTTGTAGCTGTAATTCAATTGCTTTTCAAGCCATCAAAAGGCACGGTTACGATAATCAACCTATGAACACACCAACTTTCAAGTTATTCCCATACTCAGTCTACCCTGTAGCCAAGACATTTTTATGTGAATAAACATTCATAACTCCTTGGATATTCGTCAGCTTCATAGCAAACTTGGTATGTGTCTTATACGCTCTTTATTTGTCCCAAAAATCAAGACAATTGACTTACACATTTGTGTTTTATAGCAATTGTTGCAAAAAAAATTGAAGCACCTGTAGCCCCCTGACAGCTTAAGAAGAAAACTGAAGAAATGAAATCAAAACCTTGAACACCCATATTTCACAAATCGATGGTGTGAATTTAATCAAAGTTGCTGTGTGGCCTACTGCCTACCCTGACAGCTATAATCCAAAAATGGTGTGCTTTGGAGAAGAGGCCATGGAGTTATGCAGATGTGAAAATACTGTTTTCTGTCTTCCTGTCAATATACTCACGGTGTGACACGCCAGCTTTCTTGGCATGTCTTGAATTGTAGCTAGATTAAAGTACATATAGGAATTAAATGTCCACTGCAGGTATAGCTTCTTCCACTACTTTTTAAGTTATTCCCTTGTTTTAATACTTTTAAAAAGACCTTTTTCTTTCTACTTGTATATAGCACATGTACAAGCATAAGTAATACATTAGTTTAATAGTAGCACATCATACCCATACCTCTATACTAGTTGCACATTTATTGATGATTTCAGGAAGCTCAATATTGACTTTATTGAAAAATGTGATCAGCTGAAAAGAAATACAATGTAATTCAAATTCTATATGTGCACTGTACAGTATACTTTTACTAGCCTATATTATATTCTTACGACTACATACATCAAGAAATGTATTATAGTACATTCATTATAGTAATGGAGCTGGCCACTACTTTGACTATTGCATCCTATTTAACACCAGCTTTTTAATACTGCATTTTCATAACTATGAATTATACGTATATACATGCATGTATACATCTTAACAGTTCCAATATTGATTTTGTAGATTACCATATTTCCTTGTATATAAGGCTGGACTTTTTGCATACCCAGAATTTTAATTTGGTCTGTAAATTAACAGACTTTTGTTTAGGACCAAGCATTTATTTTAAAATAGGGACCCAGCATTTAATCGAATTCAAATAACGGTAGAATACAATCATTATAACAGAATACCTTTTTATAGTCACTATTACAGTGTATCAATGTGACTGCATGAAGGATGAAAACAGCTGACAAAACAGTTGTATCATACAGTACGATAGTACTGTATAGTAGGGACCACAAAGGAGTAGGCGTGGCCCACAAAATAATATCACCCAAAGACCAGCCTCAATTTTCCAAACGATGATGAGGCAGTATTGGTTAGGTAAAACTAAGCCCAAACAAACTTTCAGATCGACCCGAAACACTTTCAATAAGTTGTTACAGAATTTTAAAAAAATTATTTAACAGAATTTTCTACTGACTGAATGAGTAAGTAAGTAACTGACTGATGCCTTCAGACAAGCGTAACTTGATAATGGCTAAGGCTACTGGCTTGATTTTTTCACTGTTCGACGTCGCTTTGGATTGAGAGGTGCCTTTTGGCATACAATGTATTGGTACGTACAATGTATTCTTTATGGACTTACCAGTTTCCTCCTTTGTGTTCCATTCATCTTTGTTGACAGCGAAAAGTGTCGATTTGGCAGTAGCACGTGATGGCTTCCCTTCGAAACAGAAATCGTCCGAATTTTTCATAGTGGCTACTCTGATTGCAGAGGTACTTTTCAAATAGTTCTTGATTTGTACTGCTGTGTAACGGGTTGAAAATAGCCGACAATGAAGCGTAATGGATACTTCACTTTTCAGACAATAATTGATATAACTGGTGCGCGTGGCGCTACTTCTTTCTTTGGTATGCATGGATTACAGAAGTGCTTTTCGAACAGTTTTTGATCCGAAATGCTGTGTAACGGGTTGGGAATAGCTGAGAACAAAGCGTAATGGATACTTCACTTTTCAACAATAATTAGGGTGCATGACGCCATTATGCATGGGTTCACTAAGTCATAATAATTATTTTACAAAAAAAAAGTTAACAAACAAGTACACAGAAAATTTTTGGAATTTTCAACTAGAGTAGGGACCATAGCATATCGATAAAAAGTACTGAAACAAGCTGGAGAAGTGCACGATATTAAATCACAGTAAAACAATAAGAAGTGTTATATCCCTACTGTGCTCAAGATACCATAATGGAAATGCACAGTAGGGATAAAACACTTCTTATTGTTTTACTGTGATTTAATATTGTGCACTACTCCAGCTTGTTTCAGTACTTTTTATCGATACGCTATGGTCCCTACTCTATAACTTCTTTTTGTATTTGTATATACTCCAAAGCCGGCCTATGGCTGGCTTTAGGGCTTTTTTAACGTATCATTTTTTCTTTACTACAGGAAGAAGAAAAATATAAAGCAGATTTTTAATACTTTTTCTGATTTTATCAGTAAATATACAAATTATATATATATATATATATTTTTATTACATGCCAATTATTAACTTGTTTGCAGCTGATCTCTCTACAGGGTGACTTGAAATGTAGCCAAACTCTCTACAGGATGATTTGCTTGTAGCTGAACTTTCTATAGGATTCTCTCTATAGGGTGACTTGTTTCTAGCTGAGCTCTCTACAGGGTTATCTATTTGTATTTGAACTCTCTACAGTGGTTTCTTTGTTGCTGAACTCTCTAAAAGGTGACTTCTTCTACCTTATCTCTCTACAGGGTGATCTGTTACAGGATGAGTTTTTGTAGCTCGACTCTCTACAGGGTGACTTGTTTCTATAGTCTTTTCGCGTTAACCTGAGCAAGAACAAGTGAGTTATGAGGCTTTAAAAATATCCCATACATTTAGTATGGACAATTCAGGCGTGCAAACATGTTTACAACATGAAAACATGCTTGTTCCAGTACAAAATCATTGGGAGTGAACATGTGTTCATCTCTTTGATATCACTATCTAATCCAAAACAGCCAAGCTGTAAAAAATAGTGCGGCCCTCTGAAAGGCTATGGTGAAAAAAGATATGAAATCCAAGGTGGCAGCCAAGAAATGGCTGTGATGGTAGGTTAATGGTAAAAATTTTAATAACGACAATTCAGGTGAATTTGGTGCCACTTGGTCTTGACACAAAATTCACCCGAATTGTCAATTCACCCGAATTGTCATTATTAAAATTTTTACCATTAACCTACCATCACAGCCATTTCTTGGCTGCCACCTTGGATTTCATATCTTTTTTCACCATAGCCTTTCTGAGGGCCGCACTATTTTTTACAGCTTGGCTGTTTTGGATTAGATTTCACTTCTTTTCGTATTTGTATACCCCAAAGCCGGCCTATGGCCAGCTTTAGGGCTTTCTTTTTTTCTTTACCACAGGAAGAAGAGAATAATGAAGCAAATTTTAATTACCTTAACTAATTCAGATTTTATCAGTAAATGTACAAATTATAAATATATATATATATATATATTATATAGTTATACAACGGCCACGAGTGCTCTGCCTGATATAAACGCACGAGCCTGAGGGCCGTTAGGCCCGAAGGCAAGTGCGTTTATACAGGCAGAGCACGAGTGAACGTTGTATAACTGTTATGTACCACTCACCTAATAGGTGGGGAGAGTCTCACAAGACAGCTGTAACACTTATAAAGGCCAGGTTTCTAACATCGATTGTGGGTAACCAAGCCGGACGTTTCGATGACGTTCACCCTGCAGTACTGCAGCCACCTGAGATATTGAAAGCTAGTACGCTATGGGTTATATCACTAACCTGCATTAGCTGTTCGACTCTCATTATGTAGTGCTCAACATGCCAGCGTGATCACTCAATCGCCATATAGACTAAGCGCCAGATTAATCGCCATAGTGATTCCCTCGAGCGAAAAAAAGTAGCTAAATAGACGTTTTAAGTAAACAAAACCCAACTACTAAACGATACTGGTCTAATTCTTACCATTCACACTGGCTAAACACAAATCTGGTGGCATGACAAAACTGGTTACCACAATCGAACGTAAAGGTTAGTATTATTTAGAATATATTTGTTTTATTGAGTCATTGTCGAAGTGGACTACAGTTTAATCTGGGCTAAGATGGCACCAGACTAGTAAGGTGTATAAGTACGTTTATATATATGTAGACTAGAGTTGTGGCCACCCGTGTTGGCTTTTTCGATCGCCATTGGCTGCTTGTAAACATTATCCGTATCGGTGACGTTATGGCCCACAATCGACCTTTACATGTCAGGCTATAAAAGAATTCGAGTGATCTGTGAAGTGTCTTTCCACCTATCAGGTGAGGTGTCGTAGTGGTCTTCGCCACCGGCACTTGTGCTATGCTGCACAGAACCGCAGCCAGTGCAATATCTGTATATTGCACTGCGGTCGGTGCATTATAACTTATAATGCACTCGTTGTGGTCTACAAAACCGCAACCAGTGCGTTATAAGTTATAATGCACTCGCTGCGGTCTGCAGCAGTGCAATATACAAATTATGGCACTGGCGGTGCCTTTGAACTGCCCACGCAGAGTGGTACATATATATATATATATAATACATACATTTATTACATGTCAATTACTCCCTACAGATAACTTGTTTGCAGCTGATCTCTCTACTGGGTGACTGGAAATGTAGCTGAACTCTCTACAGGGTGATTTACTTGTAGATGAACTCTCTACAGGATTCTCTCTATAGGATGACTTGTTTCTAGCTGAACTCTCTGCAGGGTTATCTGTTTGTAGTTGAACTCTCTACAGCCTAGGATGACTTGTTTCTAGCTGAACTCTCTACAGGGTGATTTGTTTGTAGCTGAACTCTCTACTATAATATTTCATAAGATTCTAATCATCGCACATACAGCAGACTACACGCATGCGTGCAACTACACACACACTACTACAATTACATAATCATATTTACAATAATTAATACACTAGTCCTTACAATCACTGATATACTACAGTCTTCCCCCAACTCAGCAATTACATCTCTTCTATGAGTCTATTGGGGGCCGTGGCCTGTCTGTAAGATCTTCGGACAGGCTGCTGAGCTTCAGCCTGTCCAGTAAGCTGCTGGCTCGCAGGCTGAACTGCAGGTTGCAACTGGTCTCTGATGGGGGTACTACTGATGCCTGTATCCTCTGTGTCTGCCTCCTGTTCTGTCACTATTGGCTCATTTACAATCTGGGGGGAGCTTGAGCTGTTCTCCAACCATACATCAGCGACAGGCAAAACACTGTCTTCTAACGAGTCTGTACTAGAGCTGTCTGATGCAATACACATGGGAATGTTAGTGGAGTCTGCTGGTTGTGATTGTGTCTCACTCGGGGTGCGTGATACTGTACTGTCACTCACCCGTTTAGTCAGATGGTCTACGTGCACCTTCCTCCAATTACTACCCTCAATTTCAACATCATAATTCAGAGTTCCTACTACAGATCTCACCACTCCCTTACTCCATTTGCATGTGGCATTAGGACGGTAATCACGTACCCAAACTAAGTCTCCTTCCTGGAACCGTCTGGCAGGTTTCCACTCTTCTGGAGGCTGTAGGGTTGCTTTAACCCTTTCACTCACATTTGGTAACACCATGGAAAGGTGTGTGCGTGGGGAACGACCAAACAACAACTCAGCTGGGGAGCACCCTGTACTTGTGTGGGGAACATTCCGATAAGTGCGTAGGAAATCAGCTAACTTAGTGGGCATGCTTTACTCCCTCCCTGCTTTCTCAACCACTGCTTCACATTTTTCACCATATTTTCGGCCAACCCATTTGTTGCTGGGTGATAGGGGGCTGATCTGTGATGCAGTATGCGATTGCTGTACAAGTAATCCTGGAGCACATCCGCTAAGAATTGTGGGCCATTGTCTGATACCAGTACCCGTGGAAACCCATGTGTTGCAAAGAGGTCATGTAGTACCTCTATTGTACGCAGGGCTGTGGTGTAGGGCATGTATCGGACTTCTGGCCATTTGCTATAGGCGTCTACTACAACTAAAAAGTGTTGTTTGTTGAACTCGCCAAAGTCAACATGTATTCTGTCCCAAGGTGCCGCAGGACACTGCCAGGGGTGACGGGGTGCTGCTGATGGCAGGGCTGCTATGCTTTTGCAAGCTTCACACTGTGCAGCCATCTTCTCTATCTCTTTATCCATCCCTGGCCACCAGATGTAACTTCAAGCCAATGCCTTCATTCGGCAGATCCCAATGTGACCAACATGGAGCTCTGACAGTAATCTCTGGCGGAGTACCTGTGGTATCACTACTCGCTGGCCCCATAAAATGCAGTTGTCATGGCAAGTTAGTTCCATTTGCCGTCGCATATAGGGGACAAGGCTATCATCACATGATTGTGGCCAGTGGCCATGACGTACCTTCTGGAGGACCACAGCAAGGGTCCTGTCCTTCCTAGTTGCTTTTGCAATATCAGAAGCAGTCGCTGGTAAAGCGGATGTATCCATCAACAACACACAGCCTGATTGTTCAGCATTGTCTCTGAAACGAGAGGAAAGAGGCAACCTGGACATACAATCAGCACATTGGTTTTGTGCTCCAGGTGTAAACTCTAACTTATACTGGTACGTGCTCAATATCAATGCCCACCTTTGCATCCTGGCAGCTGCCAGAGTAGGGATCCCTTGGTCATGCCCTAAAATTCTGCATAGGGGTCTGTGGTCTGTCACCAAGGTAAATTGACGGCCATACAAATACTGATGGAACTTCCGAACAGCAAATACTATGGCTAATGCTTCTCGTTCTATTTGGGCATAGTTGACTTCGGCTGGGGTCAAAGTACGTGATGCGTACGCCACTGGCTTCTCCTGTCCATCAATGATATGCATCAAGCATGCACCAACACCTCGTGGAGATGCATCACAGTACAGTTTGACGGGCTTGTCTGCGTCATAATGGGCCAGCACAGGGGCTGTGCTCACTAATTTCTTTGCCTCCTGGAACGCTTTGTCATGCTTCTTATGCCATATCCATTTGACATCCTTTTTTACCAACTGGTAGAGTGGTTGCATGATGTCTGGAAGGAACCGTAAAAATCTTACATTGTACGTCATCATACCTAAAAACGACTTCAACTCAGTTTTGTTCTGTGGGGTGGGTGCTTCTTTGACTGCCCTTATCCGTTCTTGGGTCGGTTGGATGCCCTCACATGTGATTTTGTGGCCTAAGTAGGTTACGGAGTCCTGGAAGAATTGACACTTAGACAACTTGATACGCAAACCAAATAGTTGCAGGCGGCGAAACACCATCTGTAGATTGTGCTCGTGCTCTACCCTTGTTTTCCCTGTAACGAGAATATCATCGATATAATATACAACACCCTTGCAACCTTGTAACACCACAGACATGGCTTTCTGCCATATGGCAGGGGCTGTGGCAATTCCAAAAGGCAATCTTCGATAACGAAACAGCCCTAAGGGGGTGTTGATAGTCAAGCAAGCTCGACTGTCAGGTGCAACTACCATTTGTTTATAAGCACGGGCTAAATCTAGTGTAGAAAATGACTCACCCTGTGCCAGCGTGGAGAAAACCTCATCTGTAGTTGGAAGTGGAAAAGTCTTGGTCTGCAAATAAGGGTTCACTGTCATTTTGAAATCAGCACATATTCTGATCCCTCCATCCTTCTTGCGTACAACCACAATGGGAGCTGCCCAATCACTATACTCCACCGGCTCCAGTTCTCCATCAGCCACTTGTTGCTGGATAGCTTTTTCTACTTGTTCTCGCAATGCAAAAGGTACTGGTCTACTCTTGCAGAATTTAGGGGTTGTACCTGGCTTCAGTTCCATCTCTGCCTCAATGCCTTTCAAAAGTCCCAGCTCCTCTTTGGTAACGTCCGGGTATTTGCTGAGCCATACTGCCTGTTGAACCGAGTGTACTCTTGGGTCACCCCTTTTACATGTGCGAATCAACTTGGTCCAGTCTAGGCGCAATTGGTACAACCAGTCTCGTCCTAAAAGCGGTAGTTGAGTATCAGCATTCTCTACAATGATGAAAGACCCATTGATTACTTGTTGGCCATGGGAAACAGTGACCATGATTTCGCCAACTGTGGGAAGTACTGTTCCATCATACTGACGGAGGGTGACAGAAGAGGGGTGTATCGTGCTGTTTGGTAACTTGGCATGGTACACTGCCATCGGGATTGTCGACAATTCAGCTCCAGTGTCCACCTCAAACTTCACACAGACACCATTGAGTTTTAATGACGTGGTTAGCTTCCTGTAGCAACTGTCTTGTCCGACTTTATGAAGCCCCGGGTCAGGCTCTAAGAAATCATCTTCGTCATCACTGCTGCCCTCGTCATCCGTGCCCGCCTGTAGTACATGGGTTCCTTTTGATTTGAATGCTTTGCGGGACTTTTGTGCTGGTTCGCTCATTGACTTGCAGGTCCTGGCAAGGTGACCAGTCTTGCCACATTTATTGCATTGCTTGTCCTTGTGAGGGCACGAGTCTGCAACATGTTTGGGATTTCCACATCTGTAGCAGCTGCGGCGAGGTCGAGACACTAAATGTGTAGCACCATCTCCATCTCTCATTCGAAATTGCTGCAATTTTATTGACGCAGCTTCCATGGCTCGACCTTTATCTAAAGCAGTAGCAACCGTGAGATCACGGATAGATAACAATTCACGCTGAATATGTGTGTCCCTCAGTCCACAAACAAACTGATCCCGCAGTGCAGTGTTTAAATAACCAGCAAAGTTGCACGTTTTCGTTAACTTACGAAGCTCACCCATGTAATCAATAATACTTTCTGACGGTTGTTGAAGTCTCTTAAAGAACTTGTATCACTCAGCGATTTCCACAGTTTCTGGACGAGTGCGCACCTTGAGGTGGTCTATAATCTGTTCCAAGTTCAACTCCGCCAAGGGTGTTGGGCTAACCCACGTTTTCAACTTTGTATACATCTTCTGACCGATATGAGTTAAGAAAAGTGCTTTCTGTTTTCCTTCGGCGATGTCATGTGCGGTACAATAAAAGTCGAATCTCTCTTTGTAGTCTTCAATTCACTCAATATGAGGATCAAACAGCTCTACCACTCGTGACTGTGCCATCCTAATGTTTTCAGGCACTCAAAACACTGAAAGAGTTCAGTCCTCGTCGCCACTATAATATTTCATAAGATTCTAATCATCGCACATACAGCAGACTACACGCATGCGTGCAACTACACACACACTACTACAATTACATAATCATATTTACAATAAATAATACACTAGTCCTTACAATCACTGATATACTACATCTACAAGGTAACTTCTTCTAGCTGATCTTTCTACAGGTGCCAATAATAAATACTTTAGGTTTAAGGAAGAAAATCCATCCCTCCTGGAGGAAGACTGAGTGTGGCCCCGACTAGACATTGGGTGACCTGCAGTTCGAATCCTGGGGCTGGAGGGATTTTTTTCCTTACTTTGGCCCCTTTTCTGTTACACTTTTTCAGTCAGTCAGTAAGTCAAGTCATTAGGTCTAAGTCCCTGAAATTAGGTTAGGTAATCGTAAGGCTGCAGCACATGTTGCTGTCAGACCTTCAGTGCTGGTCACTGTAAAGTGCTAATAATAATAATAATAATACAGGGCAATTTGTTTGTAGCTGAATGTGATTTGTTTGCAGCTGAACTCTATATAAGGTAGTTTCTTTGTAGCTGAACTCTCTACAATGTGACTTCTTCTAGCTGAACTCTCTACAGGGTGACTTGTTTCTAGCTGATCTTTGTACAGGGTGACTTGTTTCTAGCTGAACTCTCTACAGGTGATTTTTTTGCAGCTGAACTCTCTCCATGGTGGTTTCTTTGTAGCTGAACTCTCTACAAGGTGACTTCTTCTAGCTGATCTCTGAGATACAGGGTGATTTGTTTGTAGCTGAACTCTCAACAGGTAATTTGTTTGTAGCTGAACTCTCTACAAGGTGGTCCTTCTAGCTGATCTCTCTACAGGATGACTTGTTTCTAACTGAACTCTCTACAGGGTGATCTTTTCATAGCTGAACTTTCTACTGGGTGATTTGTTTGCAGCTGAACTCTCTACATGATAGTTTCTTTGTAGCTGAACTCTCTACAAGGTTACTTCTTCTAGCTGATCTCTCTAAAGGGCGATTTGTTTGTAGCTGAATTCTCTACAGGGTGATTCGTTTGCAGCTGAACTCTCTACTTGATGGTTTCTTTGTAGCTGAACTCTCTACAAGGTGACTTCTTTTAGCTGAACTCTCTACATGATGGTTTCTTTGTAGCTGAACTCTCTACAAGGTGATTTCTTCTAACTGAGGATGATTTGTTTGTAGCTGAACTCTCTACAGGATGACTTGTTTCTAGCTGAACTCTCTACAGGGTGATCTGTTCATAGCTGAACTCTGTACAAGATGATTTGTTTGCAGCTGAACTCCCTGCAAGGTGACTTCTTTGTAGCTGATCTCTCTACAGGATGACTTGTTTCTAGGTGAACTCTCTACAGGGTGACTTGCCTGTAGTTGAATTGTCTATCAGATTAACTGTTTGTAACTGAATTCCCTACAGAATAACTTTCAATGTAATATAATTCTATAATGGAGTAAGTTATAAATGTAGCTGAATGCTCTATTAGAGTGCCTGTTCTATTAGAGTATCTCGATCTCGCATTTGCTACACATAGTTGCCTTTCGAATCATAACTCAGTGGTTTGCAATCCGATTCTTCTGTACTACTGCAAGGACTTTCTATGATGATTATTCCAGCTACATACTAATTTTCAGCTCATTGCTCTAAGCGGTTTGCCTGGTAGACGTGAAAACTAATGGTTTTTTCTATTCATAAAAATCAATCGCATAATTTTGACACAGGTTGGGTTTTGTGTCATATCTCCATAGTCTTTACCTTGATTCCTTTCAAACCACAAAAAGGCACTCCTACGATGGTTACTCCATCTACATATCAATTTTCAACTGATTCTTCCAAGAGGTTTACCCTGTAGGCGTGACCTTATTTTACACAAATAATCGGTAATAACTCCGTGAATGTTCATCGGATTCCTACCAAAGTTGGTACTGAGATCCGTCTTAATGAGCCCTTTACGTGTGCCAAAATTCATCCCGATCCGAGCACGCATTCGTGTTTTATGTCGGATTTTGCGATGTGTACGAAATGAAGATGAAGAAGAAAAAAATGAAGAAATTTTGTTCGCTCGTATCTCAGAAATGGCTGAGGCGATTTCCTTCAAAAGTGGTATGTAGTCTCCCCTAACTGGCCGGCACCTTTGTAACAAATTTGGTTCCAATCAGATTAGGGATCACAGAGCTACATAGGTGTGAAAATTGCGTTTTCTTTCTTCCTGCTAATATACTCACGGTGTGGCGCGCCGGCTTCTTGGGCCGCACGACACACTACCGTGTGTCCTGATATTTGGCGGGGGCTCAGGTGAACGCATACCGACTATAGCTGATCTCTCCATAGAGTAACTTGTTTCAAGCTAAACTCTCTAAAGGGTGATTTGTTTATAGCTGAACTCCCTTGCTTGTAGCTGAGATCTCTACAGGGTGACTTGTTTGTAGTCTACAGGGTTACTTGTTTGTAGCTGATCTCTATTGGATAGTTTATTTGTAGCTGATCTCTCTACAGGGTGACTTGTAATGGTCTGAACATAGATAATTTATACCTTACCTGGAATTGGAAACAGGAGAAATTCAATACAAAAAGTGTGAAGTATGAGCCGTCAGCGTTGTGGTAATCAACACCTTTCCTTTGATCAGTACGGGTTCACTTCGCTGACGAAGAAATGGAAAGAAAGGATAAATAAGCTACTAGAACTCAACATGGAAAGGATTCCCCATCATGGTAAGAGTAATACTGGATTCCCCATCATGGTAAGAGTAATACTGTTCTTCATGTGTGTTCGTCGAAATATCGGAAGCAAATCTCGTCAGTAGTTTACATTTTGCACAAAAATGGCTGTTTGATCACACCCTTGAGGTTTGGGGTTCTGAGAGCATGATAGCAGTGTTCTTTTTCAGTGCAAATAGTACTGATTGAGAGCTAAGACATTAGCGGATCTACTGATGTAAGTAAAAACCCTTAGTTCCGCTGTTTTGTAAGTGAAATGACACTACAAACTTCGAAGCAAGCATTTTGTAGTACTAAAGTTTGGAGTTCACAGGCTTTTTTCTAGACGTTCTTAGCTTACTTTCTAAAGTATTTCTAGTAATTCATACATACGTATATAAGTAAACCAGGTGGCTTTTAGAAAGTATTTTCCTGGAATGATATAGTGAAATATTCAATTGCACATGCAATTATTTCATTTTAGCTATAGCTACAATTTTACAATGATTATTTGCACTCTTTATTTTGCAGGTAAATGACAGGAGAGGTCATAGAAAAATTAGCACTTTAAATGAGACCCTTCAGCACATCTCTCAGTGGGATGGATACTGGAAATTTCTAGGGTTTAGGCTGAAAGTGCTTTTTACTGCTGGCACTGCCTCTACCTATGTCTTCCTTCACTGACACACCTGAAGCACTGTAGACTGAAGCAGTGTGCTGTCATCCCTTTAAGTATTATGCAAATACTTTGTTTCCTACAGGGTGGATTGATATGATCCAAAATACACTGTGACAGAATTCTAATTGGGTTATATTTTTAAGATCATTGACCATTATGGAAGACTTTTCGTGGATTATAAGTTATAAAAGAGAAATTCTAAAGCACTTAATGTGATATGGTTAGAATTACAAGGCTAATTGTGTTTGGAAACTACTACTGTACCTTTATTTACAAGACTTACATCTTCATGTTGCACCAGTATTTATACGCGTTGCTGTAATCACAAAGCAATATAACATCATGAACAATGACATACTGATGTCACGTATGTATATATACTGCTATCGTACAAGTCTCTGTGATGTAAGCGTTTTGAGTGCTGCATGCTCATTTTAGTTGATTGTTTGTAGCTACTTCTCAACCCAATTATACATGATGATTACTTTTTACACGAACTCATTGCCTACTGCAACTCTCTTGACAATTTCAAAGCAAATTCATCAAAACTGGTACTGTTTTCAGCAGCAAAACACCAGTTAGGCTCTGTGCCATTGCTTTTGTTCCTATATATTGACTCTGTGGACTCAATTTTAAAAAGAATTATCTCTAATACAGTACTGCACAGTAAAAGATGAATACTGTGGAAAACAGTGAGCGTCACTGGCTGTACACTTTAGTGACCATCACTAAAAATTGCAGTGATGCCACGGCAGTATTCACTACTTATTTTTTACAGTGTGAGTGCTTCACAAGTGTCTCTTGCCTTGGCATCCGTAATGAAAAGATCTAGAACCAGAGACAGTATTTCAATTAATGTATCACCATCTACCACACACAACACTAAATGACAGCTTACAAACAAGTATTAAGGTTTAAACATTATCCCTACCATTATTAACAACAACAACGGACCGTCACCGTCATTCCCACACATTGTTTTCTTCATTCCAGCTTGAGTTTTCTTAGATAACACGGACTAATGTAACAGAGTTAACATTACACTAAAATTGTCTTCTGCAACACTGAGTGAGTCTGTTGATTGGTGTTAATTGCCTCTATTTCCAATCCTGAGTAAGGTATATATTATCTATGGTCTGAATAGCTAGAGTGATTTATTTGTAGTTGCATGGTGACTGTTCTATTAGAGTATCTTTGCAGCTGAATGTTTTATTCTGGTGACTGGTCCATTACAGCATCCCGATCTCACTTTTGCTACACATACACATAGTTCGCTTTTGAATCATAACTAACAGCCCATTTACACTAGCTATCTAGTTCGAACTATCTCGAATCAGAGCGATTTCCAAGTCAGTGTAAACGCGTACCGTATTGAACCAAACCATGTCAAACCGCTCTGAAATGGACCTGCTAGGGATGTGTGTCTGGTTCGATCTAGTTTACTCTACTCACCCAGTATAAACAGTTGCAAACCTGCAGTTAGATTTGGCTCTAATAAGTGGAATAAGGATACAGAGAACTACAGCTAAAATAGTGACTGTAATGACAAAATGAAGCAACAGCGAAGTATTTCGGGGATGATACAGAAGAACAGCCTCAAGAGCAACAAAACTGGGACTCTGAAACAAACAGGTACACATGCGAATGAATAGTTCATCAACTCCATAGAATTGAGAGGTTGTTGCCAACAACGAAAACTTTATCATGCCTACTAACCTTACGATAACAGAGTACAGAGATCCCTTAACTCCATCAACAATCTCTACTTCGATGAAAATTATGATTTTGGGTTTAAGTGTTTTTTTGGTGATTGGAGTGGGCTTGGCCTTCATAGTATAAACGGGGCTAAAAAATCGACCTGGATCAAACTGAAGCAATCTCGTCCAGAGCAACCTGTAGTGTAAACAGGCTATAAGACAAAGTGGTTTGTACTCCGATTCTTCTGTACTACTGCAAGGACTTTCTATGATGATTATTCCAGCTACATACCAATTTTCAGCTCATTGCTCTAAGTGGTTTGCCTGGTAGGCATGAAAACTAATAGACTATTAATTCATAAAATTTGATCATGTAATTGTGAAACAGGTTGGGTTTTGTGTCATATCTCCATCTTTTTTATCTCGATTCCTTTCAAACCACAAAAAGGCACTCCTACAATAGTTACTTCATCTACATAGTATTTTTCAACTCATTCCTCCAAGGGGTTTACCCTGTGGGCGTGACAGAAGTTCAACCTTATTTTACCCAAATAATCGGTCATAACTCCGTGAATATTCATTGGATTTCTACCAAACTTGGTACTGAAATCCGCTTTAAAGAGCCCTTTAAGTGTGCCAAATTTCAGCCCAATGGAGCACCCATTGGTGTTTTATGGCAGGTTTTGCAAAAAGCGTTGATTTTGTGGTAGCATGTAATGACTTCCCTTTGAAACAGAAATCATCCGTATTTTTCACAGTAGCTATTTTGATTACAGAGGTGCTTTTCAAACAATTCTTGATTCGTACTGCTGTGTAATGGGTTGAACATAGCCGACAACAAAGCATAATAGATACTTCACTTTTCAGACGATAATTGATATAACTGGGACGCACGGCACCATTTCTTTTGGTATGCGTGGATTGCAGAGGTGCTTTTCAAACAGTTCTTGATTCGTAATGCTATGTAACAGTTTGAACATACTGCTGATTGCACGAATCTTTAAAAATTGCGTGATGCATGTGCGAGTGCGTACACCAGATTTAAAAACATTTCGTTGCATGGAACAGGTTGCTGAAATCTGGTATCCAGATTCCCGACTTAAAGATTTGTGCTATGAGCAGTAGCTGACAACGAAGCGTAATGGATACTTCACTTTTCAGATGATAATCAATATAGCTGGGACATGCGGCGCCATTTCAAATGCGGTACACATGGGTTCACCAGTCATAATAATTATTTACAATAAAGGTAACAAACAAGTACACTGTGAAAGAGCAAGCAAGGCGTGTTGGAACAGGCCACTGGAAGCTGTTCAAGATCAATGAACATTGTTTACTGTTTGTATGATTTTTGTGGCACAATGTATGCAGTTCTAGAATATTCTGTATAATTTAGTATAAATAGGCTGCTAATGTTGTATTTGGTGCCTTCTATTTGCCAATCATTGAATGAATTGCTGTTAGTCAAATGCCTCCAGCTCGCGCATTTCTTGGTGTAGAGAAGAGACTATCACATTTGGTGACAGGAGTGGGATAATTCTTCGATTGCAGTTGGCAGGAGAGACCCACTTGGCTGGTGTATGCTACATTCAGGGAAGCATTACCAGCCAGAGATGAGTGAAGTTGCAGAATTGTTGAAGGCCTGGATGGACAGAGAGGAGAGATGCAAGAAAGAGCAGGCTGAGGAGAAAGCGGAAGGAAGAGAAGGACAAGGGAGAAAGACGCAAGAGGGAGCAGGCTGAGGAAAGAGCTGAAGAGAGAGAGATACCAACAACTCCTTCGAGGGCTAACAGAGAGAAGGCCACGTCGAGTAGAGGTGGGGCCAGAGTCACTGAAGTTGACAAAGCTTTCAGACAGTGATGCATGATATAGAAGCATTCCTGACGACCTTTGGAAGAGCAGTGGAGGCATACAGAGTGGAGAGAGACAAGAGAGTGGCTATTTTAGCACCTCAACTGACTGGGAAGGCGTGTCTGCTATGACTGATGTGGACGCTATAGACTATGACAGAGTGAAAGCAGCCATTTTACAATGATATGACATCAATGAAGAAACCTACCGGCGACGATTCTGTTCAGTGAAGCCACTAGAGAAGGAGACACCAGTGGAGTTGGCTATCCGTGTGAAGGACCTGGCAGAAAAATGGCTGAAGGACTGTCCAAATACGCAAAATGTTGTTGATGTGGTGGTGAAGGAGTTTGTGGAGGTGTTACTGGAGGAAGTGAAAGTTTGAGTGAAGGAAAGGAAACCTAGGACTACTCAGGAGGCTGGTAGACTGGCTGAGGACTACATACAAGCCAGGAAGACAGAGTGATGGACACCAGCTCCAAAGTCAGGTGCTAGGAGAGGAGTACCGGTGCAGAGAGGTTGGTATACATGTGGTCAGCTGGGACACCTGGCTAAAGACTGCAGTAGTGGGTAGTAAGAAGGTGAGTTCATCTACCTCCTCAAAAGGTGAGGATGTGGGTAAGGTGGAAAGGAAGCCGAAGAAGGGTGAGAAGCCTCTCATCTGTTACAATTGTGGTGGCCGTGGACATACCTCAAGGCAGTGTCTTAGTGAGGCTTTCTTTGTGGGACAAGGAAGTCGACTGATTACCATGGGACAACCATTTTGTTGTGAGGGGCTTGTTGAAGGTCAATTTGTTAATGACATTGTATTGGATACCGGTTGTTCTAGGACTTTGGTGAAGAGCGACCTTGTGAGGGAGGAGAGTCGTGAAGACTGTGACGGTGCGGTGTGCACATGGAGATACTGTGGAGTACCCTGTGGCTACTGTGGAGATTAGTGTGCAGAGGAAAGTAGTTACTGTGGAGGCAGCAGTGTCAGACAAGCTGCCACATTCAGTGCTGTTGGGCCGGAGTTAGTGGATTTTTTGAAGAAGGATGAAAAGGCTCTTATGGTGGTGACTCAGAGCCAGGCTTGCAGGCTGAGGCAGAGTCAACTTGAGCAGAGTGACCGGGAGAATGCAGGGGGTTCTTCAGATAATGGTGAAGTTGTGAAGTCAGTGGAAACAGCTGCTTCAGACAGGAGTGAAGTAGGGGTGAAGTCAGTCATCACAGAGCCCAGAGCAGAAGCAGAACATAGGGGTGGTAGTAGTAGTGTAGGTTCAGCCCTACAAGGGGTCATAGGGGAACAGTAAACACCCAAGCAGATCTGTCTGCTGAGGATGATGTGTTGTCAAGAGAGTTTAGTTTCGATGACAATGTGTTTGTAGGCGGAGAGAGATAAAGGACCAAAGAAGTCTAGGTCGATCAGAGAGAAGGGAGAGATATGGTATGAACATGCTAGAGTTCAGAGAGCATGTGAGGGTGAAATCAACTTGAACATTTCTAAGGAGGAGCTACAGAAGCTTCAGGATGAGGATCCAATAATCCAAGATCTGAGAAGGTTGAGACCAGATAAAGTGGTAGAGCAAGATGGATTATGGTACCATCTGTGGGCTAAGAAACAACAACCGGGGCATGTTGTAGAACAGCTGCTCTTAGACCTTACCATCAAGTTGTGTGTAAGTTAGCTCATTCTATTCCAATTGCAGGGCACCTCGGAAGAGACAAGACGATCAGCAGAATAACGCAACAGTTTTATTGGCCAACGGTATTCCATGATGTGGCTGAGTATTGCCGAAGTTGTCCTGAGTGCCAAAGAACTGCCAGAGGGAGTCAACTGAGAGTACTTACCAGTAATGAAGGAGCCTAGCCATGTAAATGAATAGCCATGGACATTGTTGGTCCATTGCCACGTAGTAGGAGAGGTAATCAATACATATTGGTTGTATGTGATTATGCAACTAGGTACTAGGGATGCCATGATAGTCATATGACATGTTGTGACATAAAGCTCCATGATATGATATGACATAGGCTTCTTTATGTCATGACATACTGTAAATATCTCCTAATAATGCACACTTTTCCATTCATTTTGATCAAATTTGATGCAATAAATATGAGAAAAATTGACAAATAAGTAGGAGCAATGTTGGTTATTGATGTCATAGTTAATATTGCTGATGTTTAAGTTGATATTTTTGCATATTTGAATCAAAATAACTATACAGTTTCATAAGTAACAGCTTCAGTTGTGAAACTTTAAGAATTGCTTATGTCATGACATACAACATGTCGTGACATAAGTGACATGTGACATAAAAATTTCTATGTCATGGCATCCCTACTAGGTACCCGGAGGCTATTCCCCTTTGTTCCATTGATGCTGGGACTGTGACTGAACATCTCATACAGTTATTTTCTAGAGTTGGCATCTCCAGGGAGATTTTATCGGATCAGGGTACTAACTTTAATTATGTCACAGTTGTTGAAGAAGCTCTACAACTTGTTGAATATCAGTGATCAGTCAGATTAGAACTTCACCGTACCATCCACAAACTGATGGCTTGGTGGAAAGATTCAACAAGATGCTGAAGGCTATGTTGAGAAAGTTAGTAAGTAAGGAGGATAAGATTGGGATAGACTGTTGCCATATGTATTATTTGCATATCATGAAGTGCCTCAGTCTACCACAGGTTTTTCACCATTCGAGTTGTTGTATGGTCGTGAGGTGTGAGGACCGCTTGATGTCTTGAGAGAAGAGTGGGAAGTGAGTAAGAAGAGTCATGAAAGCATTTTGTCACACATTCTGTTGGTGAGAGAGAGATTGGAAGAGATGTCAGAGTTGGTGAGTGAGAATTTGAAGGTAGCACAGAAGTGTCAAAAGAAATGGTATGATCAGAATGCTAGTGAGAGAGATGGCAAGGCTAGAAGACACTGAGAAAAGGCATAATACGCACATGGTATGTACCATACGTGTATGCCTATACCGTATGCATATGGTATGGAAAATCGTACCATACGCGTTTGGTGTGTACCATACGTGTATGGTACATACCATACGCGTACAGTACCTGGTGAGGTGTTAGTGTTATTACCAACTAGTAGTAACAAGTTGTTGGCTCAATGGCAAGGGCCAAATCATGTGTCGTGTAGGGTAGGTGAAGTGGACTATGAGGTGTACATGCCAGATAAGAGGAAGAGGAAGGCTGTATTCCACATCAACATGCTAAAGAAGTGGCATTCACCAGAGGCTACTTGTTTCTGGATGGCTGAGGATGAAGGTTCTGATGAGGAAGAGTTTGTGCCCACAGGCAGTGTCAGGGTAGTGAGGCTCCAACCATAGGCGACCAGCTGTCAGAGCAGCAGAGGGGGCAGCTATCCAACTTGCTGGCAAATTTTAAGATGGTAACGAGTGGTAAGTGTGGATGAACTACTGTTTGTAAACACCATATCCATGTCAAAGAGGATATGCCCGTCCGACAGCAGCCTTATTGGTTACCACACATGTATAGAGAAGCTGTAGAAAGAGAAATCGAGATGATGCTTGCAGAAGGTATTATTGAACCTTGTAGTGAGTGGGCTGTGGTTGTTAAGAAGAAAGACAACATCATCTGTCTATGTGTGGATTACAGAAAGCTGAATGCAGAGACTTGGATTGATGCTTACCCAATGCCCTCGAATTTATGATATCTTGGACCAAGTGGTCATGGGGCAGGCTAAATATATATCCACCCTAGATCTGGCTAAGGGATATTGGCAGGTGCCAGTCACTAAGGAGGATTGCCCCAAAACTGCATTCATTACCCCAAAGGGATTGTATCGGTTTTGTGTGATGCCATTTGGTCTCTATGGGGCACGGGCTACATTCTAGCGCATGATAGATCATGTAAATAGAGGACTGAATGGATTTACCTGTGCCTACCTGGACAACCTTAGTATGTCTTGGGTAGATCTTCTGGCTCACCTCCAAGCAGTGTTGAATCGTCTCTGATCATTTGGCTTAATAGCTAACCCTTCCAAATTCCAGTTGGCTATGTGTAAGAATAATGTATCATTATATCTGACTCAGACATGACTTAGTTAATACATACCCACACACTTAATGTAACACTTTAGATGTTGATTAGATTAAGATATATAAGTTAGCCATTCTCTGTATTGAATCAGTCTGTATGTTAGTGCTGAATGAGTTGTTGCTGATATCAGAGTTAGTATTATATATAATATAACATTGGCGTAGTCGGCAAGATAACTACCATTGGACTGATTCAGTACCGGCTGAGCCCCTGAAGTTGATTGCACTGACCGATACAGACTCCCCAGGCAAGGTGAATGTTTCAGCTCAACTTAAGGTATGCAAACTAATTGTATTGACTACCCTGCCATCATAGCCACTTGATCCCAAGAGCAGAGGAGATGAATCGAGTGGCGTCAAACCAACCACTCAGAGCGGATGACCAAAGCAGAAATCATCCATCAAATTTAATTTGTGATAATGTTAAACAGTCATGTGTGTATACAAGGGTTGATTTATTGGCAGTGAATCCTGCCAGTGCTTATCATGTACGTGGTTTGGTTAACGGAGTGTTTATGCTCGACACTGGGGCATCAGTCAGTCTTATCAGAGAGGATGTCTGGAGGGAAGTTGTGGGAGAAAATGCACCACTAACAAATTGCAACCTTCATTTAGTGGGCATTGAAGGAAGCACTATAGCGATTTTCGGGGTGGCCACCCTCGAAACATTGTTCGCAAGTGTAAGCGTGAAGGGCGATTTTATTGTGGCAAAGACTTTAAGCACTGAAGCCATAATAGGACTAGATTTCCTCGAGTGAAACCACTGCACAATTAACACAGAGCAAAAGGTACTTCACCTCTGTGGTAAAGCTCTGCAAGCTGGGATGCCAGCAGACTTGCCCCTAGCAGCAATTGACCTTAGACACTCTGTCAGGGTCCCAGTGGTTTTCTACACTTGATTTAATTAGTGGATATTGGCAGGTGGAAGTATCAGAACAGGATAGGCAGAAGACAGCATTTACAACATACCAGGGTCTATATGAATTCAAGGTGATGCCCTTTGGTTTGTGCAATGCCCCTGCCACTTTCCAGAAGTTAATGGACTTACTGTTGGCAGGGGTGCAATGGTCCAAATACCTTGTATATTTGGATGATATTATTGTGCTCGGGAAGAGTTTCGATGACCTTGGCACAGTATTGGGTAAGCTAAGAGAAGCTGGTTTAAGATTAAAGCCATCTAAATGTGCAAGAATCGGTATCATATCTTGACCATATAGTCTCACGAGAAGGAATAGCCACAGACCCAGATAAAACTGAGAACGTATCCTGCTGGCCAACACCAGCCTCAGTGAAAGAAGTTCAACAATATCTTGGGCTGGCAACCAGATTTGTTAAAGATTTAGCAAAAAATTTCCAAACCACTGTACAGGCTGACTGAACAAGGGAGACAATTCAAATGGACAGCAGAATGTGAGTCAGCTTTCACCACATTGAAGAGTCGCTTAACAAACACATCAATCCTGACTATTCTAAAAGGTTTACACTAGACACTGATGCTAGTCAGAAGTGTATTGGTGCTGTACTGTCACAGGAGCAAGATGGACAGGAACGGGTAATTGCTTATGCAAGTAGAACTTTGACCAAAGCTGAAATTGTGTCACCAGGAAGGAGCTCCTGGCTGCCGTGACTTTTGTCAATCATTTCGTCCTTATCTACTAGGCAGGCCATTTAAACTCAGAACAGATCATGGATCTTTAGTATGGCTGCAGAATTTTAAAGAGCCTGAAGGACAGTTAGCTCGATAGTTAGAAAAACTTCAAGAATATGAGTTTACAATCATTCACCGCTCAGGCAGCCAGCATGGAAATGCCGATGCATTGTCAAGGAGACCATGCTCTCAGTGTCAACGGTTGGAACCAGTGACCTCACCTCCAAATGTAACCACTAAGGAAGAACCTGTACCTCTGCCATTTGTTGCAGCTGCCAACACTGTAGGTGGTGCTACCAGCCCTCATGAGGACCTGTCAACTGTTGTTACACTCCGAAGGGCCCAACTAACTGATGAAATCATCAAACCAATATTACAATCTAAGGAAGATGGCCAAAAGCCTGATGACAATGCTCTGAGAGGAACACCCAAACAGACTTATCAGTTGTGGCAACCATGGGACCAGCTAGAGGTGAAGGATGGAGTACTTTATTGCAGGTATGAGGATCACCAAGGTAAAACAGAACACTGGCAACTAGTAGTGCCTAAATGCATGCATAAACATATACTCAGTGAATCCCATGCAGGAACAGCAGGTGGACATTTGGGACATGACAAAACCTTTCGCAAAGTAAGGGAGAGATTCTTCTGGCCTGGATATTCACAGACAGTCAAGGAGTGGTGTTTAACATGTGAAAGTTGTGCTGCAAGGAAAGCACCAATACCAAGGAGGCGTGGGCCATTACAAAACATTAAAGCAGGCTATCCCCTACAGCTGGTAGCAGTTGATATAATGGGACCCTTTCCAAAAACCAAGAATGGTAATTCATACATTTTAGAGGCTTCAGACTATTTTACACGCTGGACAGAAGTGTATGCAATGCCAGTAGCTACAAAGTTAGTGGATAACATGTTTTGCAGGTTTTCTGTCCCAGATCAACTCCATTCAGACATGGGGGCTCAATTTAAAGGACACTTGATCAAAGAAATTGTAGAATCCTTTGTGTTAAGAAAACTCACACAACACCATACCACCCACAGTGTGACGGACTAGTGGAAAGGCTGAACAGGACAATCCAGAGTATGCTGGCAACTACAGTCAGAGAGCAAACCAGTGTGGTTGAGTGGGAAGAATGCTTTCCCAAGGTATGTTTCGCTTATAATACTAGTGAGCATGCCTCTACAGGGTTTACATCATCCTATTTAATGTTCGGGAGGCAAGCCAGGATACCACTGGATGTAATGTATGGACTACTACCTGGTAAATCAGAGACATGCTGTCAATATGTATCCAATTTGCGTCACTCTTTGGAAAATGCATACTGCATTGCCAGACAGAATTCACTGGTTTGTGCCCGTAGACAGAAGGAGTATTATGATTCGAAGGTACATGGAAAACCTTTTGTGCAAGGTGACTTGGTATGGTTATGCAACCCAGCTGTACCAAAGGGCACATCATGCAAGCTATATACCCCATGGACTGGCCCATACAAAATTGTCAAATGCTTGTCAGATCTAGTGTACAGGATACAAGATATGAACAGAAAAAGGAAGAAACTGGTAGTAAACTTCGACCGTCTCAAGCCTTCCCACTCAAGAACACGAAGCCAACCAGAAGTTGTGATCACCCCAGATTGAACTATAACTACTAGTACACATCCTACAAGTGCACCTATACAAGAACCACCAGGGACACACCTCGAAATAGTGGAAGATTTGGACAATGCAACCAACAGTAAGTCAAGGAGAACACAACTATGAAAGAATGTACACACTTAGAGCACATAGTTGGAAATGGAGAAGTGAAGCCATACAAGAGCAAAGTTCGAGCAATAGCTGAGTTTCCGCTTCTGACAACTAAGAAGCCAGTTCGTTCATTCCTAGGACTTATGGGCTACTATAGGCATTTCATCCCCAATTATGTCACTATCGCCACACCTCTCACTAACCTCACTAGAAAATCAGTTCCTGAGAGAGTGAGTTTGAGTACAGAAGGTATTAAATCTTTTAGTAAGTTAAAGGAAATAATATTGTCATATGCTATTCTGAAAAATCCAGACTCGATTTTACTAAATCTTTTATTTTACAGACAGACGCCTCTGAGGTAGGTGTTGGAGCAGTTCTGAGCCAGCAGGATGCTGAAGGATGTGATCACCCTGTAGCTTTTTTAGTAGAAACTTATGCCTCAAGAACAAAGGTTCTCAACAGTAGAAAAGGAATGTTTGGCCATCACATTGGGTATTGAAGGTATATCTGCTAGGTACGTAGAGAGTTTCTGGTACATACTGATCATCAAGCTTTACAGTGGCTCACAAACTTCAAGAATCACAACAATAGACTACTGAGATGGAGCCTGGCATTACAACCTTACCACTTTCTGGTCCAACATAGGAAGGGTACAGACAACGCCAATGCTGACGCTCTGTCCCAGATGCCATACTGGGAAGGTGGTCCAACTGGACAATGTGAAGTTAAAGAAGGGGGAGGGGTGTGAGAGAGCAAGCAAGGCGTGTGGGCCACTGGAAGCCATTCAAGAAATGAACATGTTTACTGTTTTTATGATTTTTGCGGTACAATGTATGCTGATCTGGCCAGTTCTAGAATGTTCTGTATATACTAGTTAAAGCACTGCCGTGAGTGCAATATGAAAAAAATAGTACAAGGGCGTGGGCGAGAGACTATTACAGCGCGAGCATTGGTCATGCTTTGGTCAACTTGTTTACTGTTTCAACAGCGCTGTATTGGGATCAAAGGAAAAATACAGCACACTTGGGCAAATACAGCACAGTTGAAACAAATACAGCACCCTACCAGCTTTGAAGTGTGCAGCCAGGTGTACAATACGGAAATAAAAGTACACTTTTCACTTTGATCTTTTCACCCAAAGTACAATAAAATTAAGTATAAATACTAGGCTGCTAATGTTGTATTTGGTGCCTTCTATTTGCCAATCATTGAATGAATTGCTGTTAGTCAAGTATGTCGAGCTTGTGTGTTTCTTGGTGTAGAGAAGAGACTATCACATACACAAAAAAAATTTGGAATTTTCAACTAGAGTAGGGACCATAGCACATTGATAAAAAGTATTGACACAAGCTGGAGTAGTGCACGATATTAAAATCGCAGTAAACAATAAGAAGTGTTATATCCCTACTGTGTTTACTGTGATTTAATATCGTGCACTACTCCAGCATTTCAGTACTTTTTATCGATGTGCTATGGTCCCTACTCTAGTTGAAAATTCCAAATTTTTTTGTGTACTTGTTTAATAAAATTTTCTACCAACTGATTACTGTCTGATGCCTTCAGACAAGCATAGCTTGATAACAGCTAAGGCTATGGGCTTGATTTTTTCATTGTTCGGCGCTGCTTTAGCCCAACAGGTACCTTATGGCATACCGCAGTATGTACAATGTAAACGTCATGGACTCACCTTTGCTCCTCCTTTGTGTCCCATTTCTTTTGCTGACAGTCCAAGGTGTCAATTAGCAATAGTTCAATGGCTTCCCTATGTGCATAAATGGGAATTTCCCATATTTTTTGTGGTGACTGGATTGATTGCAGAGGCGCTTCTCCTACTGTTCTTCGTTTGTAACATTGTGAAATGGGCTAAACATAGCTGAAAGCGAAGCATAATGGCCGCTTCACTAGCGAGTCAGTGATTGATAGTTGGGGCACGCGTTCAGCTGAAAACATTACCTCTGGCACCATCCTTTCTTTTAATGCAGTATGCGCAGGTTCACCAGTCATAATAATGTTGCAAAAAAAAACAACTAAACAAACATGTACAAAGAATTTTAGGGATCACAGAAGTGGGCAGTGTGGTGGTGGTGGCTGCTGTGCAATCCAGTGCAGCTGCCATTAAGGGGATCCTGGCACAGAAAGAAGTGAAGCAATGGATGATTTTGCAGTGCATGAGGAGGCAAGGTAACAATTAATATAAAGTGTACCGCATCATGATCACAACTATGAATGCTAGCCCCTGCAGAAGTATATAAAACAAAATCAGGTTCATTAGTCAACAACGAATCTAAAATGTGATCACTACAAATTGGATGGCACACCATCTAGCCATCATGAAAAAAATTACATAGCAAATACACACCCCTGTAACATATCAAAGATACAATCAAGTTCCAGTGTACATAATAGTTAGACATCAAGAGCCAGGGTTCTACAGGATTTAGAAAGCTTGGAGGCCCTCTGTTGTAGTGCCTGAGGGTTTTCTAAATCCCGTCGAACCCAGTGGTTCTTGGCGTCTAACTTAATTTAGACTACAACTTGTTATTGTACCTTGAGTTGACAGCTGCTTGTAAACCAGAGATGTATCACTAATTACTAGAAACAAGCGATCTACACCTCAGCGTAGCTGTTGCTACCCATTTAAACACCCATGCGTTGCCGCCAATGTTACAGGTGCGTGCTATGTTTCAAAGTACTGGACTACAACTCATTGTAGCTGTTGTTGCAACTTGACAGCTGCTTGTAAACAAGAAATGTAGTGTTGATTAGTACTGTACAAACAAGCCCATTACACCTCCCTCTAATTCAGTATGGCTGTTACTAGCCATTTAAACGCTGGTTGAGCATGGCTCTACAGGATTTAGAGACCACGTTTTCAGCCAATCAAATTTCAGTATCAAACTTGTTGTAGTCTAATGTATGTCAGGGACATTAAAATCATCACATAAAATTACTGGAAAATGGGATGCTGTAGCAAAGCAAATGGAAGCCATCAGCTGCTACAAATAATCCACAGAAGAACCTGGAGGACAATGAAAGGTTACAAAATTAACTCTACTTCTAGAGGTAAGCAGTTCCAATCTGCAGAACATTTCACAGTTAGACTCAAGGTATCTGCAATGAAGTAAAATAAGTGAGGCCTTTCTTTATCAAAACCAAAATTCCACCACTGTGTCGTATGGTCTTGTCAAAAAACAGTGTATCCATTCAGAGCAATCAGGGCATCAGGAATAGTCTGGTCAAGGAACATTTCAGCCAGTTGTTTATAATACTCCAAGCATTAAAGCACACACCAAGTTAGACCTGATAGCAATGGGATATGGAAGCCAAACGGCACACAGAACAAGGGTCAGATTTGCCAACATTTCATTACAACCATTTTATTGTCAGTGAGCAGTCACAAGTTACACACATGTATCCACATGTCACACTGGATTGCTGGGTCGCTATACAGGACCTCTCTTTGGTACATTTGACAGGGAAAGGTAGCATTGGGTCTGGGATTCAAATGTATATATATATATATATATATATATATATATATATAGCCAGAAAGCAAAAAAAAAAACCCAACAGGATGAAATCGCTAGACTTAGTTTTTTTAAATGATCACCATACTTGGATGAGAAAAGCGGACATTGATCAGCAACTCATGTTGAAGTTCATCCCAAACAGTCTACAGTAGTTTAGACAATCAGAAACTACAGATATCACCAATGCTAACAGAATTACCATTTTATCATACAAGCATATAAGGCCACGAAAACTTAATCTGGTTCCCTTCCTGGTCATTTTTTTTGTTGTTGAATGAATTGCAGAATCATTATAATATTTTATATGTTTAAAATTTTCATGTCTTGTCTTATAAAGATGTACTAACTTTATATATTAACTTTGTTTTATGTACTACTATGTCAAATGTAGTGTATATACAACATCAAAAAAGTTGCAAAAAAACAAGCCTGGTCACCTTGGGCAATTGGTAGGACCAGAAACATTATAATTAACTTTGCATGGCCTAATATGCTGTATATTAATTTTAGCTACGTATGGTATCTATTCTTGTACTACCAATTTCATAAACAGATGAATTGTTGAGTTCAATAAAAATTGGTACCCTCAAAACTCTAGACATGTAATGTATCGAATTTGGGGTAAGTGCTGTTGAAGTGCAAATTCAGCAACACACAAACTGTATATATACGTACTATTTATTATTCTTGGTTTGTGTTTGCCTATATAACATGTACGTATTGTATGCACACTTGTAAAAATACCTGCGTAAGGGTATCATTGTTTCTGTACTTTCCTACCAGAACATGCATCAGTGTTATACAAGTACTCCACACATCAGATTTTGGACTAAATATTTTTTTCCCTTCTTTATCCTTGAAGAATACCTACAAATATATGATACAAATCTTTACACAAATCAACCTCACAGAATTATTAGAATTAATTTTGCAACTAATTTATAAGGAAACCAGCATTTCAGAGGAGCTATGCTTTACTACAAATCATGGGTATAGCTAAATTTCAAATTTATATTTAATCTTTACCAACAAAAGATTATGTATATATACATGCACGTGTGGCACACCCTAGCTTTAAAGCTATTCCTGTAATTTTAGATCTGCATATAGCTTGTGCACAACACTCTATACTGCCAATTTTTATCATACAAATTATGTTTTGATTAAACACATTTCTTCATATTTGTTTGTGCTTACAAAAAGTTTTAATGAATTATATACTAAATCAGTAAAATCAGTACTATTGTGTGAAGCGAAGGATCTGGTTGTCCCAGAAACAAAACCTCTGTGGAAATATGGCCATGGGAATTTCAGGTTAGGTACATCATGCTAAGTAATGTACAACCAGTGGAAGAAAATTGAAAGTTTATTCCGAGTGTGTTTTATTTATTACAGCAATCCATCACATGGTGGTTGTACGTAGCCATGAGTGGGTTAAGAATTTATTACATTTATCATACACTGTATAGTAGGGACCACAAAGGAGTAGGCGTGGCCCACGGAATAAGATCACCCAAAAACCAGCCTCAATTTTCCCTGACAACGATGAGGCAGTATTGGTTAGGTAAAACTAAGCCCAAACAGGTTTTCAGATCGACCCAAAACGCTTTCAACAAGTTGCTACGGAATTTTAAAAATATATATGTTTAACGGAATTTTCTACTGACTGACTGAGAAACTGACTGAGTAACTGACTGATTCCTCGAGTCAGACAAGCGTAACTTGATAACGGCTAAGGGCTACGGGCTTGATTTTTTCACTTCTCGATGTCACTTCAGCCCGACAGGTGCCTTTTGGTATACCACAGTATGTACAATGCATTCTTCGTGGACTTACCAGTGTCTTCCTTTGTGTCCCATTCATCTTTGCTGACAGCGAAGAGTGTCGATTTGGCGTTAGCACGTGATAGCTTCCCTTTGTAACGGAAACAAGAACGGAAATCGTCTGTATTTGTCATAGTGGCTATTTTGATAGCAGAGGTGCTTTTCAAACAGTTCTTGATTCATACTGCTGTGTAATGGGTTGAACATAGCCGACAACAAAGCGTAATGGATACTTCACTTTTCAGACGATAATTGGGGCCGTGTGTGCGGTGCCATTTCAGATGCAAATGCATGGGTTCACGGTCATAATAATTATTTACAAAGAAGTTAACAAACAAGTACACAGAAAAATTTGGAATTTTCAACTAGAGTAGGGACCATAACACATCGATAAAAAGTACTAAAACAAGCTAGAGTAGTGCACGATATTAAATCACAGTAAAACAATAAGAAGTGTTAGGCCAATGAAACTTGATTACCAGTTTCTCACTCAGATTTTTGAAAATTTGATGTGGGCGGGTGGTTATTATTCATTATTCATTATTTCCCAAAAGCACAACACACATCCAAACATGAAGATTTCTGCCAAAAAACAGTGAGATCTATACTGATAACTCTTGCATTAAATAGCTAAAGTACGTTACTAATCTATAACAAGTGATTTTTCCATTAGAGTATAGCTGATTGCTCTATTAGAGTAAAAGTGACTGTTCTATTAGAGTATTTTTCTATTAGAGTATTTCAATACCAATAATGAAATTCCATGCGGGTGTATCAAGAGCATGCAGGCGATGAGGCAAAACTGCTAATCAAGTTTCATTGGCCTTATATCCCTACTGTGCTCATTTTTCTGTGTACTTGTATATACAGTATAATCAGTTATGTTGTTTAACAAGTTTTCTACATGTACTCCTCATACCTTTTGTATGATTCAGAGTAACAGCTACAGTGTTATACATAATGCAAAAAGTAAGCATGATGTGACAGGCTCACTGTAATAGAACAGTTACCATATAAAGTTTTGGTAGCGGTAAATTGTTTTCGAGGATACAAACAGAGTTTGCTCATACTGTTGTTTATGTAAGTAAAGTAAGCCCTATACAGGCCAACTTTTGTACTTAGAGGTACAAAAGACGTGACGTACTCTACACAATACAGCTAAGCTGTGGCCTTTAAAACATCAGAGTTATAAAAACAAGTTGATGCTATGTTATATAATTTTTTTTCCAAAACACATGGTTTCCACTGCCCAATAGAGAATTACTGCATACATACAGTACATACTTACAAAAAAAGTAAAATAGCTTACCTCAGGAGCGATCATACCTTTAGATCCTCCTGGACTGGGATTAAGTGTTTTAAATTTACTATCTGTTGCTATAGCTTTATCCATCAGGTCAAAGTCGGCTATTTTGCATAAAATGGTACCTTCACTTTTGCAACAGCACAGAATTGGATGCTCACAAGGGCAATGTGCAAATTTCTCCATTAAAATATTTGATCCTATGTATTATAAACAATGAACCTACATATATATCAATATTACTATAAATAATCCACAAAACCCAGTGATTAGTTAAATGTAAAGCTTTGTGGATTTAATTTTCAGCATATAACTGTATGTGCTATGCATAATTGTACATACTCCATCTATATGGCATAATCTTACGTTTTATGTCTCGATGAACAAATTTATTTTCCTCAAAGTATGTCAATGCATTGAATATTTGCTTAGATACTGCCAGAAAGTTTCGCAAGTAAAATGGCATTTTCATCGTTGAGCTTTTCATGTAGTCAAGCAGGCATTCATATCCTCTCTTAATTTCTGGTGTGTTGCCATGCTTAGCCTCTACAAAAGGCTCATTGAGACCCTCTATAAAACATAAACAACAACAAATTATTCACAGCTAAATTATCATAAAAGAAATTATTACCCCCAGTGCCCCTTCTATAGAGCTATCTGGCACATGGTAGCTTGTAAATTGAAAGTGCTAACAGACCATGACATGTACAGTAAGAGCTACGTACAATTATCATCTACCAAATACGACAAAGAGTACGTTTGTAAATAAACAGGCTAGTTGGAAAAAAACAAGCTAGTTGTGATATTTGATCATTTCAGATTTACTTTGGTATTTGATGCAAACCTAACATCTATGGGGCTTAAAATGTAAAGAGTATAATTAACTGATATTAGTGCCTCATCCTATGCTAGTTACATATGTACATTTCATTTTTGTGTTGTAATAACTCCTGAGTTTTAAATTCCATTTCCTTTTAGTTTGTACTTTGATATTGTATCAAGACTTGCAGCTACAACGTAGTTTTCATAAGAGACTTTAGTATAGACGTGACAACAAATTGCACTTGTGATTTTCTATAATATGTTGGTGCTTTATCCAACTTGCAAACTCTAACTGTAAATGAGCTGTCCTAAATGTCCATTTATACTCCAAACACTGATTTTTTCACATTTTAGGGTATAACTTAAAGGATATAAGCAATGAGTGCAGGAAGTGAGGAGAGCATTGCCCAAAGTCCCATGCTAGAGGGACAGTACTCCAAGCCATACAAGTACTGAAACCATTCAAGTGTAACTATGCATTTGATGCAGTGTTACATAATTACTGAGCGATTATGGTTGGGTAGTGAAGAAAAATTCTCACTTCCTCTACAGCCTGCTACAACAACTTGGAATAATTTCAATGTGTATAGAGTGGTTATTTAAGCCAGAGATAGTAAATGACCTAAATGCTCAAAGGTATTGCATTAAGCACGGAGTGTAGCCACAAAAACAGTAGGATAGCCCATTGTATAGATAGCCCATTATAGACTGTTGATTAACAGGACAGGCTGCTACAATCATGACAACTTTACAAGTTTGTACCAGCTGCTAGAGCCTGGCAATTCACACAGGATGAAACTTTATACAATGGTTCTTTTCGCTACCAAACAATGATGTGAACTGCAGGGGAGACACCTTACGAGTAAAACAGCACAAATTTACATCATTACGATTGCTTTGTTTACAATTATCCCATTAGAAGATCACTACATGTTCACCATGATGCAATAAAACACAACTATTTACATGTATTAATTTAACAGAATGTGAAAATAGCACTTGTATGGCTTGGTATACTGTCCTTTAACCCTTGGTTTCCCAAGTATTGCACAACAATTTTACACTACTTCACATATTGCTTTATATCTCTTACATACATTTAGCTATCATCATGAAATTTTCTGCACTACTTGTCTACATTCTAGTAATGACTGGAGAACATGGGTGTGATCATCAAATAATATAATTAGGATTGGGGTGCATTTAAACATGAAAAAATGTACATTAAATTTTACTTTATATACTGACTGCTCTATTAGGAATTTTTAGCATTTCAATGGATAGCCACAACATTCAGCTACCTGTAGAAAAAAATTGGAAGTGAAAAGCATATTCTATGAGGATTTTATGACCAAAATAAGATAATTCATAACCACATGAAAGAAAAAGAATACAAACAACAATTAAATGGATAGCTCGTGTAAACAAGATCCTTTTAAGGAAATTATATTTCTAACTTGACAATGTGCTTAGAGGTCACTTATCAAATGAAAAACAAATGTTCAGAGAAGCAACTTTCCATCTAGCCACCAAAAAAAGATAACCAGATGGTAATGAGAAAATGTATTGCGGGAAACCAAGTGTTAAAGTAAAGCTTTAAGGTTCAGCAACTTTGGCTAAAAGAAACACTTAATGCGTATAGTTATTCTGCTAGAGCTACACTGTATAATAAGCCTTAGGCAGTGTTCAAACTACATATTATGTATTAATGACACCTACTGAAGTTCTTTGCTATCATGAAATTCATGAACCAGTATAGTCACTTGACTTAATCATTTTGTTATGCACATACAGCATTATGGTACAGTACATCACACATCCATGCACAATTCAGGGCCAGCTCTGGCCAAATTAGGTTGGGTGGGCCATCCATGGTTGGTGGTAGGTAGTGTGTGAAGCACACTCAGCATGTGTAGCATGCTCCTGCTAGGGGGATCTGGGGGCATGCTCCCCCAGGAAATTTTTAAAACTATCACCTAGAAAATGCAGCCTAAAATTATCACCTAGGAAATGCAGCCTAATTTCAGTTGGGCATAGTTATCCAATATTTCAATCAATAACTACACTGAATTTGTTCATGTATAAGCATTCAATCTAAGCTTATTGGCCAGTAGCTAGATGAATAATGACCACAGTACTGATACTGTAATAGTGGTGTAGCCTAAATTGTACCACATAGACAAAAAGGCACCCACAAATATTTTGATGCATGCTCTTGCCAAGACTTTTCCGTAACACTCCGTGTTTGAGAGACTGGTAGACTTGTAGCACAGTATCTAAGTCCTCTAACCTATTTCATGCAGTACAGACTAGTGCTTAGTATAGTTTACAAGAAGTTTTGGTAAGTTTGAATGTAAGTTTTACTAGCAGACTTGCACGCATAATTGTATGGCTTCTCACACTGTTAGTCTACAACATACTAGTCAAGTTAACTGTAGCTGGGAAAATGTTGGGTGGGCCATGGCCCCCCTCCAGAGCCGGCCTTGCAATTGCAGTACATATATACATAACTCACTATGTTCCATAATAGGCATAACAAACAAAAAGGTGTGTCTTTCGTTTATGCCCACTTTATCACCTACACAAATATACACATGCATATGTAAATACTGCAAGTACAAAATACATTTGCTACCCATGCTAATATGTGCAACCAAGCAGTCACTGTGAAAGATGATGCAACCTTCAGGATTCATAAAAGTTTTAAATTAAATCAGCCAAGCATTTATTGACTGTAATCATTAATGCCAAACAATATAATAATGACAAACCTACACTGACATGATTACTATTGAAGAATCTTGGCTACTGCCTTATAGTTTCAATACATTTTAACTCTGGCTTTGTACATACATAAAAGAGTTAGCTTTATGATAGCACCTTGCACTGTATTATTAGATTTTAATATTTTGATCTAGCTAATAGAACAGGTACCCTTAGTTGAAGCTGCAAAGGCCGATATATCGGCCACCACGCATGGTTGTAAACAAAGCACTGTAATTTTAGAAATGTTTATCTTTATCCCATGGCTATGAAATCACTTACTCATGATGTAATATGATACCTAGAAATTTATTCTACAACGAAAGTACAAGGACCAAAACATGCTATGAAAACACATAAATTTCAGCTTGTAACCTTTACATACCTCTACTTTAGAACTTGATGACTCAATACCAGTTGATCCAATTTAGAGTAAATGGTCATTCTACAGACACCATGCATCACATTGACATCATTATATTACCCAGACCCAGCTACTAGCTGCAAATGAAACTGCACTACTTTGAAGTACATACACCGCTTGCTCTTGCATTAGAATTGTAGGAGCATAGTGCAGCCACTGTAGATTTAAGAGCTGAGGTCTTCTGGACCATAAATTAATAGAGCAGTGATGCATATACCAGACAGGAAAGAAATTATTTTGACATCGCAAAGAAGCACTATTCTTTTAGCTAACTACAAGTCTGTCAATGCACATCATGCTACATAGCCAGCCCCTGTGGTTGGCAAGCAATAATCAACCTTCTCTCCCCTTTTATCACAGTTGCCAAGGAGCCAATTAACTAACCCTCAATATAAACTATACCTGTGCCACCAATGCACGTATTCCAGAAAATCACTGCAGAAAACAGGTTATTTATGGCATTTCAAGTCAGCTTTAGCAATACAGTAATACATTTTTTATAGGAAAGATTTCACACAACATATATCTATATGTACATAGCCAACTTGCTAATAAATAATTGCAGTGACAATTTGGGCTTAAAGCTGCATAGTTAAAGAGGCCATTAGGTCAGTGCTAGACTGTCATAGCTAGCTAAATCACTTACATGGTACCAACTTAAGTAAATCTGACTCTAGCTACGTAGATATAGCTACAAGACACCTCTTTCCTTTACACACTGAAATCCTTAAATGAGTTATGCATGCACCAACACATGTGATTATTCAACTGGACAATTGGGTGACACCACCCTCACTGCAAATAAATACAAACACAGCTATGGTGCATGCATAGTAGTGTCCGGAAATTAGATGTAGCCCGTTGTTATGTGGTGTCTGGAATTTGAAAAAAAACTACTCCAAATAACCATTGGCCAATTTGCCATTCAATGACCAGTAAGCTCAAGTGACTCAAACCTTACGGTGGACAAGACTTAGAATGTGGCATTGTGATAAAACTAGTCACTGTTCTTCATCACTTCATAACAAGTACCTTCCCCTAGTACCCCAATGAATAAACTTTGTTTTGATATTTGGTTTTAGGGTAATGGAACTATGCAAGCCAAGTTACCTGGCCATATAAGCCTGTGTTTTGTATAAACAGATATTCCTCGAAAGTTATATGTGTTTTTAAAGGTAAATACAGCAGTCAAAGAACAAATTTCATTACTACAGCTAAGCTAAAATTTTAATAGAAACTAAGGGAGGAGGTAACTGGCTACAGTACTAGCTAGTGGGCATACCAGTTGAAGTTTAGTGATCACTGGTTTGAATGCATTCCATTTTTTCATCAAAGGTTTTTGTGCACATCTTTTCTGTTCTGTGTAACTGTTCTGTAGTCATTTGTTACACATGTTAACTTGGCTTTGCTTTTATACTCGGTGCATGCATGATGGTTAACACTCCTAACCACAAAGTTTGAATGATGTACAATGGTTAAATTATCAGAAGACTGATGTTCGACTTATTCCCATAAGCAGTTTACCTTGTAGGCATGACAACAGATTGGTCTGATATATTTACATGAATAATCATTAATAATCCCAGGGGCGGATCCAGGATCTGGCAAGGGGAGGAGAGGGGCACAAACGAATTCAGATCTATAATACTATTTAAAAAGGGAGGCCACTCTGAGTAGCTAGTATTAAGTTAGCTACAATTTGTTATAGTTGAAATATACACATAGCTGCTGCAAACAATAACTTCTCAGTAGTGTTCACTGTTGAATTGTACCATTTAGGCCATTGCATGTGCAGAAGGTTGTAAAAGCAGTTACAAAAACTTGAGCAACAACTATATAAATGGCTTGAACATCTGCCAAACGATAATTATTTTTAGAGGCACTTACTACACACGAAGGTGCTGGTGGTCAGTTTGAGTTTGGTAAACTTTGGTTTTGCAGTAAAGGGAGCAGATATGTCTTCCTTTCAAACTAAAACTATTTGATATGTCAGTGTTTCTTGAGCAATAAACTGATTTTGGCTTTACTGGCATATCAAAGTGATAGCTAGCTCTGCTACCGCACGCAAGGAAATTTTGACATAAGAAAAATTTGACGAATTCAGACTTCAGCAGATTTGACGAATAAAATGTTGATGAAAATCAAGAAATTGTAGGCAAAATCTGTACTTTAAGGGCGCTTATAAACATTTGACGAATTTAAATTTGACGAATTAAACTGATTCGTCAAATTTGTCAAGTTTTTTTGACGACAAAATTTCCTTGCATACAGTATAAGGAAATGGCACTATGAAAGGAGGGGGGAATTTGTCCCAAATGCCACATGCTGGATCTGCCATTGAATCCCACAACTATCATACCAAACTATGTGCCAAAACTTGCCTCTTTTTGTGTGCCAGGTAATTGGACAACACTTCTAGTGCTTGTAAGTGTACAAACCAAAGAAGAAGTAGGAAGAAAATAAAATTAAGCAAATTTTGGGGCTCATATCTCAGGAATTCCCTCAGTGAGTACACTCAAATTTGGTATGTGAATTATATACTTATAAATGGTTTTGTTCAGATAAGGTAACACAAAGCAGTATGTGCATGAAACTGCACTATTGTTGCTCCTGCTAATAACACACTAGTGTAGCATGCCAGCTTCTTGGGCCACTGATGTATGTGCTGTGTTGTGCAAATTATGTTAATGTTCTCAAGTTTAGTCCCTTTGTTCATCGGTATGGTGTGTGAGCAGATCAAAGGCCACTATTAGTTTGCCACATAATATAGTATCACATAATATGTACATACAGGATAATGTTTAATTAACAAACAGCATGCATGTCACTATGCATAAGAATAAACATACCCACTATATATTCTTCTGCTTGCACCACATTAGTGTGCTCTAAACCCAGCACAATCTCAAGCCTTTTTGGCTTATAAATAAGTGGCTCCTATAAATGAACAAACACATACTTATGAACCAAAGAAAGTCTACAAATATACATAAAGAAAAACAGTTTGCAACTCCATTACAAGTGACTAGAGATAGATAACGTGAACACCTACTGATAGTCTGACACGGAAAATTAAAGCAACAAAAAATCACACAAACAGCATGATGGAACACACATGACACTGTCAAATACTTAAACTAGCCAAACTAATCTTTCTAGTTTGTTCTATGATTACCAATAGATTATATGACAATCACCGAGCGATTCGGGTGCTCAAGAAAATCACTCCAAGCAAGATGACTAGGAAATACAATAAAACACTTAAAGCACTGCCTATGCTTGTGTGTACGAAAAATACAGCACTCGGGGTGTGTCTCGAGGCAAGTATAGCACTCAGCATTGCCTCGTGCTGTATTAGCCTCTCAACATGCCCCGTCGTGTTGTATTTTCTGTACACACATGCAGAGGTGCTTTAACCATAACGTTTATATACTGAGGTAATCTACAACCATATGGAGTGGGGGACTAGAGAGAATAGGTATATGTAAGTTAGAGAAAGCTTTGCATGCAAATGCTAGACATGAACAGACATGCATAACTTTTGCCCCTAGCAACTTGGATTTTACATAATTTGAAGGCATGAATACCTAAAGTAATCCCTACCTCCAAATTTCAAAAGGATAGCATGTAGATCATGAGATAATGTGTAAACCACAAATTCAAATCTCATGCCCTATTATATGCTATCATTTTGAAACTTGGGATAGACATTGACACCTACAAAATAATAAGGTTGCTATAAGGGCAACGGTTGTTATTCATGCAATTTGTCCATTACACATTAACTAATTGGTTACACCTGACATAATGTATACAACATAACAAAAATTACCAGATTTTCTTCTTTCACTGCTAAGGTTTTAGGCAAAGATTTAGGTCCTGTACTTCGCTTCAGTTCATATACTCGTCCAAAGCCACCATTTCCAAGCTTATCTCCCTGACTGTACTGTGTGTACTCAGTTGAAATTACTCCAGTCCTTTCTTTATATTTCTATTAAGAAAAATGCACGAGATACATAGATATTATGAACATGCAGTTAATTCTCTGTTGGTATTTTATTTACTACAAAATGATGAAACTTACAGAATAAACAACCATCCATTTGAAAGTTGAAAGAGGCTTTGGTAGTTTTGGATGAACAAGAACAGCATACTCTCCTTTTTTCAAGCATTTCTTTCCTAAGGTGAGTTGTATACATGTCAATATAACAGATTTTTGTTGTGCTTTGTACAATGGGCAGGACTATAGTATGTTCACGTTGAGCTGAATCCTGAAAAACAGCTAAAAATTAAAAGTGGATTTTTACTCAACAGAGTTAACATTTCAGCTAACCAGATGATTATTAGTAACAGCAAAGGTGTCAACAACAGACACGTACGGTTTGGCTCCATTACAAGTTTGGGAAAGGGCTGTAATGGACACTGTACTTATATGGCTTCCCCATAGGAAATGTATTGTGAAAATTTTGATTGGCCGTAAATATCATGTCAAACATTTGAACTAAAAGATTTTGAAATATTTTTAGCTGATCAAGCAGTACTACAAATGAGCCAAATTTCAAGATCGTGTGTAATTGCATCCATGACTTATTAGATGTTTTTGAGGATTCAGCTCAACGTGAACATACTATAAGTTGATAGCAAAGCAAAATGGTCACCAGTAACGTTGATAGTTGGGGTGTGTATTGAGGTACGTAAGTAATTTTCTGATATGCCTGGTGCCATTCTTTCCTTTGTGCATGCAGTATGCACATGAATTATAGAAAACTATAGCAAGTATTCATAAGAAAAAGTAAGAAAGGAAAGAAATAAAAGTAAGGACTAGCATTTTAAGGAATTAATGCCTGCAGCTTTTACACAAGCAGAATTAACTGTCTCTAACTATCACAATATAATTATATTAATTTGCATGATCACCATGATGCATTTCTTATTATAGTGGGATAGAATTCACAGAATACAACTGTATGGCTACTATGGAAGTCATACGTACCAAGGATTAATACATTTGGTGGAATCTTGGTCACACTGTTTGGTACATGTTAGACACTTTACACTTTCATCCATAGAATCCACTGTTTCAAAATATTCACTGTGTGAAGTGTAGAAGGCGTCATAGCGGGTTAGTTCATCATTGGCTTGCTCCTTTTGATCCTATTAAAAACAAATGTGCAAAAATATACTTGCCATAGCTCCTATAGGTGCATTTATAGTGTATATATGCACACCAAATCAACACGAGTTTCAGTTGTTCACCTTCCGAGATTCTGCAAGAAAAGTTGATAGTATCACAAACAGGCTACGACAGTTTTGATAGGAATCTTACCAGATATCATAGGCTGATAAATGTTTCTTTCAACTGTATCATGTTCTGTGGTTTGTGGTTGTATAGGATGTGCATAGTCAATGAGCTCTTCACTTGCTCCTGTCTTAGAATTTCGTAGGGGTAAACTGAAAAGAATCAAAGGTACCAATAATGATTACGTATGTTCTACAAAATTATACCATGTAACCTAAAAAAATTGACTGGTATATACAAAATGCTGACATTATAGCAGGAGGATGTTTGTAAAGTGGACATTGTACCAGCGTCTTCAAGGCATAAATACATACTAGGAGGTGTTAGAATAGAGATTTCATGAATTCTTGATGCAGTGGGAAAGTCAAATTTGTTTATGTGATTGTTTGCAAATATTTAAAACCGGCATTGTTCAACCTCGAAAATATTTCTCCCCAAAATATTTTGGCTACACACGATCCCATTTATTGATTTGCTAGTTCCTATGGTATTTAAGCTAAATTGCTAGAATAATACTAGTCAAGGTTAATGTTAAAATTTTGAATTTGTATGTACAGTACACTACTGATGTAGTAGGTGTGGCTGCATGCTGTTTATACAGTGATGCAAGGTTCCCACAAAAATTCCGCTGCCACTATAAACATTAGACTCGCACAATTTACAGTGCTTTATTAATCTGCTCGAATAACATAGCTAGCTCTAGGGTGTTACAACTCGCCGCACAATTGGCAGTAAGCCAAATGGCGGGTACTGAGCAGGCTAGCTATAGTCATGTAGCTGGTGTCCTCGGATTTGCCAGGAGCAAGGTTGTTGTTGACATACTGTATAGCTGAATCTCTGTCTGGTACATTCACTAGTTTTCTGCTGCTTACATTTCTTCCAAAGTCACCGTGAACTCTAAGTCCTTCTCAGTCTGCCCTTCTGATGCATCCTCCGCACTATTTGGAAAAGTCTGGGCTACATTGAAGTCGATCTTACAGACCACATTCAGCGGGCTTGTGTAATAACCCGAGATTAACTTATCTCGCTGCGACTGCGAAATAACAATCTTGCCTGAGTACCAGTAGTTCGCCATTTAAAATCGTGTATCCAGTATCTATGACAACTAAAGAAACACGTGATCGTAGATAAAATGGTTGCGTCGATCAAGGACCAGTGCACAGTTCAACTTGTAGACTACATAAGGAAAGAGAGAGACAGAGAACCATCTTTTAATAAATAAAGTATTTCTTGGTCACACACACTGTGACACAGCCACAGATGGGGTTAATAAACCCCACTAGTGGGTGTGGCAAGGAAATGAAAAACTCACAAATTGATAAGTACAAATGATGGAGTGAAAGTTAAGACATTCTCTCACCATGAATATTCATTTTTATTATTACCTAGCTAGTTCATCCTAATTGGTAGGGGTGGCACCAAAAGGCTAGGCCTGCATGAGGGTGCTGCTTCCCCAAAATATTACATAAAAAGGCCCAGTACATATATATAGGTTACTACAGCACACAAAATTACACAGAAAGCAAGAAAACACAACATGTGCACACACATACACACGCACAAGACAAAGTAACACTGAGAAAGCTTACACAGAACAGGATTTACAGTGTGACAAAAAGCCGCAATGATAAAATGTTACTGTAAATGGAATTTTGTATTAATAATATCGTATAGTAGATTAACTGAGAGATAATCACAGTGTGAGTTTAAAGATGGCCATCCTAACTGCTCCAAACATTGATCTGATGATTTGGTCCAAGAAAACACAGACCACGGCACCCACTACCACATAGCTACCCAACGAGCAGCATGACATTGGATGCTTTCCAGAAACTGAATGTTCTTTTGAGAAAAAAGGGTTAATTCTATAGCTGACATCCATACTCCAACAAAGGGCAGACAACACATGTATAGGCAGTGAATTTAACCTGTGGAGTGGGACCCCTGCGCACCCCATAGAGTGTGGCGTAGATAAATGAAACACTTGGTGGCCTTAGCATACAATGTTAGGATCAACATAAAGTAGTAGTGATATGAAGCTCCTAATAGCATACTGAGGTGGACCATGCACCGGAGTAGCACAGAGTAATCAGAGAACACTTGTTTGTGATGCACAGAGCCTCACATTTAGGTGGACAAAGAGGAAGTTGCCAGTCATCTAACCAGAAATAGACACTATTCAAATCTTCTTGCAGTAGATCACAGTCACTACCTGATTTAGTCTCTTTATACAATGCTAAATCATCATGCAGTGAAAACAGTGGCGGAGGAAGTAGTTGATATGAGGGGGGGCTGACCCAGACTTATTTCTATAGTTTGGTAAGGTAAGACCCCAAAAAAAAATTTAAAAAAATAAATAAATAAATAAATAAATAAAAAAAAAAAAAAAGGTCGCAACCAACTGACAAGAGCTTTCCACCTGACCAGCTACCATTTCTAGCTGATAAACTACATAAAAATCCTTTCATAGCTCGCTACACACTGACTACTTTATTAGAGTGACTGCTCTATAAGAGTATCTCGATCTTTATCAAGGTTTTCAGCCCCACTCCAAGAAAGATAATTTCGGTGTGATATCATTCTGAGGGGGGCTTTAGCCCCCTAGCCCCCCCCCCCCCCCTTTCCGCCGCCTATGAGTGAAAACATTAACCTCAGAGTGAGATACAACTTCATGTATGTAAATTATTGGTGTACAAAAGAAAATAGTGGTCCAAGAACTGAACCCAGAAGCACCCAAGAGTAAATTGGTAACCAATCAGAGTAGCAGCCATTCACCACCACCCGTAATTGGTCAGAAAATCTCTCAACCATTTCAGAAGTGACCCTGTAATCCCTATTGCATTGAGCCTAAGAAGCAGGTACTTGTGAGGGACGGAGTCAGAGGCCTTTGCATAATCAAGGAATATGCAGTAAGTGTAGTACAGTGTACTCCGATGTTCAAGACAAAGGTGGTGTTGTGGGTGATGCTCAGAGTGGTTTCAAAGTTATCTATGTGGCACAGACAACAATCAGTCAAGTTTGGCGGTTCCCAGGGGTTCTGTTAATTAGCATTGGTGTGCCACAAGGTTCAATATTAGGCCCCTTATTGTTTTCCGACAATTGTGGATCATGCTGAAATCAATATGTAGCTATGCCAATGATACTGAATTGCACTGTTGTGGGGAAATCCTACAAAACGTTCAAAACAACTTTCAGTCTGATCTTCAAGGTTGGTTGCAAGCTAATAAACTGCAGCTAAATGTTTCTAAGTCTGTGATAATGTTATTGGGCTCCTGGCAGAAATTTCCCAATCACAGTGTGGCACTGTTTATCAATGGCATAGAAATACCTGCGGACATATAAATGTACCACTTTCACACCTCAGATCAAAGGAAGCCAGTGCATATATATCACATATTGCACTGGTTCAGAAAAGTAAACGAGATATATGCACTGCACCAGTACGTATATCTCGTTAAGCCTATATGCTTTAACAAGATATACACACTGTACCAGTACGTATATCTTGTTAAGCCAGTGCGTATATCTCGTTAACTTGAGATATTGCACACCTAGTAGGAGTGCACACTATATCCAGAAATCATTAGATTTCTTGTTATACTTTATCTAATCAAAAACAGCCAAGCTGTAAAAAAAGGTAAAAGGCCATGATGAAAAAAGATGTGAAATCCAAGGTGGCGGCCAAGAAATGGCTGTGATGGTAGATTAATGGTTAAATTTTAATAACAACATTTCAGGTGAATTTGGTGCCAAGACCAAGCGGCACAAAATTCACCTGAATTGTCGTTATTAAAATTTAACCATTAACCTACCATCACAGCCATTTCTTGGCCGCCACCTTGGATTTCACATCTTTTTTCACCATGGCCTTTTTGGGGGCCGCACCTTTTTTTACAGCTTGGCTGTTTTTGATTAGATATCACTTCTTTTTGTATTTGTATACTGCAAAGCCGGCCTATGGCTGGCTTTGGGGCTTTTTAACCCATGTGTTTTTTTCTTTACCACAGGAAGAAAAAAAGAACTTAAAGAAGATTTGTAATACTTCAATTATTTTTAATTTTATTAGTAATTATACAAATTATATACATACATTTATTACATGCCCATTATTCCCCACAGGATATTTTTTTGCAGCTGATCTCTCTACTGGGTGACTTGAAATGTAGCTGAACTATATACAGGATGGTTTCTTTGTAGCTGAACTCTCTACAAGGTGGCCTCTTCTAGCTGGTCTCTCTACAGGGTGATTTGTTTGCAGCTAAACTCTCTACATGGTGGTTTCTTTGTAGCTGAACTATCTACATGATGGTTTCTTTGTAGCTGAACTCTCTATAAGGTGACTTCATCCTGCTGAACTCTCTACAGGGTGATTTTTTTTGTAGCTGAACTCTCTACAGGGTGATTTGTTTGCACTCAACTTTGCAGCTGAACTCTCTACATGATGGTTTCTTTGTAGCTGAACTCTCTACAAGGTGACTTCGTCCAGCTGATCTCTCTACGGGGTGATTTGTTTCTAACTGAACTCTCTACAGGTGATTTGTTTGCAGCTAAACTCTCTACATGGTGGTTTCTTTGAGGCTGAAGTCCCTACATGATGGTTTCTTTATAGCTGAACTCTCTACAAGGTAACTTCTTCTCTACAGGGTGATTTGTTGTAGTTGAATTCTCTACAAGGTGGTTTGTTTGAGGCTGAACTCTCTACATGGCGATTTCTTTGTAGCTGAACTCTCTACATAGTGATTTGTTTGCAGCTGAACTATCTACATGATGGTTTCTTTGTAACTGAACTTTCTACAAGGTGACTTCTTCTAGCTGATCTTTCTACAGGGTGAATTGTTTGTAGTTGAACTATCTACAAGGTAACTTCTTCTAGCTGATCTCTCTACAGGGTGATTTGTTTGTAACTGAACTCTCTACATGATGGTTTCTTTGTAGCTGAACTATCTACAAGGTGACTTCTTCTAGCTGATCCCTCTACAGGGGGATCATTTGTAGCTGAACTTTTTATGTGGTGGTTTCTTTGTAGCTGAACTCTCTACAAGGTGACCTCTTCTAGCTGATCTCTCTACAGGGTGATTTGCTTCTAGCTGAACTCTCTACAGGTGATTTTTTGCAGCTAAACACTCTACATGGTGGTTTCTTTGTAGTTGAACTCTGTACATGATGGTCTCTTTGTAGCTGAACTCTTTACAAGGTGACTTCTTCTAGCTGATCTTTCTACTGGGTGATTTGTTTGCAGCTGAACTCTCTACATGGTGGTTTCTTTGTTGCTGAACTCTCTACAAGGTGAATTCTTCTACCTGATCTCTCTACAGGGTAATTTGTTTGTAAGGCCACTACAATGAGATAACTTGTTTCTCATCAACTTCTCATAGAGTAACACATGCGGGCGGGCGGGTTATCTCATTATTGCACAAACCATAGCTATAAATTGCAGGATGTATATATTTGTACAAAACCAGTATAATAATCCTTTATTTTAGGTTATTGGCTGGGTGCACACCAAGCACTGGTGCACACTAAGGGTAAAACTCCGACTGAGTTCACATAAACTTCAACTTCAGTAACAAAGCTTTCAAGTCCTTTACGAGACTTCCACCAGTCTTGGGGTCATGTATCATACCCCAGTACAGCAGCGGTGTTAGCACGTGTAGGCTAGTCAGTTTTATTAGGGGGAGGGGCTGTGCAAGCTTGTGGCAGAAGTAGCAACACTAAAGCTACTATGACTCTTCAGTAAAATATGATGGCCCTCCTCCACATAGGGCATGCAGGTCACAGTACCAATGCTAGTGTATATACACTGTAGCACTCACTGTTGATTCCTTGGTGGTTGTTGATGCTCCAGAAAGCACTCTAATCAACACAGAAGTAAAAAAAAGCCTCAAAAATAGTGTCTGTATCTCAATGGGATTGCAGTTTTCCATAGAAATAGTGCTTTTCTATGTGATAATTAAATCCACTAACACTACACTCAAAAAAAGCCATGTTGCAATCTCGTGCAATAATGAGTTTGCATGGGTAAAAGAAAATTTTGGTGCGGGCGGTTGATGAGAAACAAGTTATCTCATTGCAGTGGCCTAACTGAACTCTGTACAAGGTGCGTTTTTGTGGGTGATCTCACTGCAGGTTGATTTGTTTGTAGCTGAACTCACTAAAGGGTGATTTGCTTGTAGCTGAACTCCTTGCATTGTGTCTAGTTTCTAGCTGATCTCTCTACAGGGTGATTTGTTTGTAGCTGATCTCTCTACAAGTTGATTTGTGTGTAGCTGATCTTTCTACAGGTTGATTTGTTTGTAGCCGATCTCTCTACAGGGTAATTTGTTTGTAGCTGAACTCTGTACAAGGTGCTTTTTTGTAGGTGATCTCACTGCAGGTTGATTTGTTTATAGCTGAACTCACTAAAGGGTGATTTGCTTGTAGCTGAACTGCTTACATTGTGTCTAGTTTCTAGCTGATCTCTCTACAGGGTGATTTGTTTGTAGCTAATCTCTCTACAAGTTGATTTGAGTGTAGCTGATCTCTCTGCAGGTTGATTAATTTGTAGCTGATCTCTCTACAGGGTAATTTGTTTGCAGCTGAACTGTCTATAAGGTGATTTGTTTGTAGCTGATCTCTCTGCAGGTTGATTTGTTTTAGCTGAACTCTCTACAGGCTGATTTACTTGTAGCTGAACTCCTTATATTGTGTCTAGTTTCTAGCTGATCTCTCTACAGGTTGATTTGTTTGTAGCCGATCTCTCTTCAGGGTAATTTGTTTGTAGCTGAACTCTCTATAAGGTGATTTGTTTGCAGCTGAACTCTCTACATGGTGGTTTCTTTGTTGCTGAACTCTCTACAGGGTGATTTGCTTGTAGCTGAACTCTCTGCAGGGTGATTTGTTTCTAGCTTATCTCTCTACAGGTTGATTTGTGTGTAACTGGTCTCTCTACAAGCTGATTTGTTTATAGCTGATCTCTCTGCAGGTTGATTTGTTTGTAGCTGATCTCTCTACAAGTTGATTTGTTTGTTGCTGATCACTCTAAAAGTTGATTTGTTTGTAGCTGAACTCTCTGCAAAGTGTTTTGTTTGTAGCTGACCTCTCTTCAGGGTGATTTGTTTCTCTCTACAGGGTGATTTTTTGTAGCTGACCTCTCTACAGGGTAATTTGCTTGTACTTACATTGTGTCTAGTTTCCAGCTGATCTCTCTACAGGGTGATTTGTTGTAGCTGATCTCTATACAAGTTGATTTGTGTGTAGCTGATCTCTCTGCATGGTGATTTGTTTGTAGCCGATCTCTCTACAGGGTAATTTGTTTGTAGCTGAACTATCTATAAGGTGATTTGTTTGTAGCTGATCTCTCTGCAGATTGATTTGTTTTAGCTGAACTTTCTACAGGGTGATTTGTTTCTAGCTTATCTCTCTACAGGTTGATTTGTGTGTAACTGATCTCTCTACAAGCTGATTTGTTTGTTGCTGATCGCTCTAAAGGTTGATTTGTTTGTAGCTGAACTCTCTGCAAAGTGTTTTGTTTGTAGTTGATCTCTCTACAAGATGATTTTTTGTAGCTGACCTCTCTTCAGGGTGATTTGTTTCTAGCTGATATCTCTACAGGGTGATTTTTTGTAGCTGACCTCTCTTCAGGGTGATTTGTTTCTAGCTGATCGCTCTATAGGTTGGTTTGTTTTAGCTGAACTCTCTACAGGGTGATTTGCTTGTAGCTGAACTCCTTACATTGTGTCTAGTTTCTAGCTGATGTCTCTACAGGGTGATTTTTTTATAGCTGATCTCTCTACAAGTTGATTTGTGTGTAGCTGATCTCTCTGCAGGTTGATTTGTTTGTAGCCGATCTCTCTACAGGGTAAATTGTTTGTAGCTGAACTCTCTATAAGGTGATTTGTTTGTAGCTGATCTCTCTGCAGGTTGATTTGTTTTAGCTGAACTCTCTACAGGGTGATTGCTTGTAGCTAAACTCCTTACATTGTGTCCAGCGTTGAAACCGGGTCACTACTGCTGACCCGGATGACCCACTGACCCGGATAGCAATCCGGGTCAGACCCGCATTTGACCCGGATGTGACCCGGATTGACCCGGATTAAATTAAGCCGAGGCGCGCGATAAGAGCTATGTTTCGGGTATTCTCGAGCGACTCAGGCGGCGTTTTGAGCTTTCGATTCGTGTTGAGTAAACGAGTAGTTATGTGATAACTAAGCCGGTAAGTTTATAATTTAAAATTAGTCAGTGGGTTTGGTTCCACGTAGCTGTGAGTTTACAGACAGCAATTGGGTGTGGCTTCGTACATACTTAGTATTGCAATTTCCCAATATATTAAAATGGGTGTGGCTCACAAAAGTACTTATCCTGCTGCAAGACTAGACCTAGACTATATACAACTCATACATTAATCGATTAGTGGGCGTGGCCCCACGTAAGCTTGCAGACAGAAACGGACACAGTTTCATGCTACAGACTGTACTTACTAATAAATGGGCGTGGCTGAGCGTATGTTTGTAACGCGATAAGTGGGCGTGGCTCACGAAAGAGCTACGCGACTAGCGTTTATAGGTTCCACGTCGTCAAACGATCAATTTCGTTTCTCACGTGATCCAATCCGGGTCAGACCCGGATAATTTGTAAACCGGGTCAGACCCGGATGACCCGGAGAAAATGTGACCCGGTTGACCCGGATGACCCGACCCGGTTTCAACGCTGATTGTGTCTAGTTTCTAGTTGATGTCTCTACAGGGTGATTTTTTGTAGCTGAACTCTCTACAGGGTGATTTGTTTCTAGCTTATCTCTCTACAGGTAGATTTGTGTTGATTTGTTCATTGCTGATCGCTCTAAAGGTTGATTTGTTGTAGCTGAACACTCTGCAAAGTGTTTTATTTGTAGCTGATCTCTCTACAGGGTAAGTTGTTTGTAGCTGAACTCTCTCCACAGTGACTTGTGTGTAGCTGAATTCTGCGTAGCTGAATTCTCTAGAGAGTGACTTAATTGTAGCTGAATTCTCTACAGGGTGCATGACTTGTTTATAGCTGAACTTTCTTCAGTGTGACTTGTAATATTCTGAATCTCTATAGTGATATATTTGCTTAACTCTCCACATGGTGACTTGCTTCTTGCTGAACTGTCTATAAGATTAACTGTTTGCAGCTGAACTCCCTACAGAATAACTTGTGATGTAATAAAATTTTATAACGGAGTAAATAAATTAGCCGAATAATGCTCTATTAGGGTGACTGTTCTATTAGAGTATCTCGATCTCGCATTTGCTACACGGAGTTGGCTTTAGAATCATAACTCAGTGGTTTGTAATCCGATTCTTCTGTACTACTGCAAGGACTTTCTATGAAGATTATTCCAGCTATACACCGATTTTCAGCTCATTGCTCTAAGCGGTTTGCCTAGTAGGCGTGAAAACTAATACTTTTTTATTCATAAAAATCGATCGCGTAATTGTGACACAGGTTGGGTTTTGTGTCATATCTCCATGGTCTTTATCTCGATTCCTTTCAAACCACCAAAAGGCACTCCTACGATGGTTACTCCATCTACATAGCAATTTTCAACTCATTCCATGAAGCGGTTTAACCTGTAGGCGACCTGGTAGGCGTGACAACAAATCGATCTTGTTTTACGCGAATAATCGATCATAACTCCTGAACCATTCATCGGATTTGTACCAAATTTGATGCTATGATTCGCCATTGGACTCCCTTTCTGTGTGCCAAATTTCATGGCGATCGGAGTACGCGTTTGCTTGTTTAATATAGCAATTTTTGCCAGTGTGCGAAAAGACGAAGAAAAAAAAAGGAAGAAAAAAAAACGAAACTTTGGCAGCTCGTATCTCGAGCAATTTCCTTCAAATTTGGAATGTAGACTCCCCTGGCTGGCGGGCAACTGTGTAGCAAATTTGGTTTCAATCGGATAAGTGATCACTGAGATACAAGGGTGTGGAAATGACGTTTTCGTTCTTCCTGTCAATATGCTCACGGGTGTGGCGCGCCGGCTTCTTGGGCCGCACGACACACTACCGTGTGTCTTGATCTCTCTTCTGATATATAGGGAAGCAAGCAAGCTGTGATTGTGGTTTTGAATTTTAATACATCAACAGTAGTTTGTTTTTTACTTTTGTAAATGTAGTGATTAAAGTAACACAATTAACACTAGTCTCTTAACATCGCTATATTAGCAAAAGTAAAATCATGGCCATCGGGCTATCAGGCAAAACACTCTTGCACGTAGTATAACTATTACATATATACATATGCAACAAGGACCCGGATCAGCATTGGAGGTGTACAAGATCGAGATACTCTAATAGAACAGTCACCTAACTACTCTAATAGATATATTATATTATCTATGTTAATGGTAAAGCTCTTGTTTCTGCAACAAGTACTTGGTGTTATCTTGGTATAATCATATACCAGACCTTAACTTAGAAATTACATGCCAACTAATAGCATGTGATGAAGAGGATTAGATGTAAGATGTATATATAAGTTGAATTGTTTGAACCTTATTTAGCTTTTAAAAATGCCTGTATTTGATTATTGCGATGCTGTATGGGCAGTTCTGCTACTTCACTATCTAAATCCTTGGAATGTTTACATTCCCATTTTTACAAGGCATTTCTGTGTGTAACTCCTTTGTTAAAGCTACTTTGATGGAAAGGTGTAATTTTCACACTGCTGTGCAGGTATTTAGAGTTCTTCACAAACTTTGTCCAGCATATTTAAGAGATTGGTTCATCTATATGCAGAAGCTATATACAGGCCACAATGGACACAACAGGCATTGTTTGTTTATCCCACAAATATACTGTGCTTTTGCAATTTTCTGAATGAACTACATTTTAGGCCTTGTATGTTTTCTGCTGTTATGTATATCTAATCCAAAACAGCCAAGCTATAAAAAAAGTGCATGCGCTCGCAAAAAGGACGTGGTGAAAAAAGTTGTGAAATCCAAGGTAGCAGCCAAGAAATGACTGTGATGGTACGTTAATGGTAAAAATACAATTCAGGTGAATTTGGTGCCACTAGCTAGGGGTTTTGATTTTATCAATAATTATATAAAATTACATGACATGATGCCATATCTTTTCTACAGGATAACTTGCTTGTAGCTGATCTCCACTGGCCATGTAGCTGAACTCTCTACATGGCGACTTATTTCTAGCTGATTTCTCTACAGGATGACTTGTTTAAAGCTGAACTCTCTACAGGGTGATTTGTATGTAACTGAACTCTCTACAGGGTAAATTATTTCTACCTGACCTCTCTACAGGGCGACTATTTTGTAGTTAACTCTCTACAGGGTGATTTGAACTCTCTACAGGGTGGCATGTTTCTAGTCAAACTCTCTCTCTACAGGGTGACTTGTTCCACAGGGCCGGAGGAGGAAAAATTGAATTGGTCAGGCCAATGTATATGTTGAAATTGCTACTATATACATGGTGCTGCCAAGGAGGGAGGAGTTGCTGCACAGTGTGAAAAGCACACTCTGCAAAGTGCGAAGAACTAGCATTCTAGGGGCGTCTGGGGGCAGGAAACTTTTGAAGATTAGACACTCAGATATGCAATTTTAGTGATATTTCACTGCTAGCTAGCTAACTAAATATGCTCAAGCCTATCTGTTGCTCCTCAGACTTTCTATACTATGTAGGTAGGTAATTGCAGGCCTGACATACAGAGGACACAGCATGAAACTTGCTATATGGCTCAGTACAGTTAGTTATAGTGAGAAGTTCAAGGGGATCTAGGGGTGCAACCCCCAGGAGCTGCAGAATCAGTTTTGCAATTTAAAGGCTTAAAAATGCCTTAAAATTGATGCTAAAATTGATGCTAAATTTTAAAAATGCAGTATACTTTTTTTTTTTGTTATTTAAACAGGGAGACAGCATCAGCAAAAGCTGTTTTTCAGCTGTGCCCTGACCAAGCATACAAAACAATATAGGTACATATATATACATATGACTTAAATAAGTTAGCTTATAGCTATTTAATGAGTTCATCTCGGTGATTGAGGTAGGCAGGCTGTTCCATATAGCCTGCCTACCTCAATCACACCAAATCTTACAGCTTAAAAATTAAAAACCACACCAAATCTTACAGCTCTGGAGCTCTCCGGTAGCTACTTGCCCACTGGCACTCCTCTGTACTACTCTTGAGGGTCACATCACATTAATACTGAACCATTGCAAAGCATATCTATTGAATCACGTGATCAATTGCGCACGTGATGCATGGTTGAAATGTTCAAGGACTGTTCAATGACATATTACGTGGCAGTAGCTGCTAAACTGTGGTAGTGTTATACATGTGTCAAGTTAGGCCACTTCAACTAAGTCTTTTATTTCTCGGGCCCGACCGATCCGCGACCCTACATTTTTCAGCATAAAAATTATGTTAATCACGTGATCACCTTTTTTTATTATTATTATTTGTTTACTGTACAGAAACCTCCATATGGAGTATATAGTACAACAGATTAAATTAAGAATAAATTATAGTGATTGTACTTAGCTACAATTAATACATTGTTTAAATGTGTTTAAGGTAGGTGATTCCACAGTACTGCTAGATAGGTTATTCCATAATTTAATTGTAGAGGGGTAATAAGAGTAAAGGTAAGAATCAATTCTGGAGTGTGGCTGCAAAAATCGTTGATCGTGACCTCGTTGCGTGATAACGCCACGAAGGAGTTGCAAATTTATCTTTAAGCTCTCAAAAAGTAAGTAACACTAAATATCTCAACATATAGCTACCTACTCACAAGTGATTCAGCAACCGTAATGTAGCTTAGCCACCGTTTGACTCACAATATCACTCTTCAGCTAGCAAAATAGCCTATTTTTATTTATATTTTACCTACCTACCGACCTTTATTTAGCTGAATTTCACCCGAGAAACATAAGATTTAGTTGAAGTGGCCTTAGCACAAACTGTGAATTGTTGATGTATATTTACTTGATGAATGATTTGTTTGTTACATGTTGTGGGACTCACTATCATGGTGACTGCTTATCGACCTGACATCATTATCCACAACACTGATACCTCCACTGTAGCACTGTTAGCCCTTTGGATTCAGATCACCATCTAGAGGCAACTATAGAACCTGTAAGCAGAGTAAATTGGAATACCAACAGCTTTTGGTCCAGCTGTGCAGCAAATGTTAGACACTGCAGCAAAGAAATGTATATCAACTTCTCAGAGGATATTTATGGCTTGGAATACAGATAAGTGAAGGACTGACTGACACATTGAAGTGGTTAGGGGAAGTGGCTGACATGTCGAAACAATCAGAGGAAGTGGCCAACATGTCAAAGTAATCAGAGCAGGATGTGACCAACATAACAAACTGGTCAGAGGAAGTGGATGATATATCAAAATGGCCAGAAGAGGTGGCTGACATGTTAAAGGAATTAACTGACAGATCAAAACATTCAGAGGAGGTAGCTAACAAGTCAACACAATCAGAGGAAGTAGCTGACATGTCAAATCCTGAAATTTGTACTATTGAACCAGGAAGTAGAGATACTTCTACAAAGTGACAGTTCAGCTGAGTCAGAAAGAAGTGAGTTTGATACAGATTATTTTTATAGCATAGCTAAAGTCAGTGATGAAGGAAGCACTAGTCAAGCACAGTCGTAGGATCAATTGCAGAGCAGTTTGCAAACTGTTTTTCCTAATGACAAGTAGTATAGTTATGTTGTAGAAAGCTACAAAGAACCACTTGAAGAATTTACTGGTGCTCCAACACATACTTTTGAAGCACAAGTTCGCATCAACATTGGAAATGAAAGTGATGCAAAGCAGTGGCTATCTAAAGTTTATGTACATTCTGAGTGCACCTATAGGCATACCAGAGGGGTAGGTAACAAAACAAAGGGCAAAAGAATATTGTACAAGACTTACTTGCATTGTCAGCATCAGCGCAAAGTGTTGACCATGAAGCAAACTGCATGACCAAAGAAAAAATCCTCAAAGCAACCATTACATAAAGACCTATAAGAACAAGAAAACTTCCTGCCCTAGCACTATAAAACTTACAATAAATGTTCCTACCAAGACAAGAAGGATAAAAGGGCTGCTAAATTTAGGCCATAATAATTTTGTGACCAGATTTTACAAAACTGATCCAATCGCACATCAGGCAAAATCAAACTAACACCTCCAGTGGATAGCTACACTATCGTACTACTATAGTTTTGACCCTCACTACTACTCAAACTACTTGAGGCTGGTTTCAACAGACGTCCTTTCTGGGTGGTGTGTAGAGCTCGAATGGTGGTTTCCGGTCTTGTGAAGGACCTGGCTTGGCAAGAATCACTGGTTTACCGGTGGGCAGCCTCGTAATGTTGGCCAGACGTTTTTTGTGTTGATTTTGCTACATATCAGCCACTAAGGAGCTACACTGTGCAAAAAGTGGGATATAATATGGTATTTCCAGTGGCTTATTGAATACAAATAAGCCTTAATATAAATCCTGTATTATACTCATTTTATACTTTAGTATAATCCATACTATACTATTGCATATATGGTTTCAGTTTATTTACCACATTACCTCAAATAGCTTATATCTAATATAATGCCCACACTATACCATCGCATATATGGTTTCAGTATATTTAACACATTAACTGAAGTCTTACATGAGATTGCTAGTATAATACACGTTATATCAAGCTTTTTTGTATTCAATAAGCCACTGGAAATACCATCTTATATCCCTCTTTTTTCACAGTGCTAGCGCAGCCCTGTAATATCATGTCTGGACTCCAATCGTGATCTGCCTCCATTTTGAGGTCTAGCCCTTGCCCACCCCCCCATGACAGCAAGCCAATGGTAGGGTCATTGCAGTGCTTCTTCAAGGCTTCTGTGGAGCTAATCATTATTATTATTTGTTATATTGTGTATAGACCTCAAAAAGAGTGTAGTGTACAATAAAGAAAAAACAACAATAGTACAATTACAATCATTCTTAATTAAACAGCTAGTCTCCATAACAGCTAGGTTGAGCTTGGAACTGTTCAATCTCTGTTAAGTCTATGTGTTGAGGTAAGGGATTCCAAATTTTAATAGCAGATGGGGAAAAGGAGTATTACTAAGAATTTATCCTTGCAATGTCATTGGTAACATAAATGTTTTACTGTGGCCTCTGGTATGGTAGATGTCAGGGTTAGGAATAAGGAAATTGTCAGCATTTATACCAATCTGGTGAGTTATGATCTTAAATAACATTGTATAGCTAGTTGTAAAAGTCAGACTAAATAGCAAGTTGCACCACAGAAAAGAATAAAGTCAAAATTACACAGTCATAAGCATGCGCATGAGCCTCCCATGTAATTTCTACAGGTGAATTTGAGTAATTATGATCATGAAATGTGTGGAAAATTTGTTGAAATTAACTTGAATGACCCTACTATCCAGCGCCTTGTGAATAACATTGATTCAGTATCTTTTTACCAAACTACCAGAAGACTTATTGATATAACTTGTGATCATAACCAGAACTAGTTAATAAAGTTACTCCATCAGTTTTGCTAAACACAGCCATTGATATAAAATTATTGCCTTAAAGTCTAATAAAACAATAGTTTGATAGTTGACTTGTACATCACCATGTTTAAATTATATGTTTAGTTAATTTCTTTGCTATTTCAGATCTTAGTCATTTCTTTCAGATTCAATCTTGCTAGCTATGTTTTAAAATTTTCCTGGGTAGCTAAGTATGCCCCCAGATCCTCCTGAAATGCATCATAAGGAATCCATTCCCTTCACTGACACTTTGCTACACAACAATTGTGACAATAGAGCACAAAATATGTATGCACCTCAAACACAAAAGTAAATTTTGTTTATATAAAATTTTAACAGTCTCAAGTCTCACCATCTCAGTCCCCCCACTCAGGTTAAAAAAGTTTTTTTTAGCCACTGACACATTGCTGACCTCAGCATATATACTACTGATACTGTTAGTTATAAATCATAAAAGCTACAAAGTTTTAAATGCAGAGACAACACACCAGCGTTTGGTAACTTTAGCGTGATGAAATGATGATAATATATTATAGCTGATTATTGAATAGCCATGATGCAACTTGATGTGTTTCATGCTTTTTAGGGTCAAAAGTGAAACATATTTGTTCATTATCATGTACCTATGTTATGTACAATTCTCACGCAAGCATATTTATCCATAGGAACACTTGTGATTTTATGCTTCAGATTTCCCATCTGAGTTGCTATGTCTCACCATACATCTAAATTTGGTAATTATTATGACACCATGCAAGCTTTCACCATTATAATTATTTTATTTGATTGTCTTACTCCGTTACCAGATGGGTTGAAAGATATCAAGGGAGGGGGGCATGCAGGCTTTATAGTGATCAATAACAGGTGCATGTACAATTGAAATGAATAATGAGCCAATCCGTTTAGGTTAATTTTTTCTGATCAATGAGCTATAAAAAGTATACAAACTAGTTTGAAATACTAGAGATCACTGAAAGAAACAAAACTAGCTATGGTCATAGATAGTGATACAATAACCATCATTACGGCATGTATGGTATATCCTGTTAGGCTTAAATGGGTTTGGCATGCTCTACTACAGTTTAGAACAATATAACATGCTTTTCTTTTTTTTCCAGTGATCTCTATTCCGTTATTATATACTATAGCAGAGAAACCATTAGAAAATTATTTAGAGCCAGCAATGCAGCAGTAACAACAGTTTTGCCAAATATTACATGCAAATGGTATCAAGAGTTTATAATGTGTTAGGGTTTGCTGGTATATACACAGCAAATTAAATGATATATACAACAAGTGCATGATTATCTGTACACATAATAACACACAGTAGATTCTTCACCCCAAAAACTAAAGCCTATGCAGTGAAGCCTCAAATGACTTTTCAATATCTTCAAGAGATTTGTTCTTTGTCTCTGGTATAAAAATGGCAGTAAATATAGCAGCACAAAGACAGACTAGACCAAATGACCAGAAAGCATACCAAGGGTTAACAGCTTCCTGGTAGTACTTGTATCCTCCCGTAACAACAGCTACTAAGGACCAGTTAACAAATGTAGCAATAGCCACACCTGCTCCTCGTACACGTAATGGAATTATCTCTGAAGTTAGCAACCATGGAAGAGCACCCCATCCAATGGAGAATCCAATATTATAGCACACTATACCAGCAATACCCATAGCAGGTATATTATGATTTTCATGGTGCAGATACTCATATGCACCAGCCACTGAGATACTTACACACATTATTATAGCACCAGATATCAAGAGGATTCGTCGGCCTAACACATCAGTCAAAATAACACCAACAAATGTTGCAAGCACTTGAGTTAAGCCAACAGAAAGGGATGACAACAATCCAGGATCAATACCTTTAGCGACTCCTTCAAAAGTATCTTCAGCATTGAATATAATAGCATTGATACCACAAAACTGTTGAAAGAACATCAGGAACAGTGTTAGTATTAGAGGATGATATACAGGTTTGGTCTTGAATTCTCTTAGTGTCTCTGAGAATGTCAGTTTTCGTTCTGAGTTAACCTGATCTTCAATATCTTTCTGTTCATTAGTGACATCATATTTGCTACCTCGTAACCATAATATTACTCTTCCTGCTTCTAAGAGTCTCCCATGAGTTATAAGCCATCTTGGTGTCTCCTTGAGACTTACAGTAAAAATAGCAAATATACAAGTTATTCCAAGAGGAATCATTGCTAGCCAGTAGTAGTCAATGTATGTGCCAATCATCTCAGCCATAAACAGACCAATAGTAACACACAGTTGGTTAGCTGCTCCATACAATCCTCGTAGAGAAGTAGGAGATATCTCAGTAATGTACAACTGTGTGAAAGGAAATATATTGATATATAATAATATTGCCTGCATCACTAAAACTTTTTATCTCTTATGAATATAATCATTTAGTAGGGATTTATATTTAATACACTGGCAGCACAAAAATGGTTTGTGTAAATTATATACACAGTGTGCATGAGTGCCAAATGACTCCTACACTGCATTCACACTAGCACATAGCACTGTTTGGTTTGACTTGGCTTAGTACAGTTCAGTTGTGACTATATTGTTCACATAAAACAACATGAATCAGAACTACAAAATAACACCTAACACAACAAGTAGTAATAGTGATGACTATATACAGCTGGTCACGTGGCTTTCTTTCCTGTTGAGATACATTTCTTGGTTTCTATATACTTCATTATTTTAAGCTCTGAAATTATAATTTTAATGCACCTACTGGGCAACACTTGCTAGCCTTCCAACTCCTACTACTGAGCTAGTGCAACAGTTTCTGATGCGGGGCACTTTCTTTTGTGCTTGCATGTCCTGTTAATACAGGGAGTCAAATCTTTGCACATTAAAAATAGCCAAGAAGCTATTCACTACAATAGTACCACTGGAACCATCAAACAACACAATTGATCTAATCTTTTTTATATGTCATACATAAAAACTAGGGCTGGGACGAAGCTTCGAATGATTCGTGGGTTCGAAAGTTAAGTAAACTTCGAATTGTAAAAGTATCCTTCGAAGCTTCGTAAGCACTCATAGTCTACGAAAGAATTACAAATAAACGTGGTCATCTTTATTGCAGCTGCTTATTTCTCTTGCATGATCAATGTTCGTCTCTTCGCGATCGATCTTCGTGTGCCACGCCCACTTTTATACCATCGCAGTTCAGCTTGCTATCATATTTGCAGCCTTAAAACACCTTATAAGGTGATAGATAATACATGGAAAGTGCACTTTTAGCCAATTTTTGGTGTTTACCTGTGCATGATTACAGTATAGTGGACACGCCCTTTTGCAATCTATCGATCGCGTCATTCAGTACTGCTGCTATACACTTTCCAAATGCTTACAAACTTATTAAATAGGTTTAGAAAGATAAAACCTAAGAAGGATGTGCATAAATACAAGAAAATCTACAACTTGAAAGCTAACACCGAAGCTTCGAATGTTCGAACATTTTATTAGCGAATATTCGAAGGTAAATTTCAATGTTCGTCCCAGCCCTAATAAAAACCTACCTTTTGGACACAAGCAAGTTCTAAAACAACACCAATAGCCACCTCACTTTCTAGTCAGTAATTGATAGATGGGACACACAAATTATCCATATTGTTTGTAGTGACTGGATTGATTGCAAAGGCATTCCTCCTACTGTTCTTCGTAGTGCTATGTAACGGGATGAACATAGCTGAAAGTGAAACGTTCACTTTTGAGTCAGTAATTGATAATTGGGGCACGTGTTTAGACGAAAACACTAACTCTGGCACCATTATTTCTTATGACGCGGAATGCATGGATTCACAACTCATATAGTATGTTCACGTTGAGCTGAATCCTCAAAAACATTTAATAACTCATGGATGAAATTACACTTAATCTTGAAATTTGGCTCATTTGTAGTACTGCTTGACCTGCTAAAAATGATTCAAAATTTTTTGTTGTTCAAATGTTTGACATAATATTTACGGCGAATCGAAATTTTCACAATACATTTCCTATGGGGAAGCCATATAAGTACAATGTCCATTACAGCCCTTTCCCGAACTTGTAATGGAGCCAACCCGTACGTGTCTGTTGTTGACAACTTTGCTGTTACATCTGGTTGGCTGAAATGATAACTCTGTTGAGAAAAAATCCACTTTTAATTTTTAGCTGTTTTTCAGGATTCAGCTCAACATGAACATCTATAGTAATGTTACAAAAAAGTAAACAAACAAGTATAAGAAAGTTCCTAATTTTTCCTATACTTGTATTAACATGAACTACTAAACTTCTTTACTGCCAGCTCCCACATATCTCTAAATGCACTAATCACACACAGCAACAGAAGCCATATTTAGTATTGGTGATATTCTAAAAGAATCCTATAACAAGGTGGGTCGCCTACACCCAAAGATATCCTACTTCAGTCTATAACCATGACTGAATTAGGGATTAAATGTCTACTATATATTTTCAAGTGTAGGTGACCTCCCTAATTTCACTACTTTTTATTTCTATGATCAAAGTTAATCTGATTTACTTTTCATAGCATTATGGGACTGGTGAACTCACGCATACCACATTAGAAGAAAAAATGGCTCCAGGCCCCGTCGGAACTGTTCCGCCCATTACAAAACTGTTTAGCCTATTACATAGTGTTACAAACGAAGAACACTAGGAGAGAATTAAGGACCATTGCAATCAACCCAGTCACAACATAAGATATGGACAATTCCCATCAAAAGTAGGAAAGCCATCATGTGGTGCTACAGCAAATTGACACTTTGTACTGTCAGCAAAGATAAATGGGACACAAAGAAGGACACAGGCAAGTCCATGAAGCATGCATTGTACGTACTACAGTATGCCAAATGGCACCTGTCAGGCTGTAGCAACATCGAAAAATGAAAAAATCAAGTCCGTAGCTTTAGCTGTTATCAAGCTACACTTATCTGAAGGAATCAGACAGTCAGTTACAGTGGCAAATCTAGTGGGGGGCACAGGGAGCATGTCCCCCCCCCCCCCCCCCCCCAAAAAATAAAATTTACAAGATTGAGATACTCTAATAGAGCAGTCAGTCAAATACTCTAATAGAACAATCACACAATTGAGAGTCCTGTTAGTTGAAAATCTGCAGCACTATAATTATTTTTGCATTGGTACACCTTTCCTGCTAAGAATATTTTGTGAATGCATGAAATGCACATGGTCTTGTGTATGCCTTCTTTATAGGCTCATAAAATATAACTAGCTGAACTACTCATGACTATCATACAACTCTTGATCAGTGTAGTCCATTTACAGTAGAAAACAGTAGAAAGATATATGATTTACACATTTGTGCATAAATTTCAGTTTGAAACATATGAAATAGCTTCAGCTTCTGGGGGGGGGGCTGCACCCTCCTGACCCCCTGCTATATTAGACTACCCTGGTGCACTCCCCCCTTTCCAATCCCTGGATCCGCCCCTGAGTTCGCAGAAATTCCATTGTTTTGAAATTCAGTAGAAACATTTTAGGTCATACTGAAGGCACTTAGAGCTTCGTTACACCTAAGCAACACTGCAAAGGCACCATGAAGGTATTTTGAGGATGGTTTTAAGGTGATATTTTTGGCCAGAAAAGCTCAAACCTTCGTAATCTCTAATATACAGTGTACGATATTAAAATTGTCCAGTACAACACGAACCAGTTAAACCAGCAATAAAAAGGAAAAAAAATTATGTACTGGCCTTTCTTTTAAGCCTTTTTGCATAACTAGGCTTGCTTCTGTATGATCACAAACTACAGGACTGCCATTAACAGTGACTACACCATGGTACATGACATATATCCCATACATATATTGAAGCAGCCACCCAGTCTCATAACAGAGAGAAAACAACTTACTGGAACACAAAGAGAAGTTGACCCAACTCCAATCCCAACAATGAAACGTCCAGCAAACAACAACACTCTAACTGGAGTGGCTTCATCAGGAATGTGACTAAGAACAGTGATCAACCAGCCAGCAGCAAATGGTACACTACAATACAACAAGGCGTTCTTGCGTCCAACATAATCCACCAGCCAACCTGCTAGTGGGGCTCCAATTAACGCTCCCAATGGCATCAGTGCCTATATAGCAACAACACTAGATAAATATGCATCAAATAGATGTAGGAATTCCATTGTTATATACACACACAATCAAGAGTTCATAATCACTATGTTTAATATTGAACTCTTGACACAATTCTACTGCATTTTTATCAACAGTTTCAAGACCACAAAATAATTTGGAAATAAGCATGTAACATTCTAGTAGGTTTCAATACAAAATATGCTGTTTATCTATCCTTGGTCTATACACTACAGTCATTCTTAACATCATAGTACATGACCTGTAGTACAAAACTTCAAGTAGGTATCGTATGAAGGAAAATTTTAGTGTGATGAAACTGACAAACACTTGCCAATTTTTAGTTTAATTCATCTCTCACGTACAGTAGGTAGCCAAGCAAGCTCAGTCAAGTTGTAAAGGATCTATATTAGGCTTGATCTTAAAGCCTGTGACTCTATACATCTTCCTAGCATAGTACGGCTTCTTGGCACCTTTGAAGACCTTGACTTGACGCTGCACTAGGATAAAACAACAAGGCAAGTCAGTGGAGGCACCACATACAGTAAACTGCTGGGACATTGTTTGCAACAATAAACTAACCTGTTAAGTGGCTTGTGAAAGGTACCTATGTTTGCTAATAACGATGAACTAGTCACGTTTACATCATCTTAGCTACTGGTAGTTGTGGGGTGCCCTCCAAACCACAATTCACCAAATTTTATTTCGTCAAAGAATACTTGCCAAATTTACACACACACACGCATGTACACACACATCCCTTCCTATGGTATATGTATTACATGGGTTTATGGATTCACGATTCCTAAAACTTTGATGGCTTTATCACACTGCACACGGAGCATAAGAGCCCAAAAGGCACAATTTTTTATGCTTATGATGAGCTCCTGGCAGTACCGCAATTTCAAATGGTGAATGGCCACTATCTACAGTATATGGTTGTATTTATCAAGAATATCCCTGTTTCTTTGAAGCACATTGGTACACACCATACAGTACAGTAGTACTGTATAGTAGGGACTGTGGAGGTTTGAGCTTTCTTGCTCAAAAATATTAACAACCAGCCTCACTTTTCCTTCATGACAGTTTGGCAGCATAGGTTAGGTATAGTCAAACCCATAAACGGCCTGTAATATGCTTGGGAGATCAATGATCAAGAGTGAGATTTGTAGAGCTTGAGGTCTTTTCTGCTAGCAGGTTTGTACCAGGTATTTTTGTGGATTTTAAAGACCTCATTATCTCCCAAAGATCAAAGTATTTTATGCATACCATTTTCTAAGCTTGATTAGGGATCATAAACATATAAATAGTGAAACAAGGAAGGTCACCTATAGCTGGAGATTTAATATTTCCCTGGGGATTAAATGTCCACAAGTAAATCTCTAGGAGCGATCTGCGAAATAACTTTTCAAACACGTCCTGAAATACTATCAGGACATTGTGAAAGTTGAGTGGACATCAAACAATTTCACCGGACATTTTAACTTTGTTGTTTCTCCTTTCCTGTGTTTCTACCAAGTTACAGTAGATGTTTGCTTCTGGGGCTACCCATGTACTGTATAGCTGATTACTACTCAACCACTCACACTGATACTACAGTATTGTAAAGGGTAACTACTGGTCACATAAAAGAGCTTCTATGGAATCGATTCTATTACAAGGAAAGGAATCATAAGGACTTCTGTCAAGGCCTTCTACATAGCTATATGTGGTCAAACTTTGCTTATGCTACCATTGTTTAAAATATATTTGTACTGGCTTTATCCCTAATACAGTGTATGAACAAAAGAGATGCACTGATGTCTTGCTCATTCTAGCTTAAAATATAAACTGGTTGTACAAGTAATCAGAATACCACAAGTAAAAGTACAGTACTAATGGCAATCAGGTTATAAATATTTTACTACTGCAGTGAGACAAGTAGGCTGGAACAGAAAACTGTTAACCTCAGAGTACATCTTTGGCATACCTTTGTGGGCATACCTCTTGGGCATCCTGACCAGAAAAGACAGTCAGTAGAAAATCGTGCAAAATATAATTGCTGTATCAACTTTCAGAAGCATTTTTGGCCACTCTGAAGACACTTCACTGTCAAGGCACAGTGAAGGTATTGTAAGGCTGTCAATATGCGAGAAAGTGCAAACCTCCATGATCTCTAATATATGACATATTTAAATAGAAGAGGTTAAATAAACTTTATAATTAGTATTTCATCCTTCTTGACCATATACAGCAACAACTTTGCTACCCACAGGCAAAAAAAATGTTAGCAATAATGCATTTTGTTAGACGTCTCTACTTACATTTTAGACAAATGTTTGGGCTGTACTACCTTCAGGATGTACATCGATGTTAACCCCTTTTTATCTACACTATTAAGACAATGTAAATCTTGAGCAAGTAATTAAAGGTTTAGTCAATACCATAAAGCCAGCTACCACATTATATATACATAACTTGTTATGTTTTCTTATAAATAACTTTCATTTATGAATTCCAAATATTTGAAAGTGAGTAAAGTTTAAACTTATATAACTAGAAAATTGAATATTCCTTCTGTACATGAATTTGAAACATGACAGACCCTATAATCAGTTTCAATGTGACACCTCATAAAAAGTGTGAGTTTCCTTTCAGGAATGACAGCATAAGCCATGTAAACTGCTCTTCAGCTGTGGCCTTGATGATACAACCAACAGTTACTATGTGTACAGCTGGGTGGCTAAAGCAATGGGAGTAAAGTTTCTTGCTCAAGGAAACAACAGCAGCAGTAAGTCCCAGTCCATGCATCACACCTGAATCCTTTTGATTAGCCCTAACCACTGAGCTACTACTGCCTCTACAATGTCTCCCAGGTACTATAAATATTTACAGATTACAACTAAGGCCAACAAACTTATTAATTGTTACTCATTCTAGCCCACATCACTTTTCACCATCATTTACATTTTACCACCTTTTGTGCAACAACCAAGGATTTCTGTGTTGCATGGGATGTCACATAGGAACGTGCTGTAGGTAGATCTGTGGCCGCAGTCAAAGTCTCAACTCTCTGAAATTTCCTTTTCAATCTTTGACCTGTGACTTGACAACAATATTTCGGTACTTTTCAATTGTGGACTAAGAATTTTAACCTTGACCATTGACTTGGCATGAATTTGGTGGCCTTGACTTATGGTTTAGAGTTTGACCACAGTTGCAGATCTACCTACAGTAAGTGCCTGTGTGTCACCACCTTGTGCTGTAAAATGATGGTCGGTCTCCTCAGCATCTAAGCTAACTTTTATAGTAACTACTGTGATTTAGTCCTCTATAATAGAAAAATTCCCCACCCAGATAAAAATCCCAAATTTGTGGATGAGAAACAATTAAGTCTGCCAGGCCTTATTCCTACTTCAAAACAATACCTGTAACTATTGATTATTTACACCTCCACTGACACCTTGACTTGTAACTTACACTAAATATTCCTTGGTACTGTTTCTTATGCAGGTAACCGGTCGGAGTAGTATTGGTTTTGCTATCCTCCAAGTCACTGATAACTGGGGACGAGTAACCTATGGCGTATCCGAACAACAAAGAGCCCATCAACACTATCACAGCCGAGTAAGTGACGGTAGTTAGTCGGGTATCCCTTATGTTCCTCGTGACGATTCTACCAGAATCACCAGGTTGAATGGCATAGGTAGAAGACGCGGGAGGTAACAGCCTTTCCTTCTCTTTAGTGGCCATATTGTGTCCTACAGATTGGTTCGTCAGGTGAAGCTGTAGCAATGATTTTCCGTTTATGGTGCGGAATCCTGATGAAACCGGAACCTAGCAATCACCTTAAGTTGATAGCAGAGCGACATAGACGGATATGATACCATGTGATAGCGAAGTCATCATGGCGAGTCATCCATGGATGGGAACACTCGTTTCAATCTGATGCGGTATTTGATATCCTTACATCCCTCGACGCAAGCAAGGCAATTGGTGTTATCTGTCACTTAACCACAAGTTTGAAGAATAACAGTCTATTCCACAAGAATGGCGTACCGGTACTCATTGCGTAATCTGTCACGCTGCAGGTCCCCCGCCGCAAGTGGTCCGGCCGGACCAACTGCCGCGCCTCAAGTAGACTGTAGTCCGGCCGGACCATGTAAGTCGCTGCAGATGGTCCGTCCTGCTGTATTGTATTGTATTGTATTGTATTGTGTACTGTGCAAGAATCATGTATGATTATAATGCACAGGTGTAATTATAAAAGTGTCCAAATCATTACAAAACTCAGAGTATGTGGGAGCATTAGCAATGTTCTGGGGTAGATTATTCCATAGTTTAATCACTGAAGGGAAGAAGGAAAATTCCCCCAATGAAATCTCCACTGTCAGCTTCCCAGTCTGTACTAGTTCAACGTCTTGATCAAAACGTACAGCCCTCCACGAAATCCGAGTCCTGAAGTAAATTGACGTCAGTGACGACTGTGAGTAATAGTAATATTGAGGGACTGATTTGTAAACAATTTGATTCACTTGTAAAAATACTTTTTTTTGTCCCACCGCAAGGGTGGCCCCAGGAATTTTGGTGACTGGTTTCCAAACTTTTGCTATATGCAAATTTAAATCTAGGGAGGTATGGGGGCAAGATTTTCCAGAAAATTGTGTAATTTAAAATTGAATCTGGTAGCAATATTGACACTTTAAAAATAGAATTATGTTAGGTAGCTATAATGAAGGCTGCTTAATTGTGCTTGCTTCTGGTACAGTATCAGGTGCAGACTAAAGAGTTAAGGCTAGGGACAGAGAAAATTTGACCTTTCAAGCATACAACAGACATGGATGTTGTTCTGGGGGTCTTGGGGCATCAGTGCCCCCAGGAAAATATTAACACACTGTTATAAGATTTTGGACTATTTTTACTGTGTTGGCACAGGTAAATAAAGTAGCTAGCTAGCTACTTACAGTTCTTAAGAGATATACAAAATGTGGCTGTTCTATTAGAGTGGTTGACTACTCTATTAGAGTATTTCAATCTGAACTTCTGTACCATTGCAAATCACTGTAAAATATAATTTTTATTACCTGAATACACTTGACCAGTTTCTGGAAACCTCAGAAACCCCCCTAGATCCGCCCCTGCACCGAACTGTTTTATTTATATTTATTTATTTTTGTTTGTTTAACCATAAAGGTATAAGGTAATACAAAAGACAAATGCCTATTGGAGTCTTTGTCAATAGCCCTAGGCCAAGACATACATAAATGTCAATTCCCCCAGCTGGTGTGGGATTGACCCTATAGAGGTGTTGGTGGCACTTGATACCCCAAAGGTGCTATATACTAATTTAAGGATCACAGATGGTATGACCCATAATTTAATCAATGCAGCAGTAAACCAGGACAGGAGGGATGGTATAGATGCAGTAAAAATATCAATGATGCATGGGCCAATGGTCCAAAAACTCCTCAAATCAATAAGAAGTTGTGGAGTGCCATTCAAAATAAGCAACGCAGATAAGATTACCTCCTTAGTTGGTGGTGATAAACTTGAATTATGCCAAAGAACATCAAGAATTGCAAGCCAACAAGCATCTCTGGTACAGTGTTATAGAAACTGTGGAAAGTGAGTGCAGAAAAACTGGCACTTCAACAAAAATTAATATCTAGCTATTAAGTCAATTTCAGGAACTATGTGCAATTTATTAAGACTTTACAGTACAAATACTGAAGGTCTGTAGGATTCCTGGTCCTATACAGCCTGTTTAAAGTTGTTACAGAAAGTATGTTTGAAAAGGTGGAGAACTGAGAAAAATCCATGACTGTACCTGGGCAGCCTTTATCAGTAAAGTCCTAAAAATCCATCTGCAGATAATGTCGAGGACAAAGTAAATCACGAGCCTCTTTGTTTCCAGTTACTTTAACTGTACAGGGGGTGTATGAACCTATTTTGGTGTGCCTTCCACATTGCAAGCTATAACCACTTCATGTAGCTACAATACACGTTAGATTTAAAGCTTTCCGTATAATTTATGTTACAGATGAAAACAAAGTAAATTACAAAGCATCGCAATAATGTCTTACAATTAACAAAAATTGCTTTAGAATGCTATTAGGATAACTGTGTGCTATTATTAGAGTGGATGCCGGAGTGCTCTATTAGAGTTCAATCTTCAAAGCATAAATATTTTAGGGCCTAAATTATTTCTAATTTGTAAATAATTGCAATAATAAATACCACTTCAATAGGACAAAGAAGAGTACAGGCAGGTAATGGGAGATAAGGAATTAACTTAAAGTACATGCTAGCCAAATTGGCTGTATATGCTTTGATTATTTTACAGGCTAATAAATGGATTACAACATTTGTTTCACTGAGTACAAAGTGTGACGGATACCAGCCAGACAATGTCACACCATATATTATACACATTACGTCTTACATATGGAAGAACCATGGTAGGTTTAGTTGTCAAGGTACGTGCAAATAGTGATATAATACCCACATGGACTCCCTATAGCACAATACTTTGCAACACAAAGTGGTAGATGATTATTTTAGTGCACTAAATTTGCAAAGAAAACCATGATGGCTTCGTTTGGGTTTACCACAAGTATAGTATGATGTGGTTAAACCAGATGTCCAATAGCATGCGGGGATTAGGGGGCTTCATAATGAAGCAATAATTGTATAACTCATAGATTATAACTTTTTGGTGAATCATTTTTGTATTTTTGCATTGATACATGCAGGTACAGTGTAGAAAAACTATGAAGCTATAGAAACCTTTTTTAAAAGAAAGGGAAGCTGTTGAAGATATTTATGAGTGTAAATTAAATGTATTGAGATGCTTTGAAAGAGATCTAGAGAAACAAAACCACAGGTATGTGTATAGAGGTAGGAATATGTGTACCATGTTAAACTTCAACTAACACAGCTTAAGTGACACCAACTATTGGGAAAGACGCATATACGACCTCAAGGTAGATGATGATGCTGACCATGAGCTTAACACAGATGATAACAGAAACAGTGAACTTGATGAAGTTTGACACAGATGACAGTGCTGAACATAACAGAATTCATGCACATAAACTTTTAATTGTATTCCTATTTAAATACAAAAACAGACTATTAACTTTTTTATTGTTCTTGTTAATAATGCTTCATCCACCATAGATTTAATATCAGCTTGTAGTTTCTTTAGATTTCTATCAGCTTGTAGTTTCTTTAGATGTTTCAATCTCTGCATAATGATACTCTATCAGGCCTAACAATGCGAATAGGAAACAAATGCAGTAATATATATATGTTGCCATTATAGTGTATCACATGTTTAACTTTTTTGTCTGAGCATCATAAAATTCAATAGTAAATACAGTATAATTGTGATACTACATGTAATCTAAGTAACGAGGTGAATCCAGGGGCCGGGGAGTATATATACACAGGAAGAAAGTGCACTCACATTAGAGCTAATCACAGAACATAACTATATATTAATGCATGGTGTTCAACCAAAGCAACTAAGTGGTGTGCACAAAGATGGGGAAACACAAGGGGAATGTGCCCGCTCCCCAGCTGTCCCCAAATCCTCAAACCAAATCGATATACTCTAATAGAACAGTTATCACATGCAAGTGCTTCCCATATCTATCTAGAGGCTATATGTACCAATCCTGCAAATGCTTTAGTTGTTATACTGTGTATTGGCTGTTCTTTGGAGACCATACTGCTATACAACACAAAGCATACTAAGGTCATAAACTACCATAGTTTGGTTATTTTCGTTGTATAATAATTTTTGTAAGCTACACAATTTTTTTTTTTTTTGCAAAAGATTGAGATATTGCACTCATTTACACAAAATTGTTCATTTTTAGCTAGAAAATGAAGTGAATTGCGGTACTCATGTTTGGAAATCACCACTGTAACTCAACTAGCTAAACCTACACTGAACTCATGTTTAATTAACAAATAAGGACCACTCAGAAAGCTATAGCTGGATTTAGCTATTATTAGCACACAAAAACTACTCTCTATATACAAATATTAAAATTTATATAGGTTTTGGGGAGTGTGCTCTTACTCATACTTTATACCTATGGGGTCATTCCATACCAAATCAACAAAAAAATCCAGACCCCTTTCGATTTTTATGAAATTTGGCACAAACGTGGACCCTATCAAAAAACTTTCTCACACCAAAATTTGGCTCATTTCATTGGTCTCCTGACCACTCAAAGTTTCTGCTGAAAATTTTATTTTGCTTACATGTCTTCAATAAAATGGCCGTAACTTTGCTTGTGATTGATGTAGGAACTTCTGGTTTATATTTTTGAAATCCTTATTAAATTCTCTTTCAGGTGATATATAATGTTGTATAATTGCTCAAATAGTCAGGTAGAATAATGCTGAACCTTGCAATATGGTCTATAGTTTATTTTATGTCACAAAATATTTCTCCATACTATGGACTACTCAAAACCACCTGCTGGACCTCCGTCAGCATTGGGAAAATTGGGATATTAACTCAGGAAATTCTAGTATTTTGGTCATTCCATGCTAAATTATCAAAGAAATTAAAATGTTAACCCACTCTTTTCAAATTTCTTCAAAATAGGCACAAAGACAGTGCATCAATGAGTCAAAGTCATACACCAAGTTCCGTTTGATTCCTTTCATCACATTCTGTGTTATGCCTGTTTGCTGTACTGGTATTTTATGGCATTTGTGATTGCGCAATACTTCTAATATTTAACTATACAATGAAACCTGTCCAACTGGATCACTGCATAATAAGGTCACCTGATTTAAACTGACTATTGTAATGGTCTCCTAATTGTGTCATTTGTGTACACAGTGACTTTAACATGTTTAATACAACTACCTCCTAAATAAGGCAGGCCTGGCAGAGGTGACTGGAATGAACAATTTCACTATTACTTTTATGCTGAGCGATTAAGTAAATTTATACTAGTTAAATTAATGTAATCTCATTAACTAAATGGTTTTAGATATAAGTAAATTGTCTAAGTTCTGTTTTCAACATCATGCAGCTTGACTTTCTGCCTTGAATATAGCACATGTAAAGTAGTAAATGATGGGATCCATGCCAAAATAGCCAAGCTGCAGACGGAATAGCCAATTTGTACCGCATATGTGTGTGTATACAACAGGCTGTTGCTGACCTCAATAAATACTGTTGATAAATGCCGAAAGAGGAAATGCAAATAGGTGGCAGCAGGAAAGACTTTTAAGTCTAATTTTGTTTGTGCAATATAATGCGATGGATGCTCTTAAAGGTTGAATTTGTGTCTTCCACATGCAATTCCCAATTGTATGGATAACTTTGTTTCTGAAATTTTTCTCCCTCCAATGCTCTATGTTATGCCTCACAGCTGACAAAATTTCAATCAATAACTTATTTCAAATCTAAATTAAGTTATGAATCATTAAAGTGGTAATTTATGGTGTGTAGAAGACTTTTCTTGCAAATTTGGTCACAAAATGACTGGTACGTTGAGCACTCTTATATCATTGAAAGTTCTCTCTTGTATGCCAAATTGTAAGGTTACCAAATTCTCATGCAAGAGGCGTAGCATTAAAATGTAGGAGAATAGTACGCCTTAACAACACACACACGTATGTATGACTGTGTGCTACCTCTTAATCAATATTTTTATGTACAGTAAATAGATCATCACATGCCCTTTGTACTGAAGTTATGTCTGTTGTCACCCACTTCTGCTCAATCACTTCTGTCTGTACCTTTTGTTACTTTCACTGAAATGACCATCAAATCATATTCTTTTACATATAGCTAGAGGCTCTCACAACACTATTCTTGACACCTTAAGACTCCACTATACTGTTCTTATTGGAAAGTTGTCCTGATCTTAGAGGCTTCAGAATAGTATTGTGAGATCCTCTAGCTACATATATAAAATATAGCTAGAGGCTCTCACAATACTATTCTGAGACCCCACTATACTGTTTTTATTGGAAAGTTTTCCTGATCTCAGAGGCTTTATTGTGTGTGTGTTTATACAAATGGGACCTTAGACAGAATAATATTTTGGTTATCACGATGTCCACATTTCGGGGTATATAGGGGTACAAGAGGCAGCTACTGCACTGCATGGATACCACATATGATGCCCCAAATAAGGCATAACTTCCATTATTTCTTGAAAATAAGCCCCCTAAGTGAGCTAGATGATACTGGAACAGGTGTGAAGAATCTAAACACCAGGCAGACATTAAGCACAGATGAAGAACACACATATGCTATTCACTGTATAATGAGTCTTTGTGACATACTCTGCAAGTACATATATAGCAAGTACTAGTTATTGAGCTTACATTTGATGATCTACATGCTTGTATATATATTAACTATAAAACTCAAATTCTATCATTAGCACCAATGTTATTTAACATTTTGTAATACTGCACCTGATAAATTGTTTGCACTTCATGGACTTTAGCTGGAGAAAGGGTGTAGTAACTGAGCTTTTTCCACACCAGCAAAACCAAAAAGAGGCAAATCATTTTCACCAAGACACTTGATTCTATCATAATGATTTAGAAGCATTCAACAGGAAAAGGCCAGAATTAATTTTAATAAATTTCCTACCACAAAACTGTGTTTGTTCTCTCAAGTCTAAAAGTGATGGTAACCAACATAGTATAGCTTAAGCTGAAACAAACATTTTTAACAATAAAATTTGTCTACTTTTCGAACTTTAATCACCCATACCTTTATGTACCAATGTGCTATAACTTTGAAAATTTAAGCAGGTATTATGCAATTGATTGGCTTTATAATACAAATAGCAGAATGCAAATATTTTACTCCAATACTGAGATACGTCCTGCTGTGTGACAGGGTGTAGTTTGTGCCTGCAGGGCCTATGACAATTATTGAGACATATGTAACTATGGTATGCATAATGATGCCTTCAGGGATTTATGGGACTATTTAATTATTCAGTTTTTCTGACATTAATTGTAATACCTCAGATTTGTTAAATGGTCAGGTTATCAAACAATTTTGGGTAAAACTGAAACCCACAGAAGCTATTTTGTGAAATTTGTATGGTTGCTATGTAGCTAATTAAACTTTGGTTGCTATGGCAAAATTCCCAAGGCTGACACCAGTCCAGCAGGTGGAATATTGTTTTAGGTATACAGGACAATCCAAAAGTGCATTAAAATAAACTATAGACCATTTTGCAAACTTCACCCTGCTGTCTACCAGGCTAAAAGGAAAAGGTCATACCACAAATATAGCTTTCCTTTGATCTTAATTTCCAAAAATATATATTCTTTAATTAAATTTATTTTTGGTTTACATGTTGCTCTAATACCTATCATTCATTACTGTGAGTTTGAAGTTGGGACCAATTGTAGGTCATGAGCTATAAGTATTAATGTGTAACCTCAGCTTGTAATCACTGCTGTTTGTATGGTATTTTGCAGTGTAATTTCCAATACCAATTGCAAGTAACCTTATATTACAATGGCGGATCCAGGATGGGGCATTTAGGGCAAATGCCCCCCCCCCACCCCCCCCCCCCCCTCCCCCTTCAAGAAATTGCATACAAGATCGAGATACTCTAATAGAGCAGTCAATTACTCTAATAAAGCAGTCACAATGTTCATGAGGCAGTGCAGCTTACTTATGAAGCTATAAATAGGATTTTATTTTACTTAACATATGTGATATAATATATTTGGTAAAGGATAACTAGCTATTATTGTTATGACCCTTTTTTTTTTTTCTTTTTTTTGCTCTTCAACTTTTTCAGCAAGGTGCCCCCCCCTCTTTCCAGACTCTGGATCCGCCCCTGTATTAGTATGTCAAAAATCATTTTATGCATTAAAATAGTTAGGGTTTGTATTGACAAGGGCTCACTACAGTGAAACCATATTAACAGAGCCACTTTTAAAGCTAAGAAAGTTGGAGCAATAATAAGGCTGCCTAAAAAAGGAATCACTGATTATGTTTTTGCTGTAAGTTCAGTGTCCTATAAAATAGAGGTGGCCATTATAACAAGGTGGTCTTATTATAGAGGTAGCTATATTTATAAAGGATTTACTGTACAACTAATGATATTCCAATCTATTCTTTCAATTTTACTTACTATATAATAATAATATTCGGCCACAGATTATGATGATAGTTTCCAATCTTATACGTGTGTATAATGGATGCAAACGACACAGATATTCATACATATGTACATGTAAAGTGGAATCAAAATGCCATGTCTTAGTGATATCCAAAGCTTCTTGGTCTTAATACCTAGATAGCTGCTTCATATAGTTGTATTAGAGTAGAAATATTCTATTTTAAGTTGGCCCTTATAAAAAGGTGGCCTTTAAGGTAGCTGCTAAGATACCGTATTTGACCAGTTAATAGTCACGGCTCACATAATAATCGCCCCCGGATAGTAGCTGCAGCACAATCTGTCATAAGAACCACCCTCAGATAAGAGCCGCGGCTTGTATCTGATATGCTTATACAAGTGTTGATGACACACATTTGAATGAGAAGCTAAGCAAAGGAGTTGTTTTAAGCCTGAAAATAGCGTTTCTGAGATGAGCCAAGTGGATTAACAGTGTTAAAGGATGGTTACACAAGGCCAGCCATTTGAAAATCCATATAAATTCCACAGCTACTGCCACACAAGCTCATAGTAGCCACCTTCGCATAGTACCCACATCATTTTCCTTGCTGAAAGTTATAGTACCCACGGCTATTAACCAATAAAATACGGTATGTTACACTGTATACCACTTTTGAATCATACTTTGAAAGAGGAAGTCTACTACTGACCACTTAAAGGCCACCTTTATATGTTTGTACCCAGTGTTGGGCAAGTTACTTTGTAAAAGTAACTAGTTACATATTACATATTACTTGCAACAGAACTATTTAGTTACAGTTACATATTACCCATAAAATAAAGTAACTGTAATAATATTACATATTATATTACTTTGTGTTCACAGCCTTAAGCTGTCACGTGTGAAACTACCACCTTATCACGTGACATGATTGCGTTGTTGGACAATGTGCAAATCTTGGTTATAAGTAAGAAGCTAGTGAATAAGCTCCATTCAGTAGGCCTCGTTACTTCGTTGTGGTTAGGCGTTACTCAGAGGATTACTAACGAGATTAGTAACTTTGTTACTTTCAGTAATAATATTAGACTCGTTACAGTAATTATATTACTTAGGTAACGCGTTACGTTTGTAAGTAAAGTATCTTGCGTTATATTACTTGTTTTCATAGCGTATTTCGTTATATTACTTTGTTACCACAAAAGTAATAATATTACGTAACGCGTTACATAAGTAACGCGTTACTCCCAACACTGTTTGTACCTATAAACAATGCCTTTGCTGGAAAAATGTACACTTCTAAAACCACTATTATACATTGTCTTACTCGTCAAAAATTTGATAGAATTGAGTGGAAAGTGGCCACCTGTATAGAAAGGCCACCACTCCATAAGGGCTAATTTGTTATACACTTATGCAAATGTATTAAGCAGCTACCTGCACATTAAGGCCCAGAAATTTTGGCACTAAGGTAACTGACTTAAACTCCATACATCAACTGTATCATGATAAAAATCGCAATGTAGCTCATAATTTAGATTCTATAATTAGAATCATAGAAATGTTCCATAGAAATTACATTGTACAAAGGTTCACTACAGCAATTGCACACTGATACATATCTATAGCTTTAAGTGAAATACATCAACAATCGATTAAAGAAAGGGTCAAGGCAATTAACTTCAAAGTTAAATCAGAGTGTTATAGTAAAGGTTGAGACTGAAAGTGGTGATATTGCATGACAGTCTCTACAATCATTCACATGTAACTTTGATATGCAATGAAATCTGATGCATTGATATCAGTACACAATTGAATTTTTGAAGGTGTAGGTTGAACAGACTTTTAATACTACATCAGTCATTCATTACTACTTGTTAGAAAAGCTCTAGTAGATTACAATATTGACATTCGTGCCTGTGTTAAGAACAAAGAATGCAGCTACATAACATCATGTTTTATTTGTAAGTGTTTCAAATTTTGGAACTTTCTTAGCGATCACCTGTAACGAAAGGCCACCTTTCTATTAAGGGCCAACTTTAAATTGTTCTAGTAAGACATTTATACACATCAAACTATATAAATAGCCACCTACATATTAAGGCCAAAAAAATTGGTCCTGACTGGCTTAGACAGTTTCCACTATAGATACATTAGTGTATCAAAATAATGTACTTGCATATCAACAATCAGTATTAAATGCTAACAGTAGCAGTTACTGTAGCTAGTGAAATGTCATCAAGTTCAATATTTCACTACTGTATAGACTTGGCGTCATAATCAGAAACAATACAAGCTTGATAAGGGGTAAATTACTTGAGTATATGTATTTAAGTATAAGCTTTTACTGGGTTTTCTTACATAGTAGAAACAAATAAATTAACTTTACTTACTTTACTTACAAACCAATAATGCATAAAATGATTGTGACATAGTATTATATAAAGTTATTTGTAATTGGTATCGCATCTTTGTATACCTGAACCATACATACAACAGTAATTACAAGGCTACACATTTACACCTATAACTCATGATCTACTATTGGTCCCAACTTTAAACTCACAGTGATGAATGATAGGTATTAGAGCAACATGTAAACCAAAAATAAATTTAATTAAAGAATATATATTTTTGAAAATTAAGATCAAAGGAAAAAGCTATATTTTTGTGGTTTGACCTTTTCCTTTTAGCAATTATAAAACAGTATGTATTATCTGAAAGAGAATTTAATAAGGATTTCAAACATCTAAACCAGAAGTTTCTACGTGAATCACAAGCAAAGATATGGCCATTTTATTGAAGACATGTAAGCAAAATAAAAATTTCAGCAGAAACTTTGAGCGGTCATAACTTAAAGGGAGACCAATGAAATGAGCCAAATTTTGGTGCGAGAAAGTTTGTTGAAAGGGTCCATGTTTGTGCCAAATTTCATGAAAATCAAAAGGGGTCCGGATTTTTTTTTGTTGATTTGGTATGGAATGACCCAGTCTAAGTCTATCCAGGTGCGCCCCTAGTGCTTTCCAAGCCCTGGATCTGCCCCCAAGTAAGAGTTATAGATAGAAAAATGTAATTTCATAGTTGGGGAACTTCAGGGATAGACAGTATAGTAAACTGATTGTGCAAACTAACATTAGTACTGTTATGGGTGGTATTGGCACTCTTGTCACAGATATTAGCTAGCTACAACATAGCTATTGGTATACTTTTAGCACACATGCAATGGAATTAATATATAATGTGTTTAACTTGCACAGGGGCAGTTCCTGTGGCCGGTTTCCGAGCAACCTGCAGCATTCAAATATTTATAGCTATTTGATAGACTGATAAACATCACTTTCTTCAACCTTAAAGGATTTCCCCAGACCCCCTATATATTGGCATGCTTCACAATTCAGTGTGCTTTTATCACACTAAGATACATGCGGCTGCAGGCGTATGCCTTCTACATACTTGAGCTATACTATGTATAGCTAGTTCACACCTGGACTGTAAACCAGGCATCAATTGGTAAAATCCATGCCCATGATACAAAACTTTGACTACCATATGATGTCCATACTAATGTACATGCATGAATTTGTAACTGAAATACTTTACTGCCACATGTATGTATGTGCTGAGATACATGATGTTCAAAAATTAGGTACTGTAGAAAGTACTAATATCTAAATTTGAAAGATAAAAAACACTATTATTTTTACAATGCAATAACACATACACAAAACATGCTAGGGTCTAAAATAACCATTTAAAGTTCAGATGATCTTTGCACTGCAGAAGCTTCAAATGACTTCTCAATATCTTCAAGAGATTTGCTTTTGGTTTCTGGTATAAAGACAGCAGTAAATATAGCAGCACAAAGGCACACAAGTCCAAATGACCAAAATGCAGAGTGAGGTTGAACTAGTTTTTGGTAATCTTTGTATACGCCAGTTACAAATGCTGCTAGTAACCAGTTAGTAAAAGTAGCAATCCCCATACCTACTCCTCGTACACGTAATGGAATTATCTCTGAAGATAGCAACCATGGAAGAGCACCCCATCCAATGGAGAATCCAATATTGTAACACACTATACCAGCAATGCCCATAACAGCTATTTTATCATGCTCAACATGGTCCAGATACTCATACCCACCAGCCACTGAGATACTTACACACATTATTATACCACCAGATATCAAGAGGATTCTTCGACCTAACACATCAGTCATAATAACACCACAAAATGTTGCAAGTACTTGAGTTAAGCCAACAGCAAGGGATGAAACTAAGCCAGGATTGCCTACAACTCCTACAAATATATCTTCAGCATTGAACACTACAGCATTGATGCCAGAGAACTGTTGAAAGAACATCAACATCATTGCCAATATTAGCGGATAGTATACTGGTCTGGTTTTAAATTCTTGAACAGTTTCTTGGAATGTTAATTTTCTTTCTGAATGGACTTGATCTTCGATTTCTCTCTGTTCATTAGTGACATCATAATTTCTGCCACGCAACCATAGTAACACTCTTCCTGCTTCTAAATTTTTCCCTTGGCTAATAAGCCATCTTGGTGTCTCCTTCAAGCTAAGTGAGAAAATGGCAAAAATGGTAGTTACTCCAAGAGGGATCATCGCTAGCCAATAGTAGTCAACATATGTACCAATCATCTCAGCTGCAAACAATCCAATAGTGACACATAGTTGGTTAGCTGCTCCATACAATCCTCGTAGAGAAGTAGGAGTTATCTCGCTAATGTACAACTGTGTGTGAGGAAAAAGATTAATATATGTGCATTATTATACAAAACAAGTAAAATGTTACCAAGTTAAATTTGAGTAAACAGAGTTGTGAAACCAGGGGGAGACCTTGATTCCTGATTTAGTCATGGCTGGTCTATGAACCCAGTGTAGCTATGAGCCCAGTATAGCTGAACCCATGTGTGATTAAAGTAGGGTAGTAAAATTAATGTCCACTATAGTATAGCTGCAGGTGTGGGCAACTTTCCTTGTTTAGGCCATCATTATTTTATATTATTATTTCTTGTTTCCCATCACCACCTACAATAACTTTATGTAGCCGCACATCTTGATAAATGGGTTTGTGTTAGTGCAATTGAGCTTGTCAATTTACTATATATCACATGTGATCTGATTCAGGATATTTTATAAAGTAGGTGAGACTGACTAGATCTGATGATCCAAATGATAATCCAGATGACCATGCAGACCGAGTTTCACCTATTTATAGGTCAATGAATGGGATTGGTATATAGTGGACTATTTAAATGTGAAAGTCAAAAGTTAAAGTGAAAGCCTCCATGCACTCTCCTCATGTTCTAATTCAAACAATGATAAAGAGACTGTCAACCTTGCAATAGCTTCACAAATCCACTACCAAGCATTTCAACATTTCCATTGTTTAAATGGTATCAAAACAACTCCTGTTGTGGTTTTCAAGAAAAAAAACTAGTGGACTCACAAATATGAGAGATGACGTAGAAGTCATGACCATGGTAAAAAGGGCACAGTGAAAGTATTTTGTACAGACGTAAACCGGTAAGGTCAGAAAATTTCAAATGTATAGTGCGGGCAGGTGGGTCACTACCATTACTCATTATTCTAGACTTATTTTCATACTTCTATACTCTCCAGGACCTGATACTCTTTGCAAAACAGACAATTTGCTAACTTAGCTTAACTCATGATCATGATCAATGCAGCTAGTTTGGCAACCGTATCCTGTCATCCTTCGTCACGTGATCACAGTTCCACTCGAGCATCAGTGAACATCACTGCAGTCTAATCTCTCGCATTCTCTTGGCTACAATGCAAGGTAGCTACTGTGCAACAATCTTAAAACTGAATTACACATCCTCAATATTTGGTTAATCAGATGAAATAATGGTTAAATCTTTAATAATGGGGAAATACGTGCGGCAGTAAAAATACATGTGGGTGCTGGTGAAAAACAGAATATCACCAACAGTGGCCTTATTTTGGTTAAACACTGCAGCATTTATTACCTTAGTTAGCAATATCGATACGGCGACCCCCAAATTTGACCACCACTCAATGCTCGAAAACAAAGTTGAAGCCCTTGGTTTCAAAATCAATCATTGCACTACTCAAGTGCAGCTACTATTGAAGGTGTGGCGTATAACCGAGTAAATCAGTATGGTAAGCTGAGAAGCTAGAAAAGTAGCTAACAGATATAAACTTACAGGAATGCAAAGTGAAACTGATCCAACACCAATTCCAACTATGAAACGTCCGGCAAACAATAATACTAGAACTGGTGTGTGATGGTCAGCTGGAATGTGACTAAGAACAGTGAGCAACCAGCCCATTGCTAAAGGAACACTACACAACAACAACGACCTCTTGCGTCCAACATAATCCACCAGCCATCCTGCTAGTGGAGCACCAACTAAAGCTCCCAATGGCATCAGTGCCTATATTGTACATAATATGATAGCATCCACATCATATTATAATGTGCATCTTACACTGAAAATTCCTTGGTACAATGTTTTGTACAAGTAAGCACGTTCACGGAAATCAGGTCCACTTTCCTTGGTACCATTCTTTTTGCCTTGCAGGTCGCTGATAACCGGAGACGAATAACCAATCGCAAATCCAAACAACAGCGAGCCCATCAATGCTATTGCTACAGAATAAGTAACAGTAGTGAGACGAGTATCACTTGTCCTCCTCGTCAGAATCCTCCCGGAGTCGGCAGGCTGGATGGCAGCCCTCGTCGCGGTGGGAGGCAGTAACTTTTCTTTCTCAGACATCGTTACTTCGCCTCTTCTTGCAGCAGGCACGCCTTTCACGTGATCGACAAATAAGGTATTGCGTGTACGGAAACGGACCACAACATAATTCACGAAAATCGTAAATTAATGTATACTTTTCCAATTAGAAAATCAAGTAGCTAGCTATAGGTTCTTGGTTATAACTATTGATGAAATTACACAAAGTATTTAAAAATAGGTTCAACAAGCAAATTACATAATAGTATTATGCTAGCCATGATGTAATTTGCTTGTTAATATTTACGCAACTAGCCAATTTGTTATCTTTAATATTTAACGGAGGTTCCATGGCCAGGACCTCACAGATTAGGCCATTCCAAATAAATTCTCTGTTTCCCGTCCTGGACTCAAGCATATTAGCATGCGGGCGGGCGGTCCACTTCCATTATTTCATTATAAGATTGGCAGCTTTTCAAGCCATCGTTTGCCTGGCACAACCTAGTCTCGCGGCGCCCGACCCTAAAAAGTGGGTCTGGTGAAACTGTGTACAAAAAGTTTGGCGCTGCCGGAATGTTGGAAGCTCCAATCAGATCGCTCCATTTCAAATTGATTATGTAATGCGTACATTTCAAAAGATTCGCGGCTTACGGTTAATTACATCCGGTGACTCTGCCTCATTGAGAAAACAGCCATACAATTCTGTTGGGTTCGTTTTAATGTTGAATAAATAAAGTAGCGCTATTAGTTTGGTGATGCTGTAAGCGGATCTGGTTGAATGGATGTTGTGACGTAAACAGTGCACTTACGTAACACGTAAAACGTCATCCAATAAACATTCCAGAGCTCAAACTTTTTGTACACAGTTTCACCAGACCCTCTTTTTAGGGTCGGGCGCCGCGAGACTAGGCACAACCATAAAAAATAACTGCATTCCCATAATCAATCATATTGTAAAACATTTTGTATACATGTTTCATATGTGCGTTAATCCTCAAACTGAGGTTGTACATTTTTGGAAAATAAAAATAAATAAATAATTGCCTAAGCAAGGACTTTCTATTATCAATATCTCAGGATAGTAATTGTGCATGATTAAGGTACAGGGTAGAGGCACAGTCTGATCAATTAAATAATTACAACAATAACAATATCTAAACAAAAATAAATTTAGAATTGGGCCACATAAACTTACTTATTAGTTTCTCATCCCCACCCGCATGGCCATTTTTCTTACCTCATCAAGGATTTTTTACACCACTGGTGGCTGAGAGCAGCTATCCAGCACCTTCTTAAGTTGGTACGTTGCTAGAACAGTCTAGGATGAGTCATTTTAGCTAGTTATTTCAGCTAACTAGCCAGTGAAAAAAATAAAAATCCACCCTCCTACACTGCTATTTTCAGTACAGGAGGCCGATGAGAAACTAATAATTAAGTTCATGTGGCCTTAATAAGAAAATTGTCCTAACAAAGATTTAAAACTATTAATTATAGATCTAGCATTTAGCTACAACATCAGAGGGTTCCAATCATTAATAATCCTGTTGAAGTAAAAATTTGAACAAAATCTGTAATCTTGTGTAGTGATGTATGAAAAGCTTGATTGATGACTCCTAGTTACAGAAAATGTGATTGTATTAGAAAAATCTGAACTCAAGTAGCTAATTGTTAACAATTTTATACATTAAAATCAAACCTCCTCTGTTTATCTATACTTCATAAATGGCAAGTCTAGAATGGTGAGCCTTTCAGAATATGTATAATGGAGGGAATTATAGATGGGTGGTTCTACACTGCACATTTTCGATTTTTCTTTGATCTAAAATTAAAATAGGTCCCCAAATTGGATGGCTCCAGTATTAGTCATACTAGTGCCTTATATGATTTTTCAACCATCTCTGGCTCAGGAAACTCAAAGGATTTACCCAACGTCCATTTAGCCTTACCAGCAACTGTGGCTGTGTGATCATGAAACTTCAAGTGACCATCAAATAGAATACCGTACCTAGGTCTTTAGTATGAATGATATGCATGAGTATCATTTAAATATCTCCATAGACTATTGTACATAAAAAGCAGGCAGATGGTAGGTTTTTCATTATTGCATACATCAGTACATCACGGAATATGATTGGCAAAATAAGGTGAACTCCCTAGTGGGATAGTATTCCCAGAATTGAATAAAAAAAGGAAATCAACTTGAGTAATGTCAGTGTGAAATCCTTATCATTAGGTTCAAATAGGTAACTCAAAGGCTGCAGCACAAGTAGCTGTTAAGTGCTGGTCACTGTAAAGAACAATAATAATCATACTGTATGATGGTACTGTATAGGCCCTAGCCAAATGATCTTCCATAAAGTTGCAACAAAATTTTAATTTTTTTTTTGTTCAGTGGAATTTTCTACTGACTGACTACCTGATTGACTGATGTCTTCAAACAACCATAACTCAATAACAGGCTAGGCCAGTGTTCGATGCTGCTTCAGCCTGACTGGTGCTTTTGGCATACTGAAGTACATAAAAATACAATGCATGCCTCATGATCATGGCCTTACCTGTGTCCTCCTTTGTGTCCCATTTATCTTTGCTGATGGCGCAAGGTGTTGATTCATGGTAGTGTGTTCATGAAGGGCCAGCACGTTCGTGATCCATCTCCCCAGTTATTTGTTGTATAAACACTACAAACACGCTTCTAGGCCAGCTAGGATTATAACAGCACTTCTATATAGGATTAGGAACTGTGCTCCTAGGATTAGGAACAGTGCTCCTAGTATTAGTTTTAGTGTTAGGGTTGGATTCAGCCTTGGTTTGTTCTTCACCTTTGTTACTAACATATGGAGGTTTCTTCTAGAAGCACTGTGGTACAGTGGTCACGACAATGGATGTGAGATGTCTCTGGTAATCCCCAATACACCATGGATCTTTTTTTTCGTTCAGTACCTTTTCAGTGACATGCTTTTTGTCTAAGTTTTTTCGATTAACATTCTTTCTGATGGCTTTATATCCTCTACCAACAATACTGCCTAATGTGTATGTGTGGGTTCACCAATCATAATAATGTTACAAAAAAGTAAACAAACAAGTACAAGTGAGAATTTTGGGAATCATAGTCAGTACATGTTCCTTTATAGCCTGCAGCTCGTCTATACAAACCAGTCATCAGGAAGCCACCGACTAAACTGATGGAGAGACTAACTGTTTACAGTGTGCATGCATGTGTGCATGTTGTTGTAGATGTTATTGCATTTCTAAGTTAATTGAACTATAATTTAGTAATGCATCACAACGCTGTGAAGTGTCTTGTCCTGGAGTAAGCTGGTCTATCACATCATACTTCAGTTGTTATTGCTAGTGTGACTAGTCAAGCAATTTTTGCTCCAAATTTACACCAGATTTAACCTCAGATGAGTGAATTCTCAAAAAATTTCCTGTGGGGGCATGCCCCCAGACCCCCTAGATGAGAGCATGCCTCGGAGCATGCTAACGCATGCTCTAGGTTTTGCACTGTGTATGTGCTCAAAACCTCTTAGTTTTAAACAACTCCCATCATAATCTGCTGCATTTTATTACAGGCATTTTTCTAGCTCGATGTGTGTGATTTATACCTTGACAAGTAGACTATCTCATTTGGCACCAGTTTCAGCTAACTACTACTTTCGAAGTTTACTTGTAGGGGATAACAGAACACCTATAATTAGTTGGATTGAGCTTTCTAAGTAAGGTCAGTGCTGGATTTGCCTATTAATGACGAATGACGTACTCAATACGTCAGAGAAGCACTTTCTAATTGGGCGCATTGCTGGACGTTTATGGATGACCTAGAACCACAAGAAGATGGCTGTATATTTTGATTTAAACCTACATCTTAATGGTGAGTTGAAAACTAACAGATTCAACCTACTCTGTAGGGTGAGTGAGTGTATTGTATGTTAAACCCATACATTTGTGCCTAGTGAACCATAGTCAGTAATGCCACATGTAGAACATGTAGAAAAGGACGTCAATCCTACCAAATGGGTCGTTAATCCTCTATTAATACATCTTTCATTACCTTCACTACAAAGCGGACATTGCATAGCACTATTTGAGATGTATTTCCAATCCAACACTGTATGTCAATTTCATTTTTAAGCAGTAGGCCCATGACCTCAATAGTCAGTATTGCTACATGTAGAACATGTAGAAATGGACATCAATCCTACCAAATGGGTCGTTAAGACTCTATTTATACATATTTCATTACCTTCACTAAGAAGCGGACATTGTATAGCGCTATTTGAGGTGTATTTCCAATCCAACACTGTATGTCAATTTCATTTTTAAGCAGTAGGCCAATGACCTCTAATTTCTGGTATTGATCATAGAAAAAAGCAGTGAAACAAGGGAAGTTTACTACACCTGAAGATATATTAGTGGACATTAAATCCCTACTTCAGTCAATACCCACGACTGAATGTCCACTGGCATAGGTAACCTCCCTTGTTTTGCAACTTTTTTTCCCAATTGAATTTACAATTCTGTTTGTTCACTTTTTGTAACATAGTTATGACTGGTGAACCCACACATACTGCATTAGAACTGAAGGAATGGTTCCAGGCTTATTGACTGATGCCCCAACCAGCGTTGTAAGTGGGTCAGTACTGTTGACCCACTGACCCGAACAGTAATCCGGATGGGACCCGCATGTGACCCGGTTTAATTAAAATAGAGGCGTGCCCCAAGACTAGATTAAAAGTCCACAAGTTCCACTAATCAGCCCTACATTTTTAGAAGTGGGTAGTTACGTATTCTCAAGTAGGTGTGGCTCCACGTAAGTTTACATGCCAAGTAGCAACTCAGATCTGGTTTTTATTTATTTATTTATTTATATATTATCAATTTTTGTCAATGACAGGGGTCACACAAAAGGCATAAGCCTGTACAGGGTGCTTCCCCACAAAAATTACACACAACATACAACTATACCAAACACAAAAACAAATACACACGCAAACAATAAGATGAAAGTTACAGAAAATTAATTAGAATTTAAAAACAAAAAAAGACACTTCAGTTTTAGCTTAAAATGATTAACAGAAGTTGTCAACACATCAAAAGGGATCGAATTCCATATAAATATCAAATTAACAAAAATGAATGGCGGAAAGCATTGATAGAGGAGGGTAAACAACGAATTGTCAAAGGGTGAGATCGGGTTGGAAGATCATTTATTTGAAAATAATCAGAAAATTTGATTGGAGTAAAATAGCGTATAACATTGTAACACAAACATCATGAATTACGTCTCTGCTCCAAAAATGGCCATTCAAGCTCCGTCAAACATTCATCACTGGATTTAGTCCACTGAAAAGTTAATGGGTCAAAATAACTTTTTATCCACCTTGCGGCTCTACGTTGTACTGACTCTATCAGCTGTGCTCTGTGGTGATGCCATGCATGCCCACAGAGCACAGCTGATACAATTCCAATAAGTGGACGTGGCTCTACATGCCCCACAGACAGCAAACATATTCTTGAATGGTGGGTGTGACTCCACGTAAGTTTCTTGAGTGTTTACAACTGCATTTCCACCAATACAATCGAGCTTGTTAACTTATCGTCACATGTGATCTCATTACAATTAAATTATGGAATAACCTATCTAGCAGTACTGTGGAATCACCTACCTTAAGCACATTTAAATTAAGCACATTTAAATAATGTATTAATTATAGCTATATAAGTACAATCACTACAATTTATTCTTAATTTAATCTGTTGTACTATAGACTCCATATGGAGGTTTCTGTACAGTAAACAAATAATAATAATAATAATAAATAATCCGGGTCAGACCCAGATATTCAGTGAAGTGGATAAGACCCACCTGACCCGGACAAACGTGACCCAAATGACCCGGATAATCCGGATGACCCGGCCCACTTACAACGCTGGCCCCAACTATTAATTACTGAATTAGCGAAGTAGCTATTATATATTCATTTTCAGCTTTGTTTGATTTTAATTATATTCTGCCAGATTAGAGACCAGCTGTAAAACATGGAATGAGCTATTGACCGGTTTTCATCCTGGGCAACTTTCCTTCCTGTTAAGAGCTTCTTCTGACACATTGTCCACAGCAGTCAACTTGCGTCGTTGGCATATCCAATGTGGTGCCAAGTGTACATTGTGTGATTCCAACCATCCAACAACAGCACACATTTTGGGTGGCTGTCCAGTCGCTCTATCATAGCAACGGTACACCTATAGACATAACAAAGTTTTACATAATAATTATTCTGGCATCCAAGCTAACAACCCTCTTCGCTGACTGTCATGATGTCAAGGTCCACGCTGACCTACAGGGATTTCGCTCCAATGATTCTCCACCTGAAACCATTCTTTTATCTGTCTTAGTCACCCCCTATAGATCTGATATTGTTATCTACAATGCTCATTCCTCATTGATGGGTATTGTAGAACTCACATTTCCACTTGACTCAGTTCAGCACATCGAATCAGCCCGTGACCGCAAACAGTTTAAACCAGAATATCAGCAACTTTTGGCTGAGCTGGATTGTTTGACTATTTCTACCTGCTATAGAACTGTAGAAGTCAGTGTTTTGGGTCACTTTCAACCTAAGTCTATTCATGCAATCAAGGACGTAACTTGTTTCATCCAGCAAGTATTTTCTTTGTCTAAAACTATAGTATTAGAGAACTTTTGAATGAGATGGCCAGAGCCTCAATATCTGCTTCTCAGCAGATATTCTTTGGCCAAAGCTCTAAGGAATGGACTGTCAACCCGGACTAAATTTACTAAATCTGTTTTGTAATTAATTTTTGTGTGTGTGCAATTAATTTTTCTGTATGTGTGTGTGTAAATAGTCTTTCTTTTCCTTGCCATGCCTGCGTGCTGACCCAATTACCAGTCAGTTGTGCGGTCGCATGTTGTCCGAGGATCCACTTGCTTTATTTTGTATACACCTTGTTCATCATAATTTGATGGTTAATAAAAATAAAATAATAAAAATTTTAATTTTTGCTATGCAAGACTCAAATATGAGTGTAGTGCATATTAAGTTAATGTACACTTAATAAGTTAATAAATGAATGTAAGTTAGGAGAATTAACTGTTTCTTCAGACAGAGAATTCCATAGTTGAATAGCTGTGGGTAAGAAGGAGTGATAGTAGGTGTTTCTTTTAGCAGGAATAATCATAAATCTCATTTGATGACCTCTTGTCCTGGTAAAGTTATACAGCATTACAAACAAAGAACACTAGGAGGACTTCTGCAATCAATCCAGTCACAACCGAAAACTCAGACGATTCCTGTAGTGAAGCCATCATGCAGCACTAGCACGAATCAACACCTCACCGTGCTGTCAGCAAAAACAAATGGGAGACAAAGGAGGTAAGTCCATGATGTATGCTTTGTATGTACTGTGATGCTTTGTATGTACTGTGATATGCCAAAAGGCACCAGTCAGGCTGAAGCGACATCAAACAGTAAAAAAAGAAGCCCGTATACTTAGCCGTTATTATATTACACTTGTTTGAAGGCAATAGTTAGTCAGTCAGTAGAAAATTCCACTTTACAAAAAAAAAAATTCGTAGCAACTTTTGGAAGTGTTATAGGTATACTGCTTTTGGGCTTGGTTATACGTAACCAATACTGTCAATGTGCCAGAGGTATTGTACAGCTGGTTTTAGGTGATAATTTTGGCCAGAAAAGCCCAAACCTTCATGATCACTATATATAGTATTACTGTACTATATGATATATAGAAGCCAAAAGATAAACCACAAATCTACCACACTAGAAAAGTGTACGGTTACTACTATGTAAATTCATGTATTACAGAATTATCTACGTACAACACAACAGCATTCATACAAAAATTCCAAAGGACAAGACATGTTTTATTTGACAGATGGTAGCTCAAAAGCAGGGAAACCAGCTTGTTCAGGTGTAAGAAGATCACAGAAGAAGTAGACAGTTCCTGCCAACCCTACAGGTAGAAAAAAAGTGTAGATAAAATAGTACACAGATACCATGTACTGCATACCTTCAAACATGGAGTATGGACTGTCTGGGTCCCTGGGTGGTTTTGGTCCAGTTAAACACCACTCTGCAAACTATAGTATACACGTATGCATGTAGCAGGTTCATGAAAATATACACTAAACTACGTAGCTACTAGTACAATTATATTTGGAGAATTTGTTCTTATAGTAATCCTCCAATTCTTGGCAGCATGCTGAAGTTATCCATCTAATATATCATTGGTTAGTCTAGTGACATATCTGGACTCATTGTAGTGCTTGTAATATAGAGTGAGTACATCGGGTGCAAATCTTTTATTATATTGTTTAAATGAGTAATAACTTTATGAAATTATAAAACTTTACCATTCTGGTGCTAGAAGTTAGAAAGTGATAAAGGGCTTCGGCATATATAGGTGTGGAGGTTCCTGCTAAGCAGTTTTCTTCAACTTGTTTCGTGCACATTTTTTTTAACTAGGCGAGTACCCACAGCCAGCCAAAGGCCAGTTGTACATAGATGCATGGGTGGTTTCCTGATATTGTTTTCATATAAATGTGTGCGTGCGTGCGTGTATGTGTGTGGCAGCATAGTACGTGACCAAAACCATTAAATGATAAAAATAAAGGCTAAATTAAACCTGGTATTATACTTTCACACAAGTAAGCATTGGCTCGAATTTGGCTTCCAGTTCAAAATACTGGTGTAGTAATTTTCCAAAAACTTTGTGAACCTTCCCATAAGGATTTTCACTTTTCAGGCATTTAACAACCATAGCAACATACTACCACTTGAAAGTGGGCATGTCTCCTATATATGTAATGAAAATGAACAGCAGCCTCAAGACTTTGTTGAGAGAATTTGTGGGAAAAAACACGCCAGGCAAACTATAAAATTCTTGCGAAGATATTTCTGTGTGTAATATGCTGTTTAAAGCTGCTTGTATATTAGTGTTTCTTTGGCAAATGTAGTTGGAGAATTATAAAGCATTTCATGAATATAAATCCAAAATTTGACATATTATTACAAAACAAAAAGCTAGTAGCTAAAATAAATAATAGCATAGTATGTAGTATGCATACATACCAGATGGGCTAGCTGTATGGCACCTGGTTTTTAGAAGTAGCACAGCATCAACTTGGTTTACTTATTGGTGACTGTTCTATTAGAGTATTTCAATAGCATTTGCTTCACATTAGTGCTGGGTGGCATTGAAGAATGGCCCACGGTATACCTGCCATAAAAAGTATCATGTTATTACTAAAATATCACGGTATTACCAAAAAAATATCATGGTAATAAAAGCCATTGGTATTAGAGTAACTGCCATTTACCTCAACAAAACCACCAAATACCCATGGTAGCTCAGCAAGCCTCAGGTACAAATTACCATAAACAAACTTGTTTACATAGTTTGGTTAGCTGGCTACATCACCACCTGCCTACAAACATTGTCACATGGGAGTGTATAAACAGTGGAATGGACTACTGGAATGGTGGAATACTGGAATGGTGGAATGAATTTTTTTAAAAGTTCAATATCATTTTTTACATCAAAATAAGTACAACTTCTCCCCTTATGTAAGCAAATAAATAGGATTCCCCTTGAAGTCAGCTTATTTAGCATAATTCACCTCACCATAGACAAAGTTTACCAATGTAATGATGTAAAGTCAGTAATTACGTCAGAACAAAATTTAAGCCAAACTTCATTGTGGCAGTGTCATGTTGCACACTGAACTGAACCACAGTTTCAGACAATTAATAAAGTATTGAGTTATAAGTCATACAAGTGTTGTGGTGAGGAAAAATATGCTAAAAGAGCTGACTTTGAGAGAAATCCTATTTATTTGCTTACATAAGGGGAGGAGTTGTACTTATTTGGATGTAAAAAATTATATTGAACTTTAAAAAATTCCATTCCACCATTCCAGTATTCTACCATTCCAGTAGTCCATTCCACTGTTTATACACTCCCTTGTCACATGTCTGGTTACCTTCTAAATATGGGATGAAACAACCCCACAGGGAGGCCATAATGCCCAGACAGTATTAAAAAAACAAAACAAACAGGCAATATCAAAACCAATATAACCTAAATATCACAGATTACTAACAACACTGGTATATCGCCCGACTCTACTTCACATGTTTGGTTTTTGCTTTATATCTCCTTAGTTAATACTCTCAGTACTTTCAAATCACAAAAGGTCTGTACTGTGATGGTCAGCCTATCTACATACCAATCTTTCTGTCAGAGGTTTACTCTGCAGACTATAACATGCTTTTTATACTCTCCAAATCTGAAAGGAAACTAACAAGGCTTGTGCAAGTTACTTTTGTTAAGTGGTGCAAAAGAAATTTAACAGATGAAGAAAAAAAATGATATTATTTTTAAAGGCATATATCTCAAAAAATGGCTGGAATTAAACTTGGTATGGACGATGTCCCACACCAAGGGATATTTCACAGGCTATTTCTGTTTAGAGGTATACAAATGCACAAATCTTAAATACGTTACTCTCCCAGATGCACTGGTATTCCTTTGCATCCTGATGACTTAAAACTTCGTTACTATGACTTTTACTTGTGGTATACAACATACATTCAGTGCTCCTGATAAGAATTCTTAAGTGCCCGGACAAAATGTCCAAACTTGTCCGGACAAATTTATACTTTGCATGGACACAAGTGACCTATAACACTGCCTGTAGTAAGCATTCTCTGATGTAAAGTGAAATAAAATGATATAGTTATGTGGGAAAATCCCTAAAGTGGGATTTTACCATCATCTGTTCACTGCCAAAGTAGCACACATGTATAGCTATGTTCTAATACCATCACCTTTGACTGTACTTCATTTCTTAATTGCACTAGTGTTTGTTGTATTACGGTGACTGCTTTATTAGAGTGTCAGTGAAAGTGAGCTACGCATTAGACTAAGGGGCATGGTTGCCAGCAAAACTACACCTAGATCCCTACAGGGCATGGTCTCTGTGCTCTAAGTGCAGCTCAGTAGCAATCCAATCTATTTCCTCCTACAGTAGCGAAATAGTTTTGTGGCATCTAAATATGCTCCTCAAAGGAAAGTGTCAATAATGTCTTAGTATGGTTTCCTTGCATGGAGAAAAGACAACCATGTAATTGAAAAGTCAAACTACAAAGGGAAAATACTTGTCAGAACCATAAAAGGCCCATGTTATAAGTGAGTTGTTATTGTGGCATGAAGTGGTGGCCATGTCTGCTTCATTTAGTCTCTAGTCTTGCAGCTGTGGCCAGGCTGGCTGGCATACCAAAACTCAAATTTTGACAACTACTTTCAAAATTCCTTGCAAGCCAGTGTTTTTAATACTGGATTTTATTTTTATTTTTATTTATTAATGCTTTACAGCACAAGTGCTGAAGGTCTGTAGGACACCTGGTCCTACAGCCTGCTCTAAGACTCTAGCTACTTAAGGTGTGTTTGAAAAGTTGGAGAAAGGAGAAAAAATCCATGACTGGACCTAGGTGGCCTCGAACCTGCAGCCATCCGATTTACTGTTAGATGCACGAAGACTCTTCCGTAAAGGTACTTCTTACTGCATATGATATTTCTATAATGGTTTGTAATGGCAGCATTCTTCAGGGGAACTATACTATTATTATGGTACCATGATACTGTATGGTACCACACATAATCACATATACACATGTAAGACACACACCTTGCATGCTCTATACAAGTAAGCTGGGTGTTTAGTCAATTGGTAGAGCTTCAGAAAGGCATAAGCATTCCCAGACACTCCATGACATATTCCAAACCCTTTTAGTAGCAGTCCTCTCTCCCATATCACCTCTCCACATTGTTTGGCCTTTTCCAAGTACTTGTTGTCACCAAATGTCTTAATGAAGGTATATGAACACACTTAATATACATTAATTAGCAGGATATCAAAACACAGTAACAAATGCCATAAAGAAACATAGAGCCAGTGTAAAACTAAATCTATTGCACCCAATGATTTTGTCAACAGTAAACCAGTAGGTAATAGTGTGTGTATTATGGAGTGATTAAGTGAGACTAAACTACATAGGTGGCAAGTTCAAGCATTGTAGGTCATACTACTAAAAAAAGAGTATTCAGTAACATACAGTATCACATGTGAACACAATACACAAATTTTGATAATAATAATATATAACAATACAAGCAATCATGATTAAACACTACATAACAGAGAGTGTAATAAAACAGACACAGCAGGAAATGGTGACAGTAACACTGTACAAAGAAAATAAGAACAATAGTAATGTATGCCACACAATACCTCATAAGCTGTGGTCAACATATAGATCACCCCAGGAGCACCATGACACCAGTGGATTAGTCGGTCAACATCACGACCAAGTGAGGAGGGATAGTTCCCGGATGGGAACTGTATGGAGTCCACAAAGTCAACACACATCTTCACCAGATCCATCTGATCCTTCAAACCACTAACATTAGCCTGAAATATCAGGGAATATCACATATGTGATCCAGTCTGGGAAAACCGGCCTTTTTAAAAGTCTAACTGATTTTGGTAATGCAATTTGATAGTTTATTCATGTAGCTTTGTGTTAATGGTAAAAAATCAAATCTGCTGACATGAGCGATAAGACCGGTTTTCCCAGACCTAGTTACATATGATCTCTATTGAGAACCACCCTATATGTATGCAGATTAGTAAAATAAATTAGTTGACCACACATTACTAAATATTCTAATAGAACAATCACTTTGCTGTTGGCTTGGCTGCAAGCATGTATAACGAATAACTTTAAAGTGCCAAACTGTAACACAACTTAGTTAATATGTATAATCAAGAGTTCATAATATATATATATATATACTGAGGAGAGTGTCCTACTCTCATATACCCCTGCAGAAGGGCATATCGTGAAGTTATGACGTAGCACTCCTGAGTTCGCCCGCTTTTCTTTGTATAATTAATGATGTCATTAGTTGAACATGGTATCAATTGAACGCATGCCTAACAATGTCGCTAGCAACCAAATTAACTCCAGCTCTAAGCGTCTCTCACTGATCTACAATCGTTCCTTCATGGGTTAATACTGCTTCGTAGGCATTTCTTGCGAGGCCATTCGCGAATATGGCTATCCTGAATGTTGCGAGTGCTAACAATTCTTGCACTTTTATGGCTGCTAGTATGTCACAAACCACAACATCTTTTCGTTACATCATAATAACTTCACGGTATGCCCTTCTACAGGGGTAGATGAGTAGGACACTCTCCTCGATATATGTATCCTCGATATATATATATATATATATATATATATATATATATATATTATGAACTCTTGTTATAATTAAGAAATTACAATTTGCAAGTATAAACACATACACTCAGCACTACCTCTTGGAGAGGTAAATAGAGTACTACATTTGTAGATAAAGCACACTTGCTCCTAGCTTGTTCCATTTCCTTATTACACATACAATAAATTATAGCATTACAGAAAAATCTGTGTATTAAGGACACCTTGGGACCAACCAAAAGTGTTCTGCTTATTAAAGGTATCCTGGTCAGTTTACATGCTAAAGGATAATTTGGGACTATTACCAAGTGTCCAGATACTTGAAAATGTAACATTTCAAGGAGTTAACAAAACAGTACACAAATACAACTACTCTATTACAGCAATTGGTCGATACTCGTAGAAATCAACCGACTGTTGCAGCCTTATGAGATTTAACCGATACTTCGATAGTCCAGGTGTAACATGCAGCATATGCAAGTGTCTATGTATGAATGTATCCTTTACAAAAAAAACAAAAACAAAAAAAACATTATTCTAACCAGCAATCACAGTATCAGTTTTTTCTAGAATTCTAGGACTGAGAGTGTTATATAATTATATAATATTCACCGTATTCCACATAGCAAGCACAAGATGACACAATGAACACAAACGTGTATACTAGTGTTGTACCATCATTAAGAGAGTCATGATCCCGGCTAGCCCATGGGCAGCTCCAACATAATAACTGTTGTGCCAACTGTACATCAGTGGAGAATGGAACTCATACAGTCGGTTAGCCTGACCAACTGACACCACTAGTTGAACCAACTATAACGTAACAAAAAGGGTGATGTGACACACATAACACACTGCATTAAGGTAACAATCTAATTTACACACATGCACGCACACGCACACGCACACACCTCCCTGATCATAGACTCTTCAACAGCACCAGGGATGTACTTATTCACAAACAACAAGGCATACAGATATCCAACATGACCATACAGCAATTCACTGGGCATAGAAGGCTCAGCTTTTATAATAGGAAACAAATTCTTTAGGTCCATGACCATCTTCTTGGCCTTATCATCCTGCTCCAGCTGAGACTGAACAGCAGCATTTAATGCTAAGGGACCAGCAGCTCCACACAGAAATGTGAGACGTCGAGAGGATGGATGCTTGCATAACTCTTCAAGGATAGATGATGCACGTTCCAAATGTTTCTTAGTCCCATAAGGAGACTCATCCTTCATGTTAATGGCTAAGTGAAGGTGTAGATATGCCACACCTGAGGAAGACAATGATGTAGAATCAGTGGAAGTGTGGACATTCCAAAAATGAGAACATCTACATAATCCAGATGCTTAAAAGACCAGCGGTACCTCTTAGTTTATAAATTGGCCAGCAAAATGAGATTGGTCCCAAGGTGTACATATTCTATACAAAAAAAATCATGGTATAATAGGGTCGTCTTAATTGTCGATTTGGCCACCCACAAATGCATAATATGCAGTAATTTATTTCCTACCACTATGGCTATACATACTAACCAGCATATCCAGTGTACACACTCTCATCACATTTACCACTAGGACTACCATACACTTGGTCTATTAGTGGTACCTTCCCTTTGATGGTGCTCACCAACTGAGCCCTCAACTCTGCTGGAACCTGTACAATATAGAAATTGGTGAACATATAGACTGCAATTACTGGACATGGCAGATTAGGGAAACTTTTATGATTATTGCAAATTATGTTCCATTCATATATCTATATTTAATATAATTGTTAACCAATTACACAGGCCTTCATAAGTTCAATGACTCCTTCATCCTTGCTAAAGATAGCAGTACAAAGCCAAGAGCCCGCTAACATATGTAATGGCCAGTTAGTCAAAGATCACACTTTAGATGTTGACTTCAACTTTTAGTCAATTTCATTTATCCTTGCTACAAATCTGTCACAGATATATAGCTGCTGAAAGAGCTTGACCATTGTCTGCATTTAAATTGACCTCATCCACTGACCACAAGTACAGTAGAGCACCCACTTGAGGTCAAGTAGGATCACTACTGGACCACACTGTTACACACTAATACTACATATCAAAAGCCATCATACCTTATAGTCACCAGCTGGTGTTGCAGTAACACGAGCCATGGGGTCATCCAAGTGAGGGTTCGAATAACTCCGTTCATCTTTGGCTTTCTTCGCTTTCTTGGCGTGCGACATCTGTAGCACTACTGCAAATTATAAAATGTCCAGGATGAAAATGTTGTACGTTCCAATAAATGGTGCGCGTCAATTAAAGTTTTTAGTTGTTTTGGTGTGCAGTGTTTAGAAACTGGCGCCCTGATGATTCAAGCAAAGCTGGTACGCCAATGTTTCGACAGGAAAGAGCCACCTAGCAATAAGGTAATATGTGTTTGTGATATAATATGTACTTCAAACTTGTAGGGTTGCATGCATTCACCTCGGTGTAAAATTTTGTTTTGCGCTTGCGCACAAATGCTGCATAGTTGTTCGATGCTGGTACAGATAGCTATACCAATTGCATTTATATAAATCCGAGAGTTAGTGTTGGTTCTGACTGCATAGTTATGTGCTGTCATGTTTTATTGCGCAGTTTTTCTGCTCCGTTATGCTGCTTGTTGGCTTTAGCTTTGTGCACCTGAGGTATCATGTAGACTTAAGTTTTGTTTGCTTTCCAAAATGGTGCAGTCTCCAAAAGGTAGTGCGACAGGTGCATGTACACTTTGTGAGCTTTGTTGAGACCTAATTGCATGTACTATTTTTTTTTATGGCACATTGTGTAATGTTACTCATTCAACATGTGTTTACAGCACATGTTTGCATATAATGTGCTTGCGTACTGTTGCCTAGCAATATACATGTGGATGGTAAGTAACATCTCCAAGATAGTACCATAATATGTATGATAATTTGTTCTATGATCATATCATAGTACACAGTGCAGTATGGAGGATCAGCAGATGATGAGGTGTGGTCAAGACAACCACAGAGGGTGTACACTAGTGACAGTGAAGTGATCAAGTCATTTTACTGCTACTTCTATGATGTCACCAAGTGTGAGGGAAATAATGGTAGGATGTGTGTGATTAGTTGTGTTAGTATAATCAAGAGTACTCTTGGTATAATGTAGCTACACATTGCTTGCTTAAGCACATGTATACATAATGGTGGATACTAGAAGGATTGCTTAAAACTTCAGGCCTTCCAGCTGATTCTCGGATGTTTTCTACCAATTAGTGTACGAACATAAATTATGAGGGCAGAATAATTGAAATACTCTAATAAAGCAGTCACTTAAGTCTACTGAGACCTACACTGGAAATCAGTGGAGGCTAGATCCTGCACACACCATTAACAATGTTGTGTAAGTATCTTTCTATAGCTTAGTGTTAATAAATACATGGGTCTGCCCTTAACCACTCTATGGTGTTTGCCTGTAAGAATAATAAACTGCACACAAAGTTATTGTCTGTTGCAAATATAATTCTCCCACAGGTGTTCCCAACAAGCTACACTGTTACTGTGTACTGTGTCAAGATGTGATACAATTGTTTGCAGCTACTGGAGAAGTGTTCACTGTCCCACTATTATTCCCTGTGAGTGTACAGTTTGTCTGCGATGTGTATGTGTGCACCAGCCGTATGTGTGTGTGTGTGTGTGTGTTTATGGCACTATTGCTTGTCTCACAGAGCCAGACTCTTCTTTTACACATCGAACTTGTCGATTAGAGATTACAAATGCCTGCTCCTTTTGTAATCGATAAACTTCGTGGCTATATACATGAAACTAGCATTAATGTATTGCATGTATTGGTAAGGAAATTAAAGCTTGTAATTAAAGCAATCTTTGCTTAGCTAGATTGTGTATGCCTTAATTATATCTATTTGTTTACGTACATACACACATTTTGTGTACAAGTTTAACAATCTTTCTTGTTCAGGTTGAGGCAGTATGGCCAATGGATGGTGGGCTGCTAATAGAGCGCACTGTTACTACCACACCTCATGTTGCTAATGGCAATCAGTCCATAATGGAGGAGGGATTACCTGTGATGTTTACTCTACTACACCCCCTGGATGATATGTCACCGATTGTGTGCCGCTATCCGTCCACCGGTAATCTGCTTTTATAGCCTGTAAAACTTGTTTGTTGTTGCAATTTTAGCTTAATGTAAAACATGCACGTGTACTTACTATATGTGTATGTTGACAGTTTCTAAAATCTGTTAATAATTTGTCAATGTAGGCCTTTACTGTATATCTGTCAATGGACTGGGTAGGAATTTTTAACTATACAGAAGTTGAATTATTGGCCAATACATGTTATATATTCTTGCAGTAAAAAAGTAGAAGTTAAAAAAAAAAAAAAAAAACCTTCATAAACAACTTTTACAGTGTCTCTGCTTGGATTGAACTAGGGACCGTGAGTGTGTTAGACTCACATGACAACTACTACACTACAGAGGCAACTTGTGTGTATTACTGTATCTACATAGCTCCTATATTGTTTCTATCAGAGAAACCTTCCTGTAGTATTTATTTAAAGCACATCCACTAATTGACACAGGTGCTTTGGTGGTCATTTGTTGCTAAAGAATTTTTGTGAGGACTTTGAAATTTATTTTTGCTGTCTATAAACAACTTCAAAGTTTATCTGTTTGATTTTTTATGAGAAACTTGTGATCAAACTGTGATATCAAACATTCTTATCAGTGTTCAGTGAATTAATCATTACCTGAGCATTGAGTGTAGATTATGTAGCTTAAACACAAGTGTATGTGAGTTTGAAATCAGATGTGTTTATGATTTTGTATTATACCTATAAATAGATTTGTAGTAAATACAGTCTTGTATGGTTATGTCCCTTGCTTGTATTTGTTGCTGTTGTTATGTCTTGCGTGTACATATACCCAACAGGATCAAGTGACCAGAGTGTGTTAGGGTACCAGTGTGATCCTCATATGATTGTGGTTCACAGCTCATGTGATCCATCCCTGGTGGTGTGTTGTGATGTCATATCAGGTAGACACACTGTGTGGAGTATGAGACCTGCCACTGATCAGGTATAGTATGTTTGAACTATGTGTGTCTTTGTCAATAAAAATGAAGTTAACACACCAACATGCACTTAATGATTAGAGCTACATGACCACACATCCTAATGATCTAGTTGCAATCAGCTGCAGGTTTACCGTAGAAAGTAAGACACTGCATTGAACCACACCCCGTAATCCATTGTGTTGTTAGATTGAGGTACTCTAATAAAGCAGTCACAGATATCATAGCTTTGTTAATACAAAAATGTTTACATCAATTAATTTTACAAATGAAGTAGAGTGATAAAAAGTAACAAGGTAATATGAATGATGGTAGCTATGTGGGAAAATCCCTATTTTGGCATTGAACAGATGGTGGTAATATACCACCAATGTATAGGATTGTCCCACCTAGCTACCATCATTATCTCTTGTTTCACTACTATTTACTGCTGTAACCCTTGATTGTTTAAGGGTGTGGTTCCATGTGATTGTTAGAGTGCAGTTACACATATCTGCCCCTCTTACAGTAACTTAAGCACTTCAAATAGTTTTGTAGCTACGTTTCCCCGAGGAAAGTGTCAATACAGAAAATTAACACCTTTGCAATTTTATTTTCTTAAATGATGTTAGATGCACTAAGATGATTCCATAAAGGTGATTTCATCACAATATTTCTATGATTTTTTTTTTTTAACTGAAGCATTTTAAGGGGCACCACTCATTTTAGATAGAACCCTACTAAGCAATACTACTGTACTGTTTGTTGTGTATTACTTATGCACTCATATTTGTGATGGTACTAAATCGTGGTTTGTCACCAAACTGAAACTCAGTGTACAGGGATGGTTTGAGAAAATTTTCAGGCCAGTTCCAACTCCAAAGCAGAAGAGCACCTGCTTTCTCCATGCAAAGTTATCGCCATAGTCAACTGATGCAGTAGATCCAGACATTTGGTTCAACTCTGATGCAGCATGCATGATCATGTGGTAGCTAGCAGTGGGTAAAAATCATCCCACAACATTGTTTAACAGTTGAATCTTACTATTCCGGGTCTTTGCATCCAAAATTACTTGTACAACTTCTTCAAACATGTTAAGTGCCTCTAAAAATAATTAGCATTTTAATGAACTTTGCTAATGCTTTGAATCTTTTTGATGATATGATAATTTATGAGGTTTACATTATACAATAAGTAATCTCTTTATGATTTTATTACTCTGACTGTTCTACTAGAGTAGATTGATCTCAAATTTTATTTTATTTTAAATAGCTGACTGGTTTCTGGAAACCAATAAAACCCTTCTAGAACTGTGCCTGCCAGTGTGTTCATTGTACATGTGTATCTTCTAAACCATAACCTATTTTGCTGTCCAAGTTTGCTTGCTGTGTTGTGGTTTATAATGCATGGAATTACATGTGTACCTAACATATTAACTTTTTCAAACCTATTGTTGTTACAGGATATTCCACCTGTGAAGAATTCCATTGTTAACTCCAGTGGTTGTGCCCCGCCCATCCTGAATTTGTCAGACCCAGGGAAATTCCTCTCTTCTCCCTCCCTGCCCTATCCATTACACCTGACACCTGCTGAGCATCATCACCAGAAGGGAAACCCCTTATCAAGGAGGTGTGTTGTGTGTGTGTGTCTTTATGCTACTGCAAATGAAATGTTTATATACAATGTACACATGGATGTGAAGATTCTATACACTGTTTAGTACATATTTGCATAATATACGTAAACTACAAATGTAAATGTCCATTTTAAAGACTCTTATATATGCTACACTATTGTTTAATTTATACATTGGATAGATACTAGTACGTATGTTTGTTAATCTGTATGCAATGCATATGTGAGCATTATAAGCAGTAGTATTTTTTTGTATTCAGGGACTCTCCCCACTGCATGGCACAGAGGGAGTCACCATTTGGAGCAGCTGCTGTTTTGTTGTCAACACGTCAGCCACCACGACCATCACCCCACAAACCAGTGATGCCACCTCCATCTAGTGCCCACCAAGTAACTGGCATTACTCCACGCACTAAGTGAGCTGATATAGTACATCTTAATCAGCATGTGAAATTAGTGACTGTTGTATGTGCATGTATGTATAAAGTATATTAGTTTCAATATAGAGGTTGTTAATGGCTAATATGGATATCTGTTTTCTGTTTTCTGTTTTCTGTTTACCTGTGGACCTTGTTAAGTGACATTGTAGACAAGTGACCCCTGGAGGCTGTTTTATTGAGTGACAAGTTAGTTAGGATATTTGATCCCATAAGTGAACTGGTTATATTCTGACCCTCCTATGCCATGCACGTTGAGTGTGCTTCACAGATTGGTGAGAACCCTCATAATTAATTTATTCTTGCTACCTTTTTACCTCTTCTCTGCCATCACTTTACTACATGTGCACCCTGTTGGCTATATTTAAACTACATATGTGTATATGATTGTGTTGTCCTTGTGCAGGTCCTTGTCCCCGGTCACACTGTCCCCATATGCTCACACCTTCCAGTCATCAGGTTCTTCATGGTCTACTGATTATAGTGAAGAACTGTCATTACATTATTTACTACTACCCAAATCTTGTTTGAAGCTGGTCTGGGAAGAAACTAATGTCTCTCTGACCAGGTGTGTGTTGGTGTATATGTTTGTGTGTAGTGCATGTGTTCATGTGAACATGTACGTATGTGTGTAGTAGTGTAGTGTTGTGTGTAGTATGTACATCTATATATATAATAGTGAGTATGTATGCTAGATAAACTATTGTTTTCTTTCCACAGATCAGTCACTAGGCAGGACAGCACACAAGTGTTCTTCACAGAAGACATTTGTGGTCAGAAATACTTAGCCATGTTATTCCCTGTAGACAAACAGCTCCGGTCAGTCCAATGACACCCTCAGTACCAACATAATGCTATGTGATGTAGGTTGTTAGAATGTTCAGTAAGAGATGACCACAGTGTACAGTTTGGGATGATGCATGACATATCAGCCAGTCATGCTGTACCAGTTAAGGTAGAGACTCTGTACATTATGGCTACTGCATACCATAAGTACATCATCTAGCTATGTGTATTCTGGTAACTATTGAAAGTTACATATACAAGTGTCCAGATTTGGGACCTTACTGTACCTAAATGCTATAAGACTACAGTGAATATATAGTTAGAGTAGTACTATACTAGTTACATGTGTAAACAAGTGTATGTTCTGTTAGAACAAACTAAACAAATAAAATTGTTTACAAAAGAACATCTGCTTTTATATTTACATGTAAGATCAATGATGTTGAGGCAACTACAGAGGACCCAAGTTTTACTTTGTATGCATTGACGGTTATAATTTTGTAGCTTCAAAAATTGACCTGGTCTATGCACAGCTATTGCAATATGTAAGTCAAGCTTTCTGTTACCTTGTAATGGACACACCTTTTCCATAATGTCAATATGGAAAAGGTATTAATGTCAATACCTGTTTCCATAACAATATATGATGTAGATATATCAATACCTGTGTGGGCATATTAATCATGTGTATATTTCTCAGGGTGTTTCCATGATGGTAGTACTATCCACTAGTGGAGTGTTGTTATACTCAGGCCATTCCATGGTACAGTATAATACATGGTGTGTACTAACACCTAGTGGTTGTGTGTTATTAGGTGGGGGAAGTGTGTGTTGATGGTGATCCATCAGTTGACATGGTAACCAGTGTCTCCAGTGATTGTAACCAGCCACACTTCACTATGGTAATGTATACATTGTAATGTAACCCCTCAAAAATGGCATCTTATCACCTAGATAATGACACTTGTACATGGTTCTGTTTGTAGCTGTGTACACACATTTGTGCCCTTGAAATCAGGACACGTTACTATAAGGATGGTTGCTTGGTCCCAAGTTGTGATGTGGTATCCTGTCCCAAAGTGTGGAAATCCATTCTAGCTAAAACTCCAAAAAAGAAAGTTTTGACAGGAGTGGGATTCGAACCCACGCCACCAAAGTGACTGGTGCCTAAAACCAGCGCCTTAGACCACTCGGCCATCCTGTCTTTCAAGAGTTATGTTAATAAAATGTGGTTTTCTATTGACACATTACATACTTAGTCTTGTTGTATACTCGGTACAAGTCTACAAAACGTGATGCATTCTAATAGATGTACAACACATACACGCTACGCATGCGTACAGAATCACATGTCTATATATATATACAACACTCCTCCCCCCTAAGAAAAAATTAATACATAGCCTAACAAAAACAAAACCGAATTTTTTAAAAAAATGAGAAGAAAATTAGTCATTACTCTGTGTGTGTGCATAGCATGATAAGTCTGTCAAATTAAGGAAGTTCCTCTATTAACCTACAGGGTGGCTGACGATTGTGTTGTGGACTCCTGACTGGTTCTGGTGTAGAGTTCGTAACCGCATCTGGCTGTTCATCAATGTCTGAACTATCTTCAACTATCACCAGAGGAGTGCGGGCTAGGTACTGGTCAGTGCCAACCCCATCGCTAGGAGGTGTGTCGCTATCTGGTTTAGCAGGCTGAGTCTCTGGTCAGGGCCTCAAATGGTCTACATTGGCTTGTCTGAGATAACCATTGATGCTCACTTCATATGTTAGTGGCCCAAGTTTTCACACAATGTTTGCAGAAGCCCATTTACCAGACACACAGGGACGTAAGTCACAAACATACACTGCCTGGCCATCAACAAATGTTCGAGGAGATTGATTTCCAACTCGTTCTTCAGCCACAATAGACATTCGCTGAGCTATACAAGGATGAACAAGGGATAGACGTGTTCTTGGTGCCCTCTCCAGGAGGATTTCTGCTGGTGTGCAGCCGGTCACTGAGTGGGGGGTGTTTCTATAGCTGGCTAAAAACTTTGAATCTTTGTTTCAATAGAGTTTCCTTTGCTTGCTTTATTCAGTGCTTGCTTCACTGTTTTTACCATGTTTTCCACTAATCCTTTTGAGGATGGATGGTATGGTGGTACCCTGCGATGGTTGATTCCATTTCTTGATACAAAGTGGTGGGATTCTGTGGAAGAGAAGGGAGGACCATTATCAGATACTAATGTTAATGGGAGTCCATGTGTGGCAAACATAACTCTGAGTTTATCAGCTGTTTGGGCAGCTGAGGTTGAAGTAACTACAAATACTTCTGGCCATTTTGAAAAGGCACCTACAGCCACCAAAACAATGTTTTATTCCACTGTGCGTGATCAACATGTACCCGTTCCCAAGGACCCTTAGGAACTAGCCAAGGATGAGCTGGAGCTAAAGGTGGTGCTGCAGCTACCAGAGCACACTGGGTACAATTGCGGGCTATGTCTTCAATTGCAGAATTTAGTTGAGGCCACCATATGTAGCTTCTGGCTAAGGATTTCATACGACTAATTCCTAAATGATTTGTGTGGAGTTCTTCTAGTAATGATGTGTAAAAAACTTAAGGAATGACTACTCTACTGCCTCAAAGAAGACAACCGTCCACTACAGAGAGGTCACTGCACCTGTTGAAGTAGGGAAGGATGGAAGTATGCCGTTTTGCTGGCCAACCCACATGCTGTACAGCTTTGAGAACAGTGCCCAAAGCACTATATCACGCTCTGTGGCTTTTGCAATTTGGGAGGCCTCCACTGGAAGCTGGTCTGTCACCACAACATGTAGCTCTATCACAATTTTCATTAGGGCTGGGTAGGTGGGAGTGAAGGTCTGCCAAGTAATTCTGTTTACCTGTGGTGTGCTGGATTTGATACTGATGAGCACTTAACACCAACACCCAGCGTTGTATTCGTGCAGCTGCAAGTGGTGGGATTCCTTCTTTCTCACCCAATATTAAGTGGGCGATGGTCGGTGACCAGTGTAAAGCTACGGCCATACAAGTATTGATGGAATCTACGTACTTTGAGTATAATGGCTAACACCTCTCGCTCGATCTGAGCATAATTTCGTTCAGCTGCTGTCAAGGTGTGTGAAGCATATGCTATGGGTTTTTCTTGTCCATTGGACATTACGTGGACTAAGCATGCTCCCACCCCATAGGCTGAGGCATCACAAAACAACTTCATAGGCTTCTTAACATCGAAATGAACAAGCAGACTGTCCTCTCACAAAAGCTTTTTCGCTGCTACAATTGCTTCCTGGTGCTTAGCTTCCCAGGCCCACTGACTATTTTTCTGCAACAACCGGTGCAGGGGGTGAACAGTATGAGACAGCAAAGGCATGAACTTGGAGTTAAGGTAAGCATCCCTAAAAATGATTGCAATTCTACTTTGTTCTGGGGAGCTGGAGCTTGTTGAATTGCTTTCACCTGACTTGAGGTCAGTGTGATCCCCTCATTTGAAATGTGATGGTCCCAAAATTCAAGCTCTTTTTGAAACAACACACATGTGGCCTTATTTAGACGTAACCCATGCTCGCGAATCCTGGTTAGTACTTTGTATAAGTTGGCTTCATGCTCTGCTCTGGTACTGCCCGTGACTAAGATATCATCAATAAAATACATGACACCAGGGATGCCATTTAACACCTGGGCCTTTTGCCATAGGGCTGGGGCAGTTGAGATACCAAATGGAAGCCTACTATAACGAAATAAGCCAATGTGAGTGTTAATGGTCAGCAGTGACTGACTGCAATCGGATACTCTCATTTGTTTATACACATGTGCAAGGTCTAGTTTGGAGTAGGACTCCCCATTTGCAAGTGTGCTAAACTTTTCTTCTGGGGTGGGTAATGGATATACTTGTGGGCAAGTAACTGGATTGATTGACACCTTAAAGTCCCCACAAATTCTAATTCCCCCATCTTTCTTATTTACTACGACAATGGGTGCAGCCCACTCACTTAGCTCAACTGGAATCAATTCTCCTTCGGAAGCTTGTGCATTCAGAGACGCTTCCACCTTCTCTTTCAAAGCAAATGGAACTGGTCGATGGCGATGGAACTTGGGTGTAGCTGCTGGGTCCACAGTGATCTTTGCTTCAATTCCTCTTAGCAGTCCTAGCTCCTCTTTGAAAACGTCTGCAAAGTCCTTCAACAAAGATTCTTCCGAAACAAGGTTGACACACCTAGCCACAGGGGTCGTTGTCTTTCCAATCAACTCAGCTACATCAAAATCCAGCAAGTACATCCATTCTCTTCCAAAAGGGGGATAGTGTGTAGACACATCTACCACAATGAAGGTTGCACTGAATGCCTTGTCATTAATCTGTATCTCAGCTCGACACTCCCCTTTCACATCCAACGGTGACTGATCATATTGTCGCAGTGTAACTGAAGTAGACATCAGGTGGAAAGCTGTGGTAAGTTGTCCTTGGAACAAACTCCACGGAACAGTTGAGCATTGTGCACCAGAGTCAACTTCCATAGCAACCTTGATTTCATTGATCTTCACTGAAATGATGAACTTGTCAACAGGGTTGCTCAACTGGAAAATGTTAATAATTTTCCATCGCTATCACTTCCATCACTCTTTTCCTTGTCCTGCAACTGATGCACTCCCACTTTGCTTGTACTTGGTGACTTTCGTTTCTTGTTCGACTCTGTCCTCTGCTTTGATCTGCAAACCCTTGGTAGATGGCCCAGCTTTTGACCCACATGACATTTTACCGTCTTGGATCTGCAAGTATTAGCTGAATGACCGTTGTACCCACAACGATAACAGGATCCATAAGAAGTAATAGTGTTTGTGTCACTGTCTCCTGGCAGGGAGTCTGAGCTGCCTCCTCGCATGTGCTCACTTTCCTTTGCCACTGCTTCCATTGCTTGGGCTCGTTGCAGTTCCTTTGTTGCCATCAGCTTGGTCTCACACAGCAACTCCTGCTGGCATTTCAAATCCTGAAGCCCACATACAAATTGGTCCCGAATGGCACTCTCTAAGTAGACGCCAAAATTACAGGCTTCGGCTAAGGTTTGGAGTTCAGCTATGAATTCCGCAACTGACTTTTTCCAGTTGATTTCTCTTGAAAAACTTGAACCTTTTGGCTATCTCAATAATTTTTGGTCAGTAATGACCAAAGAGATGCTGTAAGATGGCATCCAGCGAGAGGTCGTTGACTGCAGTGGGGTGCGCCAATACCTTAAGTTTTGAAAAACTTCCTTGGCCAAGGAGTGTTATGAACAGGGCTTTCTTGCGATTGTTACCTTCGCCAGGATGAAGGTTATTGGCCACACAATAGAACTTGAATCGCTCATGAAAGTCTTCAATGGACTCCTTCTGTGGGTCGAACTTGTGGATCAAACTTGTGGATCGTGCCATGGGCCATCCTCATCACCAGATATTGTATACTCGGTACAAGTCTACACAATGTGGTGTATTCTAATTGATGTACAACACATACACACTATGCATGTGTACAGAATCACATGTCTATAATATATACAACAAGTCTTAGTAAGTTTGGTGAAGCATTAACCGTATCACTAAACGTGCATACTTTGCAATAATAACATCATGCTGTCTGTGGATTATGAAATAAATTTAATGCAGTTGTCTAGTAGCAATTGGTGCATTCACGATGATCATTGTAATGGCTAGGGGACCTATGAGCTAGGAAATCAGAATCATGATATCAAAACTCTATCAAATACAGAAAAAAGATTACTGTCTGACAATATAGTAGCACAATAAATGCTTTCCCATTAGAAAAGTAGATGGGGTCCTCCTAATTACTCTCTTCATTATAGGTGACATCCTCTGGGAATACATTACATTGTTCATTATCAAAATTATCAACTCACTCAATTGGTAAGTTGTTGCAGTACACCTCAACACATATCAACAATGTTATCATATCATTCTGTGTAGTGTGCAGAGCCCTCACTACTCTGGTACAAGTGTTACCTACTGCTGAAGCTCGTGATGTATTATTGCATCACTACCAGTACTCTCATGGTGTGTCCTATGGACTACAGTGGTCGGCATTCCAATTATGGCTCACCACTATGATGGGGATCATCAGTTACCCTAGCAACACCCTACAGTCTGCTGATAACACACAGGTACGTATGTTAGTAAATCAATTGGTAAACATGTTAGCATATTTATTCCATGGAGTAACACCTTACTGAACAGGATCATTGTGCTCAATAATCATTCTACCAGTATTGTTTGAAGATTGCTAACACTTACAACATCTATGTGGGGAAGGGGAGAGTAGGCTAGATAGCAATTGTGTATGATTTTGGGAAAGCAAAAGCATTAATAAGGATTATATCAGATAATAGATTTCAATTAAATGCAGGTGTGTGCACCCACAAGAAAGCATCAAAAATGCACTTACACATAATTACAAACATGTAATAATTATACTTTACAGAAATAACCTATGATGGAGCAGTCACTTTAATACAATTAATAGTCAAAGATATATTCTAATGAAGCAGTCAGCATTTGACCATAGTCTTGATTTGAAGGCATAATTTTGAGAATACGGTAGATCCTTGCTTATCCGAATACCTCAATTATCTGAACTCCAAATGTGACTGTTCTATTAGAGTATTTTGTCATCAGTGTGCATTCCATTAGAGTAAATGATTGTTCTATTAGAGTAGTTGAACAAAGCTCTGTATATAAATCAATGGACTTTAGTTATCCAAACAATTTCACTTATCTGAACACTTTTGGCTGACTATAAGAACAAAACTGTTTGGATGACTAAGCAGTGCTTGAAATAAGCAGACAAAAATGCTAGGGCATAGCACCTAAACTAAACTATTTTTGATCAGACCTAAACTAAACTATTTTTGATCAGACATCTGTAAAACTTGTTCAGACATTGAATACTTTTACCTTGAAAAATTATTATATTAAGTCTGATATAAATTTGTCTGAGTAAATTTTATACCAATTTTTGTTGGACCGGCATGATGTCCAACCAAAATAGAACATGTTCAGACATATACCTATTTTGGTCAGAAAATGTCAGATGTCTGACCACTATTTCAAGCACTGCTAAGGATCCACTGTAATAGGCAAGTTGACTGAGTGCATTGAATCCTATGTGCAAGGAGCATGCAACTCTGTGTGCACGCTACTAAAATTAGGGTAAAATTCTAACATTGCATCTTATATTAGTGACATTTATCATTGGTTATATCATCAGGGATACGCAGGTAACAACTGCAACTTCACAAAGGTAACGAAGCTGCTTCAATATATTATAGGAGGACTTTTTGAGTTAAATGAAAAGTTTGAAATAGTTAACTGGAGCGATTTCACATCACTAGCTAGTAAAGAACTATGCTTACCAATCTTCTGTTGTGCCATTCAACTCTTTGCTTCATGGTACCTGCCGGTAGTGTGACATAAAAGCATGCGTCACCATATAAGGAATTTTATATAGTTTTAACACGGCGGCCATGTTTGAATTTTGCTGTTTATGGAGTTACATGCACAGGATTTGATGTGGCTTGTTATTTAGCATTGCTCAAAATAATAGGCTGTTTTCAAACATACATCTGAATGAGATTACAGTATGAATAGCCCTAATAGAACAGTCAGAACTACAAACAGTACAATGTGTGTTTAATTTACTGACTTCTGTATGTACCCTGGGCTGTCATGTTCAGTATGTCATTTAATCTACTTGTCAGGTTTGGCAGAAAGCTGTTGGATCATGTGATCCAAGTTTGCTCAATAAAATTCCTGCCTTATCTCACATATTCAAGCGATGTCATGGCAACACTTCCTCACTACAAGCACCAACGTAAGTTATACATTGTTAACCTGTTTGCTTTATGTGTGATGTGCTACTATCATTACAGTGGTCCAGCCAAATTGTTAGCATATGATAAAGTGGTCACTTTTGCATTACACTTACTATATGAGGATATGAAGCTCAACATTCTATATAATTCCCACCTGGAGGATATGGCTGCCTTATTGCACCACATCACCAGGTATGCCGTCTAATAGTTAATCCTCACAAAATTTAAATTGTTACAAAGAAACCACAACAAATACAAATGCTGTGGAGTAGCCTTGATTATCAAGGTACGTATTAAGATTTCTACTTGAGCTTTATGTGATAAAAGTGGAATTGGTGCCTTCCAGTAGCACAGCCAGCTTTGATGAATACCAGGACTTATAGAAGGGTAAGCTGGACTTTGGGTAACAGATTGAACCAGGACCTAGGCTTTAATTATTGTGCTTCAATTTAGGTGCTAGAGTAGTTAAACATATCGACTTCAAATATTTTGATAGTGTTTATCATGTATTGTTTATATTAGCCAGCTACACTGGGAGCAGTATGTCGATCACTACTGCAGGGATTTCCCCCAATTGTTCACCAAATCAGTACCCTCCAGTGATCAGACTCCCATGGATGAAGGTAGTGTATAGTGTAGGCTGAGTAGTGTAAAGTGCATGTACGTTTAACAATGAGTATACAACCATGTGTTGTCACTGCTTGTTTGTATGATGTTGTTATTGCATATGTGTAGTGGTAATAGTAACTGCCTAATGTTCTGCTGAAATTGCAAGTTTGTGAATGGTTATATGTACTGAATGTCCTTTGATAGTTCCATTCGTATGCATGCGTAAGTCAATTATGAGGCTTCTATAAATGTATTTGGTATTAATAAATATGTGTCTTGTAGTAACAACCATTATTGCTGCTCTACAGGTACTGCTCAGTCATGTGATGTTAGTGTACCCATAACACCACCTAACATAATGCAGTGGTTGCTACGACAACTGGAGGGTAAAGAAGTGTACAAGTTTCCCATCATTGACCAAGTGACAGACAGGCTGCAGACTGTGATTAAGGTACCATAACACCAATAAAGGGCACATACTCTAGCTTTTTATAAATCAGCTCTATATAGAGGACTTGCTCGCGTGAAGCAATTGTTGCTAGGCGGACATGTTTTGGGACAACTTTCTATGGTGCATATTGTGTCAGAACAAAGGTAACGAGATTTATTCACAAAGCGCTGGATATAGTGGCACTGAGAAGGGGGGCTGGTTTCGAAATAGAAGATCTTATCATTGGCTTTTTGAAATAGGTTGCTAAATAAATTTCGATACATTACTCACCATTTCTAACTTCTTCGCTGTTTTTAGCGAGCTGGGTGTACTTACAACACAACTCAACACTGATTTGCTTCGTTATAGCCTGTACCAAATCCCGAGAAAGCACTTTTCAGCCACAACACTGTCCTGAAACATGGCTGACAGCTACGGTTGCTTAGCAATTACGATGATTTATGTCATGCTGCAAGTTCTCTATTCCTCTTTTCAATACATAGATGTACCTATGTACATACTTTATAATGATATGTGGACATATCATGTCTACTGTATGCACTGTGAGCCATGACCTGCCCTACCACAATGGCTACTGTAGAGTTTGGTTGTAAACCATGAGTACATGCTTAATAAGTAATGTGTGTGTGTGTGTGTGTGTGTGTGTGTGTGTGTGTGTGTGTGTGTGTGTGTGTGTGTGTGTGTGTGTGTGTGTGTGTGTGTGTGTGTGTGTGTGTGTGTGTGTGTGTGTGTGTGTGTGTGTGTGTGTGTGTGTGTGTGTGTGTGTGTGTGTGTGTGTGTGTGTGTGTGTGTGTGGTGTTTGTGTTTGTGCCAACATGTCCATCAGACCCTTCTGACTGGCATGATCTACATGTACAGGCACCTGTATTGTATTGGAGCAACTGTCCCATGTGAGCAGATTGGTGATAAGCACATGCGGACAAGTATGAAGCTCCAACACAAGGTGCAGTTATATAAGAGAAGAAATGCTAGAAGTTTGTCACCTATGCGAGGCTCGAAATTTCACATGGTACATGGCCAATAATAACTTAGATTTTGCTATGTGTACCAAGGAAAACGGTCTTCTGCAGCATGGAAATCATGTTCCACATGACTCCAATTATTGGATCACGTGATGACTGCAAATCACACCACTCCAAGAGAGTTAACACTCATGGCGAGGTTTTTATTAGGCGCAAATACATGTTAACAATTTTTTTTTTTGAGAAATTTTATTAAGTGGATGTGCCTAACAACCAGACTCTATGACATATAAACTTACAATGGTTTGTTCATAGGAGACCATATCTCCTATCTATCATATATCGTACTGTATAGTAGGGACCACAAAGAAGTAGGCATGGTCCACAAAATAACATCACCCCAAAAACAGCCTCAATTTTCCCTGACGATGATGAGGCAGTATTGGTTAGGTAAAACTAAGCCCAAACAAGCTTTCAGATTGACCCGAAACGCTTTCAACAAGTTGCTATGGAATTTTAAAAATAATTTATTTAACTGAATTTTCTACTGACTGACTTCCTGACTGACTGACTGATACCTTCAGACAAGCATAACTCGGCAACGGCTAAGGCTATGGGCTTGATTTTTTCACTGTTCAACATAGCTTCAGCCCAAGAGGTGCCTTTTGGCATACCGCAGTACATACAATGCATTCTTCATGGACTTACCAGTGTCCTCCTTTGTGTCCCATTCATCTTTGCTGACAGCAAAAAGTGTCGATTTGGTGATAGCACATGATGACTTCCCTTCGTAGCGGAAATCATTCATATTTTTCATAGTGGCTGTTTTTTTGCAGAGGTGCTTTTCGAACAGTTCTTGATTCGTACTGTTGTGTAACGGGTTGAACGCAGCCGACAACAAAGCATAATGGTTACTTCACTTTTCAGACGATAATTGATATAACTGAGGCATGTGGCACCATTTCTTTTAGTATGCATGGATTGCAGTGGTGTTTTTCGAACAGCTCTAGATCCGAAATGCTGTGTAATGGGTTGAACATAGCTGATATCGAAGCGTAATGGATACTTCACTCTTCAGACGATAACTGATATAGCTGGGGCACGTAGCACCATTTCAGATGCAGTATGTGTGGGTTCACCAGTCATAATACAGTAGGGATATAACACTTCTTATTGTTTTACTGTGATTTAATATCGTGCACTACTCCAGCTTGTTTCAGTACTCTTTATCGACGTGCTATGGTCCCTACTCTAGTTGAAAATTCCAATTTTTTTCTGTGTACTTGTTACTAATACGGCAGTCTTGTTGGAAGTGAAATACTCTAATAATGCAGTCACCCTATTGGAGCATTTAGCTACATAGCAAGCCACCCAAGGAATGCTCAGCAACATAACAATGAAACTCTGTAGTACATTCAGTTACACATGCAATTATTAGAACGTTCAGCTATATGTGATAATATTACAGTTGCAATAATTACACAACAAACTGATGTAAACAGACATATACAAGTTATGCTGTGAAAAATTATTAGGAATTTTAAGTTTGAATTAGGATCTTTTGGGGTGCTTGGCTATTTTGATATAGATGTTGTTTCAATTGCATGTACATCATAATGCACCATTAGAGCAATTCACAATGTAGACAATAAAATTTGTGAATAGCGTCAGTTGTATACGTAGGTTTAGCTTTCTGTTCTTAATGAGTTATCTTATTAAATAAATAAATAAATGATACACTCAGTAGTTACTATAGCTACATAATAAAGGAGTGCTCAGCTAAATACATGTGCTGCTATACTACATAGTCATGTCTATGTGGTCCTTCATAGTTGTGGAGCAACTGAGTTGACTTTGTTCATCCTCACGAATCTCCTCCAACGCTTCATCATTGGTTCATGAATTTGTATGAAGTATAGCCCATATACTAGTGGATGGAAGAATCGTATTATTATATAACCGATGTTTACAACTATGATATACTCCATGATGTCGTGATAAACTTGTGATGTAATGAGAAATCTTCCTCCAATGTGTAATGGTACAAGGAAGAGAGGGATAAATGCGCTACCCAAGATGACTATGAGTAGGGTGATAATTGGTTTTCTGTTATGCCTGATGTGGTGTCGTTTCTTCCTTAAGGATGTGATTGTTTCAGACCGACTGGTAGTTCCTGATAATCTGGTTTCCTCTTCAATTTGCTTGTGAATTTGATAAGCTTTTAAGGCTAATTGTATATGAGGAATATTGTAAGAATTGATGCCACAACCATTGGTGTTATGAAAATGAAGATCACTTCAATGGAAGCATTCCCATCATAAAAGCAAACGCCATATTGTGGCACTTCCAAGACACCATCCACGTTAAAAGCGATCGTCCAAGTAGTAGGTACGACAGCTGTAAGCCATGCTCCACTGATAATCATAGCTAAAACACGAGGTATCATTATCTGCTTGTACCTCAAAGGAATTGTTAACGACACCACTTTATCAGTTGCAATTATCACGAATGATAAATTAATTACGTTATATGGGATCAGTCGCAGTTTCATTACATAGCAACCAACGATAGACTCTACACCAAGTAAGAAACTTGTAATCATAGTGGTAGCCATCACACAGTCTATCAGTGTAGTTATCATACCGGCTGTTAGTAGGTTGGCAACAAATATATTATGAGGCTTGTGTAGGATTCTTGTGGTCTTGATAGTGTAGACCACCCAACCTGACAGTAGTAAGATGGCTGGTGTAGCAGTCAGTTTGAACACCAAGGACAGGTAGGGAACATATCCTGGAAGATCAGGACCTTGGTGATTTATCTCCTGGTTGGCTCCTAATCCAGAGTAATCCATTCCACTCATGTTACTTCTGCAGTAGCTCTATTCCTGTGAACACTGACAAAACTCTCCTCTTCAAGTACACACTATTGGGACACACAATGAACTGAAGCACCTGCTATTATTTTATTACTAGTGAAGAAGCCTCTCCAATTGTAGCACAAAGTATGTGATAGTTTGCGCAACTTTAACTGCCACTTCACACCTTTCTTCTACTGACATGTCATCACCCAAAGAAAGTCAATAAAGACAATGGAATAACTATGTTCTTTTCTAACCTACATGAGTGTCCAAGCTAGAATGTGATTCTGATCCCAATGCAACTAGAATACCCTGGCTTTCAAAGTTGCCAACATGGATGAGGCCACCAGCTCTACGCATACTGTAATTCTTTGTACTTACCTGTTGTATTGGTGTTATGTATGTGATATTCATGAGGACTTGGGTTGTATACCAATTACATAGCAGAAGAGGCTATGCTATGTACACGACCATACCAATTAATATTGATACCAGACACCTTACACATTTCTGTATTCAAAACTCATGTATGGTCAATTGCGATGCTACAATATAATATTGCCAAGTAAACCATTCTCCATTAGTATATCATAAGTTACATGCTCTATATTCACTAGAACACCACACCTTTGTTTATAATACCAAGATATGTGTTGTGCAACTCAAGAATCCAGTTTGCAGTGAATGATTGTTTCATGTACATGAAGTACTTTTCATCTATACTTAGCTCCATGTCCCCCACACAATAGTAAACAATTTTCACATTAGACGTTCTGTTTGGCATTGGATAGTGTACATACATATACACTACGTTTGACAGCGTATTCTTGTACAGTATAGCTGGTGTGTGTGTTGTGTGTGTGTGTGTGTGTGCACTAAAAAATATAACCAGTTCATTAGTGGGAAATGCAGTCAAGTAGTTTAACTTTCAGTTCCACAAATGTCATCTCGTACCATTTCCTGTCATAGTAGAGACCATGTGAGCTACCAGGTATCACCAGGTTGGGATTAATATGCCAACACCTGTTGTACCACCATCCTCCGGCTGGGTGTTGGGAGCCATGTTGGGCACAGTTGTAGTACTTTATCCCATCATTGTCAACATCCTTGGTGGTGAATCCCATCCCATTTTCATAAGCCATGGGGTCAGTGCCGATACCTTGGTATTGTCCAACATGTAGTTTGTACATGTCTTCAGCTGAACCAACTTTGAATGTTTTGTAGTGAAAAGACATTATCTCTCCGTCACGTGATTCTACATCAATCATCATTTCATAATCGCTTGTTGCGGTGAGAAGATGAAGAGCCTTTAGTCCCAACCAAAATTCACCACCGAGACTGCCGAAACCGTTTTCATATTCGGACCACGTTCTGTTAAAATCAACAGATCCATCTTGTCTCCTTTGCGCAACCAGCCATCCTCCTTCACTGCAATAAGCTGCAACCTCCAAGCTACCATTTTGAAAGTAGTTGTTAATGAAGTATACTCCGGATGGTTTAGTTGGATCAAGTTGCAAATCACAGCAGCTTTCTATCATCTTATCATCTGTGATGTTGTTAGTTGGTGCAGTCATTATCATTTCTGCACAAGTCAGAGCTAATATCAGTAGAATTCCTGCAGTAGTAGTTGTAGTAGCCATGTTGTATCCAATCTTCTTCTCTGTTGCTCAATGTTAAACTGATAGTTGGTGTCACCTCTTTTATACTAACAGTGATCATGTTCTTCCTGGAATTAATGAGTACATCAAGTGTCTTATGATGTGTACTAGTAATGACGTGTATGACAAGTGTTTTATATTATACTTGATGATGAAGTGTCTAAGTGGGTTAAGTGGACCACTGTGTCCTATCCACTCTTCCATTATCAGAAAGTAATTGTTCCTGCTTCCTTGTAATGGTTACTATGACCACTCTTAACAAATACACTTAGTTTCTCATGTCCTGTAATTACACTAAAGCTACCTAACACACAGGGGAGCCACTGGCTATACAGATCAGTAGTACTATAGTATAACTCATATACTGTAGGAGACCATGGAACCCACTGTCATTAGATGGGCAGGTGACAAGGGGCTTCCTTGCCACCAGCCTTTCTTTCATGACAGCTTGGCAGTATTGGTTAGGTGTAACCAAGCCAAAAAGTATCTTCAGACCAACCCCAGACCCTTCCAATAAGTTTCTATGAAATTTTTAGGTATATTTATTTAGCTGAATTTTCTAATGCCTGAATAACTTATGCCTCCAGCCAAACATAAATTGACAATGGATAAGGCTATGGGCTTGATTTCTTTACTGTCCGATGTCACTGCATCCCAAGCTGTGCATTTTCACCAACCGCAGCAGGTACAATGCACTCATCATGGACTTACCTTTGTCCTCCTTTGTGTCCCAGCTATTTTTGCTGATCCTGACAACACAGGATGTTGATTTGCAATATTGCAGTATGGCTTCCCTCTGGATGGGTAAACTACTGTAGCTCTCATGCTTATTGCTTGGTATTTCTATAGCAACTGGATTAATTGCAGAGATGGGTCTTGTACTGTTCTTTGTAACTGGCAGAACTTAACTCAAAACAAAGTGTAAAGGCCATTTTACTTTGTATATAGTAGGGATGCACATTCAGACACAAAATTAATTTTATGACATGCTTGGTGCCATTCTTTCAGTATGCACGGGTTCAGTAGTCATAATTGTGTTATGCCAAACAAGTAGAAGGAAAAATTAGGAAGAAAAAAGGAGAAAATTAGCACAGATATTTTTAATCCCTAATTCAGTCATGGTTATAGACTAAATTAGTGATTAAATGTCCGTTAGTACGTATACCTGCAGTTGTAGACAACATCTCTTGTTTCACTAGTTTTTTTTTATTCCTAAATCCAATTTAAAATTCTTAATCATTTCTTGTATTTGTAATAATAGCACTCCCTACTATTATTATTAATTCTTGTAGTTTATGCAGTACATACTTTGTTAATTTATGTGTAGTAACTATTTGATATTATCGATGGCAACATTTGTACATATTTTCATAGCATGTGATCCAAACTGTCAACATTTATGTTGTTATGCCGTACATGTACATATATTGTAGATTGTTATTATATGGATTCTTATAGTGGTGTGTGGTAATAAATTTTGATACACTGTACGTCTTTCCTTTTTAAGTTATCTCGATATAGATAATTGAAACAAATTGACATTTTAGTAGTGGACGGCCAGTAATGTATCAAGTGGTGTAAGCAAGCTACGGTACTATTTAAAGATTATAAAGAAGTGAAAAATGTTAGTTTTAGCGATGGGAGAGTTGGAGGTGCCTATACCATCTTTTATACAAGTAATTTACTCTCTATTATCTACCGTAGATGAATAAACCTATCGATAACTCTTACAATGTCTCAATATTCAAGATAATTGCACAGCTCTAGACCTTTAGTACTGTATAGTTGCATTTAACAGCTAGTACGTAGTATACTACAACATGAATTGAGAACAGTACAGTCATGCTTGGTACTATGTGGTCTCTAAATGTTGTTACTTCTGACGTTTGAATAGTATATGTACATTGTACCTCTATATTATGGACTGTACTCTTGTTATTCATTACCTGTATATTCAAGTAGCTACCTACCAGAATAGAACTAGGATATGACATACATGGGCATATACCAGGAACTAGTTAATATGTCTGTATGTGGTGATATGATGTCAAGGTTTATATTATGCTATACATACAAAGTGTTTCTGTACCAAATGATGTATTGTCCCACTACACTAGTAGGGTATCCAGAAATTATAGTGATCTTGTGTTAGTTGAAATGATCACATTCTTTCTTAACTGGTAATTGGTTGATTTAAAAGTAGAAAGTTGACATGTAAACTGAGTCTGTTAAGAAAAAACCAGAACATTATGGCATTGTTTTGTGAAATTTGGTTTGAATATTAATTATTATGCAGCTTATGATGAAGCAATCTCTCTAACAACAATATCCCATAATTAAGGATGATTACAAATCTTTTATAGTTTTGCTAATGATTCTACAGTACCTTTGTACCAAGCATAATGTAGTTACAGTAACTGCTGTAGTTTCAGCACTACCTGTTCAAGATTCGTACACCTTCAGTGTTAATTGTCTTCATGTTGGTTAATTCTAATGTTAATCTCAACACATTTATACATTTTACAGTAGTCAAGGTACTGCGGTCTACATGTGAAGTATGAGTAAGAAGTTTCACAAATCACATCTATAGAGGCTATCTCTGAATATCATTTCAATTTCTAACAGGGGTTAGACCCCACCAATAGTTCATAGTATGAACTTTTGGTTCCACTGCCTTAGAATGTGTAGTACTGAAAGTTTGCTAAAGATAATAGTCCTATAGTCTTTCTAACCTTACTCATTAGCTGCAACTCAAACTACTTTAGTTGTGAATGCTCAGTTACTTAATCTAGTGAGTACTTCAACAACTAGATGATCTGTTGGAAGCTTTATGATTAGATGTCTCCATCCATTGTAAGAATATATCCTTAAGCCTTAAATTAGTGTGCAGTCAACAGTCAACGGACAATATCTGCACAAATAACACAATGTCTGCACAAATAACACAATGTCTGCACAAATGAGTTTTGGGTGGACACACCTGTCCTTGCAAACCAATAGTGGTACCATAAAAGCTGATTTGCTAACAATAACTGTCACTTGGTTGCTAGGAGATACTACATTTTCCCAACCCAAGGATTTACCAATGCCACCTCCCCTTTGTGTACAGCAGCTGTAATGACCACAGCCTTGTAATATGTTGCAGCTATGTGGTTGTATTTAACTTCAAAACTTTCAATGGAAACTCCTCCAGCAGTATAAAGAGCAGTGTTGGGGCAATTACACTCGTTACATATTACATACAAGTATACAGAAAAATTTGGAATTTTCAACTAGAGTAGGGACCATAGTACATCGATAAAAAGTACTGAAACAAGTTGGAGTAGTGCACGATATTTAATCAGAGTAAAAGTAAAACAATAAGAAGTGTTATATCCCTACTGTGCATTTCCATTATATATATGATATCTTGAGCACAGTAGGGATATAACACTTCTTACTGTTTTATTGTGATTTAATATCGTGCACTACTCCAGCTTGTTTCAGTACTTCTTATCGATGTGCTATGGTCCCTACTCTAGTTGAAAATTCCAAATTTTTCTGTGTATTTGTTTGTTAATTTTTTTTGTAAATGATTATTATGACTGGTGAACCCACACATGCTGCATCTGAAAAGACGCCGCGCACCCCAATTATCGTCTGAAAAGTGAAGTATCCATTACACTTCGTTGTCAGCTATGTTCAACCCGTTACGCAGCCTTTTTGCGAATCAAGAACTGTTCGAAAAGCACCTCTGCACACCGAGATGCATTCCAAAAGAAATGGTGCTGCGCGCCCCAGTTATATCAATTATCGTCTGAAAAGTGAAGTATCCATTACGCTTCGTTGTCAGCTATGTTCAATCTATTGCACAACAGTACGAATCAAGAACTGTTTGACAAGCATCTCTGCTATCAAAATAGCCACTATGAAAAATACGGACAATTTCCATTACGCGAAGGGAAGCCATCACGTGCTATCGCCAAATTAACATTTTTCACTGTCAGCAAAGATGAATGGGACACAAAGGAGGACACAAAGGAGGACACTGGCAAGTCCATGAAGAATGCATTGTACGTACCGCAGTATGCGAAAAGGCACCTGTCGGGACGAAGCGACGTCGAACAGTGAAAAAATCAAGTCCGTATCCTTAGTCGTTATCAAGGTACGCTTGTCTGAAGACATCAGTCAGTCAGTCACTTAGTCAGTCAGTCAGTAGAAAATTCCGTTAAATAAATTATTTTTAAAATTCCGTAGCAACTTGTTGGAAGCACTTCAGGCCGACCTGAAAGCTTGTTTGGGCTTACTTTTACCTAACCAATACTGCCTCATCGTCATCAGGGGAAATTGAGGCTGTTTTTTGGGTGATATTATTTCGTGGGCCACGCCTACTCCTTTGTGGTCCCTACTATACAGTTACTATCATACTGTATGATTACTTGCAACTGAACTATTTAGTTACAGTTACATATTACTCATAAAATAAAGTAACTATAATATTATTACATATTATATTACTTTGTGTCCACAGCCCTAGGCTGTCACGTGTGCAACTACCACCTTATCACATGACATGATTACGGTGTAAACGTTGGTTATAAGTAAGAAGCCTGTGAACAACAAGGCTCCGTTACTTTGTTGTGGCTAGGCGTTACTCAGTGGATCAATAACAAGATTAGTAACTTTGTTACTTTAAGTAATAATATTAATCATTATTAGACTCGTTACAGTAACTTCATTACTTATGTAACGTGTTACATTTGTAAGTAAAGTAACTTGAGTTATATTACCTGTTTTTGTAGCATATTTTGTTATATTACTTCATTACCACAAAAGTAATAATTATTACATAACGCGTTACCCCCCAACACTGGTAAAGGGCTCATGTCTGTACAATTTCACTCTATGTCTGTACATTTGTGAATATGTAAGGACATTTGTCCTCGGCGCCTTACACACCAACTTACCACTGTCTTACTGTATATACCACACCCAGTTATATCATGTTTGTTTACTAATATGACAAGTTTGTTTTTACCACATCTTCTGGTGTAATAACCCCAACTGTTATTGTAGCAATGAGACTACAATTCTCTGAAGAATAAATTAATAGTGCTTTACATATCATATATTTCATGATAATAGTCAATGGGAATTAGTATATACTAAGTGTACATGTACAGTATGGCTGGTGTGTGTGTGTGCTCTAAAAAACTATAACCAGTTTGTTAGTGGGAGATACAGTCAAGTGGTCTAACTTTCAGTTCCACAAATCTCATCTCGTACCATTTCCTGTCATAGTAGAGACCATGTGAGCTACCAGGTATCACCAGGTTGGGATTAATATGCCAACACCTGTTGTACCACCATCCTCCGGCTGGGTGTTGGGAGCCATGTTGGGCACAGTTGTAGTACTTTATCCCATCATTGTCAACATCCTTGGTGGTGAATCCCATCCCATTTTCATAAGCCATGGGGTCAGTGCCAGTGCCTTGGTATTGTCCAACATGTAGTTTGTACATGTCTTCAGCTGAACCAACTTTGAATGTTTTGTAGTGAAAAGACATTATCTCTCCATCACGTGATTCTACATCGATCATCATTTCATAATTGCCTGTTGTGGTGAGAAGATGAAGGGCCTTCAGTCCCAACCAAAATTCACCACTGAGGCTGCCGAAACCGTTTTCATATTCGGACCACGTTCTGTTAAAGTCAATGGATCCATCTTGTCTCCTTTGTACAACCAGCCATCCTCCTTGACTGCAGTAAGCTGCAACCTCCAAGCTGCCATCTTGAAAGTAGTTGTTAATGAAGTATACTCAGGATGGTTTAATTGGGTCAAGTTGTAAATCACAGCAGCTTTCTATCATCTTATCATCTGTGATGCTGTTGATTGGTGCAGCCATTGTCATTTCTGCACTGGTCAGAGCCAATATCAGTAGAACTGCTGCAGTAGTAGTTGTAGTAGCCATGTTGTATCCAATCTTCTTTTCTGTTTCTCTTCTTCTCTGTTGCTCAGTGTTAAACTGATAGTTGGTGTCACCTCTTTTATACTAACAGTGATCATGTACTTCCTGGAATTAATGAGTACATCAAGTGTAAAATGATGTGTACTAGTAATGATGTGTATGACAGTTTGTTTAGTTAATTGTCTGGGTGGAATGTAAACTAAAGCCATTCATAGCTCAAGTCTCTCAAATGTTTTATGATAATGAAGTGTTAAGTGGACTGGTGTGTCCTGTCCACTGCTCCAGAAATCCTTCCTGCTTCCTTGTAATGGTTACTGTGACCACTCTTAACAAATATACTTAGTTTCTCATGTCCTGTAATTACAGTAAAGCTACCTAACACACACGGGAGCCAAGTGTAACTCATATACTGTAGGAGACCATGGAACTCTATACTGTTGTTAGATGGGCAGGTGACAAGATAACCAAATGGATGGCTGACTGGTTCTATCATTTTACTAACCAACTATAAACATGGAATAATGTTGACTGGAGAGTACTTATCATGTACACACTGTCTAATCTGATAATGAAGGCAGTTATGTACTACTTGGTGATCAATGTATAGATAATCATATAGTGCAGTAGTACTGTATATTAGGGACCATGGAAGTTTGAGCTTCCTTGCCTAAAAATGTCACCAGCCTCACTTTTCTTTTACGACAACTTGACAGTATTGGTTAGGTATAACCATGCCCAAAATTATCTTCAGACCAACCCCAAACCCTTCCAATAAGTTTCTATAAACTTCTTTAAAAATTTTATTGTAGTACTACCTGAGTAACTGATGCCTTCATCCAAATGGTTAAGCCTTACGGGCTTGATTTCTCTACTGTTTGATGTCACTTCATCCCAAGATGTACCTTTTCACCAACCATAGTATATACAATACATACATCACTGACTTACCTTTGTCCTCCTTGTTTCCCAGTTCTTTTTACTGATACTGACAGTACAAGGTGTCAATTTGCAATACCGCACTATGGCTTCCCTGAGGATGTGTTTGTGTTGACTGTTGCTATCATGCTTATTGCTTAAAAGTGTCAATGTCAATCTTGTCAATGTCAGAGATAGGTAGTTGATTCCATTGAATAATTACTGTATTGTTCGTGGTAAGAAAGAGTACTTGTAAACATTGATTCTTGTTTGTAGGTGAAAAAGCTTGAGGGGATGGTGTGAACAAGTGTGTGATATTGGGGCTGGTAAAGGTAGACAATGATCAGGTACATATGATCACTAAAGATTTTGAGTAATAAGGTAAGACGAGCCATTGTTCTTCGGTCTTACAGACTGGGCCATTTAAAGTACATCAACATGTCTGTTACACTGTCATGCTGCTGCTGACTAGATCTGAACCAAGGTTTGTTTAGAACAAAACGGGAAGCCTGATGCTGAATCATTTCAAGTTTGTTTGTGTTTGTGATGTGGTGGGGATCCCAGATGGCTGCACGATAGTCAATAGATGGTAGTAACAGCTGTTTGTATAGATGATCTTTAATTTCTGTTGGTGCAGTGTACTAAGTTCTTTTTAGGAATCCAAGAAGTTGATTTGCTTTGCTATATACAATTATAGTTAATGTGGGGATCCCAGGATAATCTGAGATAGAGGTGGATGTCTAGATAATTATGTTCCAATAGTGTATTGAGTGGGATGTTGGACATTTTGAATGTGAAGCTGCTTTTTCTACGATGTAAAGTTATTTGTAAGATGTTGCATTTAGGAATATTAAACTCCATCAACCAGTCATTTGCTCAATTGATCAGAGAATTTAGATCATTTTGCAAATATACTATGGTCAGCTGGTATTGATATAACTTTATAGAGTAATGTACGTATCATCTGCAAACAAATGAATTTCATTTTTTATGTTGATAGTAATGTCATTAATGTAAATTAAGAAAGTACAGGGCCAAGTACGGACCCTTGAGGAACACCAGATGTTACTTCACAAATGGAGCCTTCCACTGTGACTTGTTGTGTTCAATCATAAAGACATGATTTAAGCCAATGTAGTATATTTCCTCCTAATACTGTAATAGTTCAACTTGTGTATTGTATGGACCAGACACCTCAACTCTCATACATCAGATTGTTGTCTCACGCATGGCTTTCCATCTCACGCATGGCTTTCCATCTCACGCATTACAATTCCTGGAAAATTAAGCTCTTACATAACTTGATTTCACTTCAGACCTCAGTTGGCAAAGCACTAAACAGTGCTCTAATGGCTAAAATTGGTAACCAACACACCAATCACAACCACCAGAACAACAACAGTAGCAACAATCTCAAGCCAAGACCTACACAGCCACTGTAACTGCAAAGCCAAGAACTAATCATCAAATCCCCTCACTCATGAATCTCAAACCAAACACAGATGTTCAACAAATAAAGCCTGACAGCAACCTCGTAGAAATGATATCAAACATCGTGCAGAGTGTAATAAGTCAAATGCTACCTCACTACCATCCACCACCACAGAGTTGAGAACATTTTAGCAAAGAAAGCAAAGTAAGCTATTCCTGATTAAGCACGTTCTGATGTATAACTGAAAATAGCCCTTGAAATAGCATTTTATAGGAGTTTTTGTACCAAGGGGAGACCTCACTCATAAGTAAGCAAATCTCACTCATTTTAACCTCAGGTCTCACTCCAAGTGCACTGTACAGGTTGAGGTCTCTGTCTGGACCTTTATAGTGATGTGTGATAACAAATTTAAACATATTTTGATATGTATTTCCTTTTGAAGTTATCTCGATATAGATAATTTACATAAATCAAACGGTACAGTCGTACCGTTTAAGTAGGGATCGTGGTGAATGTTTCATGCGCCGCCCAAAATTCCGCCTTTAATAATCATCCTACAGACATTTTACACGGCAAAAATCACATTTACGGAATAGTACTAGTCCATATCATACAGTACGATAGTAACTGTATAGTAGGGACCACAAAGGAGTAAGCATGGCCCACGAAATAATATGACCCAAAAACCAGCCTCAATTTTCCCTTACGATGATGAGGCAGTATTGGTGAGTTAAAACTAAGCCCCAACAAGCTTTCAGATCAACCCGAAACGCTTTCAACAAGTTGCTATGGAATTTTTTAAAACTTTTATTCGATGGAATTTTCTACTGGCTGAGTAAGTAAGTAAGTAACTGACTGATGTCTTCAGACAAGCATAACTCGATAACGGCTAAGGCTATGGGCTTGATTTTTTCACTGTTCGACATCGCTTCGGCCTGACAGGTGCCTTTTGGCATACCCCAGTACGTACAATGCATTCTTCATGGACTTACCAGTGTCCTCCTTTGTGTCCCATTCATCTTTGCTGACAGGGAAAGGTGTCAATTTGGCGCGAGCACGTGATGGCTTCCCTTTGAAACAGAAATCGTCCATATTTTTCATAGTGGCTATTTTGATTGCAGAGATGCTTTTCAAACAGTTCTTGATTTGTATTGCTGTGTAACAGGTTGAACATAGCCGACAGCGAAGCGTAATGGATACTTCACTTTTCAGACAATAATTAATAAAATTGGGGCGCGTAACCATTTCTTTTGGTATGCGTAGATTGTAGAGGTGTTTGTGGGAAAGTTCTTGATTCGAAATGCTGTGTAACAGGTTGAACATAGCTCACAACGAAGCATAATGGATTGTTCACTTTTCAGATGATAATTGATATAGCTGGGGCAAACGGTGCCATTTCAAATGTAGTATGTGTGGGTTCACCAGTAATAATAAATTATTTACGAAAAAGTTAACAATTTTTTTCATGTACTTGTAATACATAAAACAGCATTAAATACAACAAAACACTTACGGGTGGCCGGATATTAATTTTTTTTAATCGCCCAAAACTCCAATTTTAGTTTCACTGCCTCACTCACTGCTTGACCACAGTCACAAGCCTAGAGCCCAAACAAAGTAGCGCACAGTCACCATTTTACGCCACAACAACAAACTCACCGGTGGGATGTGCCTTTTGGGGTTCCGACAAGTGTACGCCTTGTGTGCCTTGTCTTTCCTTTTATCTTCAATCAGTCATATGACATCACTTGTAGATTCTAGGTCATTTTATAAGGTTTCATCTACACATATTGATGACTCAAGTTTCTGTAAACAACTTTTAATGTTATCCTTTTCTTCAGTTATCATAAAAATTACTCATACTACAACGTGAATGAAGAGCAATACAGTCATGCTTGGTACTACATGGTCTATATGATGTTCTGACGTCTGAGGAGTATACGTGTACATTGTAGTACCTCTTTTATTGCATACTGTATATTCTTGTTATTACCAGTATATTCAAGATATGGAATGTTATGGTTGTGTCTGCATGTCAAGTAGCTACGTACCAGAATAGAACTAGGATATGACATACATGGGCATATACCAGGAACTAGTTAATATGTATATGTGGTGAAGTGATTTCAAGTTTTATACATAGAAAGTGTTTCTGTACCAAGTGATGTATTGTCCTGTTACACTAGTGAGGTATCCAGTATTGATTGAATGATCTTGTGTTAGCTGAAATGATTACATACTTTCTTAACTGGTAATTGGTTGATCTAAAGGTAGAAAGTTGACTGAGTCTGTTAAGAAATAACTGGGACATATTGGCACCATTTTGTTTGAATATTATGCAGCTTATGATAAAGCAATCTCTCTAACAACGAAAGAAGACAATATCCCAATGAATAAAAAGCTTTTATATTATTTTGCTGATGATTCTACGTGCCCTTGTACCAAGTGTAACTTTAGTTACAGTAACTGTTGTAGTTTCAGTACTACCTTCAATGTTTAATTGTATTCATCTTCAATGTTGTAATGTTAATCAATATATCTCAACATGTTTATACATTTTACAGTAGTCAAGGTACTGTCCTTGAGATTGATCTACATGTGGAATATGAATAAGAAGTTTCACAAGTCACTTTTATAAAGGCTACCTCTGAATATCTTTTCAACAACTAACAGTGGTAGGCAGCGCGTCCATGCTTACTATACCACACAGATTGAGCCTCATGGTTCCACTGCCTTAGCATTTGTGGTACCGAAAGTACAATGGATGGAGACATCTAATCATAAAGCTTCAAACAGATCGTCTAGTTGTTGAAGTGTTCATGATATTAAGTAACTGAGCACTCACAACTAAAGTAGTTTGAGTTGTAGCTAATGTGTAATGTTAGAAAGACCAGGGCTATTATCTGCTGTTGCACCATTGGAGGAGCTGCTGTGATAGGGATTTCACTGTAGTCTGTTAGCAAGATTACTAGATCACAAGTCCCTGTATTGCATTTGTTCATGTATTGCTGTGTTGACAGATAAAATCATAGACCAATATCTTGCCAATATGGTTAGTATTTGTGATAATTATTCATAACCTGCTATTTTACACACCAAATTACCACTGTAACTAATTGGCTCTTTTAATACTGGAATACCCAGTTATATCATGTTTGTTTACTAATAATATTATGATGAGTTTGTTATTATCACATCTCCTTGTGTAATAACCTCAACTGTTATTGTAGCAATGAGACTACAATTCTCTAAAGAATAAATTCTAATAGTGTTTTACATATCATATATTTCATGCAGATTATTACAATAGTCATAATATATGATTAGTATACCAAGTGTACATGTAGTAAACAAGTGTGTCTGTCTGTGCACTAAAAACTATACATTAGTGGGAGATGCAGTCAAGTGGTCTAACTTTCAGTTCCACAAATCTCATCTCGTACCATTTCCTGTCATAGTAGAGACCATGTGAGCTACCAGGTATCACCAGGTTGGGATTAATATGCCAACACCAGTTGTACCACCATCCTTCAGCTGGGTGTTGGGAGCCATGTTGGGCACAGTTGTAGTACTTTATCCCATCGTTGTCAACATCCTTGGTGGTGAATCCCATCCCATTTTCATAAGCCATGGGGTCAGTGCCAGTGCCTTGGTATTGTCCAACATGTAGTTTGTACATGTCTTCAGCTGAACCAACTTTGAATGTTTTGTAGTGAAAAGACATTATCTCTCCATCACGTGATTCTACATCAATCATCATTTCATAATCGCCTGTTGTGGTGAGACGATGAAGGGCCTTCAGTCCCAACCAAAATTCACCGCTAAGGCTGCCGAAACTATTTTCATATTTGGACCACGTTCTGTTAAAATCAACAGATCCATCTTGTCTCCTTTGTACAACCAGCCATCCTCCTTGACTGCAGTAAGCTGCAACCTCCAAGCTGCCATCTTGAAAGTAGTTGTTAATGAAGTATACTCAGGATGGTTTAATTGGGCCAAGTTGTAAATCACAGCAGCTTTCTATCATCTTATCATCTGTGATGTTGTTAGTTGGTGCAGCCATTGTCATTTCTAGAGCTAATGTCAGTAGAACTGCTGTAATAATAATAGTAGTAGTAGCCATGTTGTATCCAATCTTCTTTTCTATTGTTCAATGTTAAACTGATAGTTGGTGTCACCTCTTTTATGCTAACAGTGATCATGTTCTTCCTGGGATTAATGAGTACATCAAGTGTAATATGATGTGTACTAGTGTGTTATGACACTTGTTTAGGTAATTACCTAAGGTGAAATGTAGACAGAAGCCATTCATTACTCTGCTGATGTACAGTCAAGTGTTTTATATTATACATGATAATGAAGTATATAAGTAGGTTAAGTGGACCACTGTGTCCTGTTCACTGTTCCATTATCAGAATTTGTAATGTAACTAAGCAATCCTACCTGCTTCCTCCAGTATAGTTACTTTACACTTGACCACTCATTTAAATCTTGTGATGAAGGTAGCTAGCTACTTAGCTATAAATATCAACATGTGTGTTGTTATCATGCAGTGTTAATTCTAATGTGTTTGTATATATTGTATACACATTGTTAGTGTGTGGAGTTCTAATGGTGATACAAATTTCCCACTTGAATACATTATGAATGTACTACAACACGAATGAAGAGCAGTAAAGCCAATAGATGATCTGATATCTGAATAGTACCTATGAGGTGCCAAAGTGGACAAAAAGCCAAATAACTGATAACTGCTGGCCACTGTAAAGTGCTAATAAAATAAATACTATATGTGACTGGATCAGCAAAAACTCGACACAATCGCACAAGCCTAAATTTACAGTATAAAGCATTGAATATACAATGGGTGAAATATTTGCATATTATTGTAAAAAATCCCTAAATTTTTGAACACCCCTTTCTTAGTGAAGGAAGAGACTAACAATAAATTCCTTGATACCATCTTATTTTCCTACTCAAGGAGAGTTGGAAAATCTTTGTTTCGTTGCAGTAGACCCAAGAATACGCTAGTTATAGGGGTTTGTTTACAGCACGTTGAAGTGTTCATATGCGATTATTTTTTCTTCATGAATTTCTCCTTTGTACACAGTGAAGAAAGGCGATAAAAGGACAAACTTACCCAGCAATCGATTCCCCTATTCATGGCGAACAGTATGGTGAAAATTTCAGCTCCGTACGTCAATCCATTCTTAAGTTACAACTGTTTTATTTTAGTAAGCGCCTGTAATTTATTTTCCGCCTATTTGCTGTACAAATCAAATTTTCTGTTGTTGCTACTTTGTAGGGCTGAAACTCCAAAAGTTATTGGCATATGAGGCTGAAACTTTTCCAGAGGATAAACTTGCCTAAGTAGATTATAAATATTTAATAAACAGGAATTTGGAAAATGCAGGATTGTGTCAGGTTTTCACAGATCTGGTCACATATGAAAACAAAAAAATTTAAAGCAACACATGTTGTCTCTCAGTTTGGAGTTTTGTACACGTTGTCTCTCAATTGGAAGTTTGTACATGTTGTCTTTCAGTTTGGAGTTTTGTACATGTTTTCTCTTAATTTGAAGTTTTGTACATGTTTTCTCTCAATTTGGAGTTTTGTACATGTTGTCTATCAATTTTTTGAGCTGTGTGTACATATCATCTAACCCTATGAGATGTATATATATACACAGCAACATGTACAAAACAACAGGGACAACATATACAAAACTCCAAATTTAGAGACAAGATGTGTAAATTAAGAGCATTAATTCATATCCATCAGTAAAATAGAGATGAGAAGCCATAATAATGACATTTTGAGAGGGAACACAGTCATCTTTTTTTGCAGAAATTTTTTTTTGTCTTCATAATAAGTATTTGGCTTTTTGTCCACTTTGGCACCCCATCTAGTATTAGTGTACATTAATTACCTGTATAGTGAAGTAGTTGTGTCTGTGAGTGTACATTACTACGTACAATACTAGTGTAGAGGATATGATGTACAGACATATACCAGGAACTAGTTATATTGTGTCTGTATGTGGTGAAGTGATGTCAAAGTTTGTATTTTGGTATACTTGGGGAGTGGTTCTTATTGTGCTTTAGAAAGTAAGATCATAATATACTACACTAGTAAGGTATCCATTATTCACACGTAGTGATCTTGTACAGCGGTTATTTGTGAGGTCCAAATTTTTGTGAAACATTTAAAAATAGCCTCCAGCATAAATTTTTGTAATCGTGAAATGTGCGAGATATGAATGATTTCTCCATATTTCTACACATCTTTTTGGATACTATGACAATATTACAGGTTTAGACAAAACACTAGCTGGCTTGTTCAAAAATATAAGAATTTCAATCTGCCGGCAGAAAATTTTTGCAAGTTGAACTTCAATTCACAAAAATTGTACCCTGTACATATAACCCACTATACAGTAGCTAAAATGATCACATACTTTCATAACTGGTGATTGATTGATTATATTGTCTAAGATAGAAAGTTGACACATATACTGGATCAGGGAGAAGATATCTGAGACATTATGGTACTATTTATTTTATTTTTATTTATTAATGCTTTACAGCACAAGTGCCGTAGGTCTGTAGGACACCTGGTCCTACAGCCTGCTCAAAGACTTTAGCTACTTAAGGTGTGTTTGAAAAGTTGGAGAAAGGAGAAAAAATCCATGACTGGACCTACATAGGTAGCCTACTATCATACAGTATGGTAGTACTGTATAGTAGGGATCGTGAAGGTTTGGGCTTTCTTGTCCCAAAATATCACCCACTACCCTCACATTTCCCTCACAACAGTTTGGCAGTATTTGGAATTTTCTACTGCCAACTGCTTCAGCCCGATAGGTCCTTTTGGCATACCTCACTCAGTATGTACAATGCATGTATCATGGGTTTACCTTTGTCCTCCTTTGTGTCCCATTTCTTTTTGCTGACAGCCCAAGGTGTCGATTTGCAGTAGCATGTGATGGCTTCCCTATATTTGTAAACTGGAATTGTCCATATTTTCTGTGGTGACTGGCAGAGGCGCTTCTTCGTTTGTAACACTGTAACAGGCTGAACATAGCTGAAAGCAAAACGTAATGGCCACTTCACTTTTGAGTCAGTAATTGATAGTGAGGTGCACGTTCAGACAAAATACATAACTCTGGCACCATTCTTTCTTTGATGTGGTATGCACAGGTTCAACAGTCATAATAATATTACAAAAAAGTTATCAAACAAGTACAAGGAAAATTAGGAATAATTTTAAGTTCAATTAGGAGGTCACCTACACCTGCAGATATACTAGTGGATGTTTATCCTCTAATTCAGTTTGGCATGTGTATAGGCTGAAGGTGTCTCTTGTTTCCTTACTTTTTCGTAATCAAACTTAAAATTTCTAATTTAAAAGCAATGAAACAAAGGGAGGTCGTATGTACCTAGTGCATTTATTTGAATCCCTTTATACTTCACTCCCAAGCTTTTACATGCATGTATCTCCTTGTAACAGTAAGACTGGTACCTTTATGTATAAACCATGATGGGTAGTATACCATCACAACTTGTTTACATATTTTATAGCTGCCAACGTTGACATATTGTTTACATGCAGCTGACATATTTGGGAAAGAAGTTCACTAATGGTTTAAAGGGTTATCTCCGAATATCGTTTCAATCACTAACAGATCTTTAGCATAAAAGTGGTACTATGTATGTATTCAACTATAGTCTGACAGCAGGGTCACCAGACCACAAATGTAACTATCCCATGTGATGTGGATCATGTACTGTTGTGTTGACAGATAAAACCATATACCATTAGATGTTAATAACAAGACCTGCTATATATTATTAACATTGTCTTGTTACTGTAACTAATTGACTCTTGTGATACACCCAGCCAGTTATATCATGTTTGTTTACTAATATTACAAGTTTGTTTTTACCACATCTCCTGGTGTAATAGCTAAATTATGATTGTAACAATTCGCTGAAGAATAAACTTTTTTATTGTTGACATATCATACATTTCATGTTTCATGTAGATTATTACAGTAGTCAGTAAGATGAGTGTACATTGTATAGTAATCATTACAGTACAGCTGGTGTGTGTGTGTGTGTGTGTGCACTAAAAACTATAACCAGTTCATTAGTGTGAGATGCAGTCAAGTGGTCTAACTTTCAGTTCTACAAATCTCATCTCGTACCATTTCCTGTCATAGTAGAGACCATGTGAACTACCAGGTATCACCAGGTTGGGATTAATATGCCAACACCTGTTGTACCACCATCCTCCGGCTGGGTGTTGGGAGCCATGTTGGGCACAGTTGTAGTACTTTATCCCATCATTGTCAACATCCTTGGTGGTGAATCCCATCCCATTTTCATAAGCCATGGGGTCAGTGCCGGTACCTTGGTATTGTCCAACATGTAGTTTGTACATGTCTTCAGCTGAACCAACTTTGAATGTTTTGTAGTGAAAAGACATTATCTCTCCGTCACGTGATTCTACATCAATCATCATTTCATAATCACTTGTTGCGGTGAGAAGATGAAGAGCCTTTAGTCCCAACCAAAATTCACCACCGAGACTGCCGAAACCGTTTTCATATTCGGACCACGTTCTGTTAAAATCAACAGATCCATCTTGTCTCCTTTGCGCAACCAGCCATCCTCCTTCACTGCAATAAGCTGCAACCTCCAAGCTACCATTTTGAAAGTAGTTGTTAATGAAGTATACTCCGGATGGTTTAGTTGGATCAAGTTGCAAATCACAGCAGCTTTCTATCATCTTATCATCTGTGATGTTGTTAGTTGGTGCAGTCATTATCATTTCTGCACAAGTCAGAGCTAATATCAGTAGAATTGCTGTAGTAGTAGTTGTAGTAGCCATGTTGTATCCAATCTTCTTTTCTGTTACTCTTCTTCTCTGTTGCTCAATGTTAAACTGATATTTGGTGTCACCTCTTTTATACTAACAGTGACCGTGTACTTCCTGAGTACATTGAGTGTCATAATGATGTGTACTAGTGTACATATAGAGTAACAGCTGTTTAGTTGTGTAATGTAGTTAACTAGGGAGGGATCATTGGTATGTAAATTAAAGCCATAGGTATAATTTTCAAATTGTGGTCAAGTGTTCTTAATTATGCTCTTACCAAAAGCCTTTCAGTATGGGATAACAACTAAGCAGTCTTTCCTGCATCATCAATGTCAGTTACTGCAGTTCCTGGTATGAACACTTCAGAGAGGCAAGAGGCTAACTGTTATGTTAAACATTTAACAGGTTGTTGTGTTGTGGTAGTGTGAGACAATAAAAGAATTATGAACCATAGAACACTGGCAACAAGAAGGAAGCTACACTGTCACATTTCATGTACATACAAAGTAGCAACTACTATTTCTTGTGCTGCTAGTAGCTTGTTAATATCACTTTGCAGCTGGAAGATACAGCTTTAAATGTCCCCTAAAGCATATATCTATATGCCCCAGTATTCTTTTTCCTACTTCTGGATTAGCTATTAATGTAACTCACTTATCATAGCAATTTTCATGGTCTTCCTTCAGCTGTGTATGATTACATTTCACATTCTTGTATGGGAGCCATTACTGCTTGCATCTGGTGGCTGTTGCTAATACTCTCAGTAAATGTGACAGCTTTGACCACATGAGGTTTTCCTTGTGCCCATACAGGACAAGCTTCCATCAGGTCAGCACCTTGACCTGATTTTAACTGTCACTACTAACTACAATAAATACCTGTAATTATTGGTCTTGTTTACAACATCATCAACGTTATGGTACCACAGTTTAGTGTGTGATATAATTGTTATGTATATTAGCTACGAAAATTAAACACTTCCATATTGCTCCAGTGTTTATACTTATATTTCCTTCAATAATTTCTATGCTAACATCTAATGATAAACATTTCCAAGTAAACTGTTGATGATGAATTCTATGGTTCTATGGATACTGGAATGTTGCGTGCATAATTTGTGATAGCATGTTGAGCAGTATTGGGATTGCAACCACCAAAATACCTGATTATAAATTTTAATCAATATAAACTCCCAGACCCTGAGCATATTTGTAATTGCATATTTATGGAATTAATGATTAGCTATGATAGAAAGTACATAATACAATCAAATAAACCTAGTCTGTCACACATAAACATAATTTACCCCTCTGTACTATAGAGTTTAATTAATTAATCTAGATAACTTAGCATTTAAATGGAACCAGTACAAGTGTTCCTATTAACTACACACATAGTCAGATGTCTGGAATGTTATAGTTGTGTCTGCATGTCATGTAAATTACTTATACCAGCGTATAATGAGGATGTGACATATGGCTATATACTAGGAACTTCCTGTATGGTATGAGGTGATGTCAAGGTTTACGCTGCTTGTTAATAGTTGTGTAGTCTATATTGTTGGCATGCCAACCACTCTCTGGCTCTGGAGGATCTGGTGATGCCTGTGGAGTCTGGTCAGTCGTTCAGTGAAGGTATTAGAATACAAAATATTGTCTTGGTTACTGTGCTTGTTTGTTTAACAGGGTTTAAGGCAGCTTGTGAGTGTTACAAAATGTAAGAATTGTATTAGGCTTTCTTATACATTGTTTCTATATTATAAATAATTGTGTATTGTAGTTCAAACACTAAACAATGAGCTTCACTTATAACAATAGTATATAAAAACATTAAAATATAACTAGTTTCCATCATACCGGCTCACACTGAAAGTTTCCATTCCTTGCTGTGCCATCATAAAATAACCTCAATAGGTGGTCAAGTAATATATTTTATGTGACCATTAAAATGGGGTGGTATACATGCGTACATGCATCATTTTAATCCCTTAGGATACAACAGGAACACTCATCACACTATGAAAGAGTGGTGCTGTGTTTAACAAAGGAGGGGTTTTCCCCTAGTGACCTAACCACACTACCTGTGGGTGTGTCTCTGATGATCCAAGATTGCATCACAAAGTGTCAACATGCCCCACCCCCCAACTGGCCACTGACATCATACAACATCATTGGTAGGGAGGACATTGTTAGATCACTGCAATCATCATCAAGTGATGACAATGTACAGGTATAGTAACATCATTTCTTGTGTTAGGGGTGTGTATAAGATGTGTCCTGTACTTTTCCATGGCTAATGTTTCTTAGGATAAACAATTTCCGAGTACGTATTTCTAATATCATTTCTTTGTAAGTAGGCACATCTCTAACCTCATTTCAGGGTGGTGTATAAGTAGTTGATACTGTACTGTACTTTTCAAACACTTCTTAAGACAAACCTTGCATAGTTCTCTTGTTATTGTATTTCATGTAAATCCAATATTTCACCTAATTAGGGTTATATGATTGACGAGGGTGATGATGATGATGGCATGAAGATGGACTTTGAAGTGCTCAACTTACGATTCAAAGATGACCTAAGGGTGACTGAAACACGTAAACTATTAAGATCATCTCAACCAGCAAGAATAGCCATCACCCAACAACCCTCAGTAAGGTGAGAAGGATATGTCCCAACGACTAGAAAATTTTGTATGGTGAAAAGGCCACCTTTGTTTAAAATTATGATTTTAACAATAATATGATAAGGCCATGGAGTACACCTTACCTGTGTATGGACCTACAACATGGTCATTATAATGAGGTGGTCTTATTAAAGAAATAGCTCTCTGAGTAAAGGTTCAGTATATGTACAGTATTTACAGTTTAGCTTACTTATTAGCTCCAATACTTAATATAGCAATGTGGGATGGTGGATTTTTATTTTATTTGTTATTCGCTGGATAGCTGAATTAGCTAGTTAAATGACTCATGGTGCAATTTTCTTACACTGGTTTAGCTAGTTACCAACTTTAAAAGGTGCTGGATGGCTGCACCACTCAACCACTGGTGGTACAAAAATCCTTGATGCGGTATGAAAAGCAGAAATGTGGGCGGGGATGAGAGGCCAATAGTATGGCCTTATGTTAGTTTGTAAGTGTACATGTGATAATTAACTTATAGGTTAAAATTATTTTTGGTTTAAGTTCATAGCCAACATTGGCACCAAACTACTAATGCTATTGAAATATCTTGAGTAAACATCTTTAAATGTACTTTTTGTATAGGTATAGTTTGGGTGTTGGCATTCCCCAAACATTGTAGTTGCTATAGATACCAATGGTAACCCATTCTGGTATTTGTACTAACAGTATACACATTGTGTTCTAATTACATAATTACTACAAATACTAATTACTTTATGTTAGTTAGATGTCTTCACACCAATGGGGTGTTGGTGTGACTATAATTTATAATGAATTAAATGTGGTGTGCTATTTAATTCTATATTGATATGTGTATAGCCAGGTGGCTGGATAATTTGTTACTATTCAGTGTAGTGGTAGTTTCTCAGTGACGTAAAGACCTTGAAATTCTGTGCATGAAAATATGCACATTTTTGCAGTAAGCTGCAAGCACATATATGGGCATGGACATCCTCCTCTTTTCGCTGCCGAGTTAATGGGTCATAGGAAGGTGCACACATACATATATGCATGCGCAAAATCGCAAATTACACATGCACGCTCACCACGCACACACACACACACACACACACACACACACACGCACGCACGCACGCACGCACGCACACACACACACACGCACACACATAAAATTCTGAATCATATTGATAGCACAACAAACAACTGATGATTATTCTCACCATTCTAGTGATCATGAATTCATAGAGCAGCAAGAGACAAGACTGTTAGCAGTGTGTCAGAGAACAATGGCCCTACCTGTTGGACGGTAAGAAGTTGTGTGGCTGTAGCAGTAAGTATAACTGCTTGTGTAATATACACATCAATGGAAATGTAAGATTTGATTTTCAGCGCTAACTTTATCATTTGGCAATGCAATGTTAAAACGTTGAAATAGAAAAGTAAACAATGTAATGTGTGTGAAAGGAACATACATAGACATGTATGTATGTACGTCATGCATGCAATACTACATACAGTGTATGACAGAAAATATATTGGGTAGAGATTATGTGTGCACAATTTCCTGTTTGTAAGTGTGTTCAATATCATTGTATGGCTATGAATCCTTATAATTGTGTAATTAGTAATTTGTGTTATTTGTTATGAGAAAATATGCAAGCCACGTTCTTAGTGTTTTATTATACATGAAGAATGTGTTCCAATAGTTCAAAAATGTATTCTATTTTGTAATACTGTATGATTGCTGCAATATAGAAGGTGCTTAACTTCTCATTTGCAATCAGTTTGTTGTAACTTTTTCATTGTCTTTACTATTACCCATGTTCAGAATATATTTGGTATCCACCTACATGTGCCCCACCTTATGTAGTATGAAGGAAATTTTCAAGTTGTTGTTATTAAAGGGTGGCAAAGTTATGATTACATTTTTTGTAGCTTTAATGAGCAGATCCCCTCTCTAAGATATGTATCATGCAACAAAGAAGTTGCTATTACCCTTTTTAAGTAGAGGTCTCCTTAATTTTGTACCGATATTGTCCGTCAACATACGTAGATTTGCAACTAAATATGTTCTTGTAAACTAATGCCTGTATTCAGAATGTTAGTAACATCATGTTTGTCACTGTCTACTCCATATCATAGTGGGATGCTCACCTTGTCTACTTGTCGTCCAATACCAACTTCAGCCATTCCTATCCCATTGTTGAACTTATCAGGACGAGCACCTCCACGGTAACCATACTACAAGTAAAGCACATCTCTACCTGTGTTGTTCCTATAGCAACACCACGATAGGCACGGACCACATTGGAGTTCCTGCCAACATGGAGGTGTGGCCAGTGTTTCATAATATGGTAGCTGCTGGACTGCGCATTATGCCCGGCCTAGCAGATGTGAGTAATACGACTTTTGTAACACTGCCTTTAAAGCATGTGGGCAAAAACAGCAATCGAGGAATTGAATCTTATCTATTTGTATATCTTTGTATGTATGTATGTATGTATATACATCAAAGTATGGAGCCAAGTATTTTAAGTACTTGTACTTACAAGGTACATACATTTGCAAATTTGAAAGTATTTGTAGTGCTCACCTCATGCCTGATAAATGGATTTGTCCAATTAGATGGCTGTCTGGACTAACTTTATAGGGTACACCATTTGTGACACAATATTTCAGTTTCAACAGTTAGTAAAACTTTCCACACTGAAAGTGTACCAAAATGAGTGGTGGCAAGAAATATTCCTGGTCTGCAACATTAAAATTTACCCACGTCAGCTTTTTAACAGCTTTTGTAGTACATGCTACTATGCTACATTTATAAGATCTTATTAAGGAATAGCTGTGTGAAGACAGGATGGCCGAGTCATCTAAGGCGCTGGTTTTAGGCACCTGGTGGCGTGGGTTCGAATCCCACTCCTGTCATTGGACCTTTTTACATCTTATTTTTGTGTAAGTGATTGTAGTAACTATGAACCTATTAGTTGTTCACCTGCTTCAGCAAATATTAAACTGGGTGTGTTGACCACTAACCCATCAGTGTGGTTGTTTGCATCAGGAATTATCATAGCTTGAATGGCTTCACCATTCAGAGGTACAGTATGACTAAACCTTGTGTCAACAAATGCCCCAGGCTGTTTTTTTAGGGTAATCTACCTGCTTAATAGTATGTATAATAAATATGTACTCACTATGACGAAGATACTTTTCTTGGTATGTTCCAAACTTTTGATGTGGTACTTTGGATTTTGTTTGTTTGTGTACCATACCAGTTGTTGCTTTGTAAGGTGTAGACGTTTGTCCTTTTGCTTATGTAGTCCCTTTTGTATAATCAGACTACATCTTCCTACAGGATATACACATAAAAGTGCAGTTGTAATGAACTCAATATTCTGTATACATTAGATTGTCTACATAACAAACAACTACCTAATACTATCTACTAGAAGTATAATGGTACTTTTATGTATGCAGCCACTTGCAGTAAATGTAGCATTCATATAATCCACCAGTTTTATTCTAGTATTACAGTTAACAATGCATACAGCCAAGGAACTTAGTTTTTTTTTTTTTGTCACTAAAGGTTGATCCATTATTGGTAAAGTCTCAAATGCAAAATTGACATCCAGGTAGTGGGACCAGTCTATTACCATACAAATATGTATGTATTGGGTGGTGATTCAGCTGTAATCAGAGTTGGGGGTAACTAATTACTTTTGTAACTAAGTTACGTAACTGATTTCTTTTAATAGTAACTAGTAATATTACTAGTTACTTGCTTTGTAACTAGTAACTTGTAACTAGGAGTAATTGTCTGAAAAGTAACTAAGTTACAATAGTTACATTGTAACTATAATTAATTATGCTTTAAAAGCAAGAGCACTTCAATTTTTGTGTCATATATACTACAGCCACATTAAGTAGACAAATTATGTGTACTGTTCTCTATGATTCAGCTTGAGTAATAGACATAGCAATAATTAAAACTGACCTGAAATAACCACAGAATTGTTATTTTAAGTGCGCTTATGTAAAAACAAGTGATAATTTATACTACAAAAGTAACTAGAGTACTTAGTTACCTTTTGAAAAGTAACTGTAACTAAGTTACATGGGATAAAAGTAACGCGTAACTAGTTACTTTTCTGAAGTAACTACCCTAACTCTGGCTGTAATAATATTCTTTTGACAAATAAAAGCCTTTATTAACTTGGAGAATGTTCCAGATCTGTTATAAAGAAGGATTTTTAATCTCCGTCATTAATTTACTAACGACAAAATTGCAAAATGTGCTGTGTATATGTACTCCTGTGTGTTATGTATTCCCTTGTGTTATGTATTCCCATGTGTTATGTACTCCCATGTGTTATGTATTCCCGTGTGTTATATATTCCCTTGTGTTATGTATTCCTGTGTGTTATGTATTCCCATGTGTTATGTATTCCCATGTGTTATGTATTCCCATGTGTTATGTATTCCCGTGTGTTATGTATTCCCATGTGTTATGTATTCCCATGTGTTATGTATTCCCGTGTGTTATGTATTCCCGTGTGTTATGTATTCCCATGTGTTATGTACTCCCATGTGTTATGTATTCCCATGTGTTATGTATTCCCATGTGTTATGTATTCCCTTGTGTTATGTATTCCCATGTGTTATGTACTCCCCTGTGTTATGTATTCCCGTGTGTTATGTATTCCCTTGTGTTATGTATTCCCATGTGTTATGTATTCCCATGTGTTATGTATTCCCATGTGTTATGTATTCCCATGTGTTATGTATTCCCGTGTGTTATGTATTCCCGTGTGTTATGTATTCCCATGTGTTATGTATTCCCATGTGTTATGTATTCCCATGTGTTATGTACTCCCATGTGTTATGTATTCCCGTGTGTTATGTATTCCCATGTGTTATGTACTCCCATGTGTTATGTATTCCCATGTGTTATGTATTCCCTTGTGTTATGTATTCCCGTGTGTTATGTATTCCCATGTGTTATGTACTCCCATGTGTTATGTATTCCCATGTGTTGTGTATTCCCTTGTGTTATGTATTCCCGTGTGTTATTTATTCCCGTGTGTGATGTATTCCCATGTGTGATGTATTCCCATGTGTTATGTATTCCCATGTGTTATGTATTCCCGTGTGTTATGTATTCCCGTGTGTTATGTATTCCCATGTGTTATGTATTCCCATGTGTTATGTACTCCCATGTGTTATGTATTCCCATGTGTTGTGTATTCCCATGTGTTATGTATTCCCTTGTGTTATGTATTCCCATGTGTTATGTATTCCCGTGTGTTATGTATTCCCATGTGTTATGTATTCCCATGTGTTGTGTATTCCCTTGTGTTATGTATTCCCGTGTGTTATTTATTCCCGTGTGTGATGTATTCCCATGTGTTATGTATTCCCATGTGTGATGTATTCCCATGTGTTATGTATTCCCATGTGTTATGTATTCCCGTGTGTTATGTATTCCCTTGTGTTATGTATTCCCATGTGTTGTGTATTCCCATGTGTTATGTATTCCCATGTGTTATGTACTCCCGTGTGTTATGTATTCCCATGTGTTATGTATTCCCTTGTGTTATGTATTCCCGTGTGTTATGTATTCCCATGTGTTATGTACTCCCGTGTGTTATGTATTCCCATGTGTTATGTATTCCCTTGTGTTATGTATTCCCATGTGTTATGTATTCCCATGTGTTATGTATTCCCGTGTGTGATGTATTCCCATGTGTTATGTATTCCCATGTGTTATGTATTCCCGTGTGTGATATATTCCCACATGTTTTTTAGTTGGATTCTGCTTGGATTGGCTACAATAAGGCACTTGATTGTGAGTCTTCTAGCAACTGGGCTGGTTTTCTGTTGGCCATGGGTCTACAAGGATACCTTAGTCAGCTAACGGCTGACCAGATTTATTCCATCACTGACAAGGTGTGTGTGTGTGCATGCGTGTGTGTGAATGCATGCGTGCATGCGTCAGTGCATGCGTGCATGCGTCAGTGCATGCGTGCATGCGTCAGTGCATGCGTGCATGCGTCAGTGCATGCATGCGTACATGTGTAAGTATGTGTGTATTTGTAGGTGCGTAAGTATCTGTCTGAGTAAGTGTGTGTGGTGTGTCTAGTGTGTCTGCGTATTGATACAGCATAGCTTAGTGGTTAGAGCACCAGTCTGGTAATTGAAAGGTCCCAGATTTGATGTTTAGTTGCTGTTGTTGTTTCCTTGAGCAAGAAACTTTACTCACATTGCTCCACTCTACCCAGCTGTTAAATGAGTACCTGGTGACCTGGGGAAGTAGCCCACCCAGCTGTAACATCAATGGGTACTTGGTATTAACTGGAGAAGCAAATGCCAACTGTCTATGTATGCATAGTGAAGATCCAGGTGGGACTTCAGGTACCCACATCTTCACTGACAAGACATGACATGTACAGTAGGTTACTAGTCCTCTCCGGGAGGATTTGCCTGTGCTGTCTCATAGCATCTGAGTAATGGACAGCTGGTTCACTGGCTAATACTAGCTGTTAATCAAAGGCTTTGTACTATGTGTCTGCGTATCTCCCCTTGGTATGCATGCAAAACCATGCGTGTACTGATATTTTGTTATTGCAGAATCAACATGAATTAACCGCCATTGGATTACTACTGGGATTAGCAGCAGAGAAGTAAGTGTCCTCATTTGCACTGAAGGCCATACTGGCACACATGTATTCCCTACTTACTGGCTGTAAGTGCATTTTTATAATGTAGTAACAACTGAAGCAAAATAGCTGCCATTAATATATATTGGGGTGCACATTTGCATAGCCCAATCTTCTGACACCTTTGGTGAAGAATTCACTAATTATTATAACACACAAGTTATCTTTAAAGGACTTCTACTTCATTTGTAAAAGTGCAAGTGACTATTTTTGTACGGGTTAGCACCTCTAAAATTTATTAATAATGCATACATGGCTTTGTTGTACTAGATTCAGTGTATTCTTATTAGTGAAATAGTTTGTTATACTGCCCTAAATCATGTGATGCTTGTTTGAGCTAATCATAAAGGGGAGAAATTACAGAGCTGAATTAGTAGATGCGTGTGTTATGTGATATTTGCAAAACCATGGATGTTTGGATGGCAAATCAATGCTTCCAGCAGAGAACGAAGCCATGACTACTATTTGAAGAAAGAGAATACTGCATGCAGTTTGGGATTCCCTTTGGGAATGCCAAAAGGTATTTCTCAAATGCCGGAAATGATTCTCTATGAAAGAATCCTTTAGCTCTGTCCAGATGATCCACAACAGTCAGTCGGTAGAAAAATTCATAATTTTGCAGATTTTTAAAATTCTGTAGCGACTCACTGAAGTGTAACAGTAATACTTCCAATCTGTATACTCGTGGTTAGTTTATATAAGGGTGGTTTTTTGGTGGCTTGTTTGTTTTTGGAAATCTTCATCTTCCCTACTATACAGTACTATCATACTGTATGATTAAATGATTAGTTAGCAAACAAGTGTAAAAGAAAACAATACTAGTAGGAATTATAAAGTGCAATAGTTTACAGGTGTATCAAGAAGACAGGATGGCCGAGTGGTCTAAGGCGCTGGTTTTAGGCACCAGTCACTAAAGTGGCGTGGGTTCGAATCCCACTCCTGTCAGGTGTTTTTTTTTTGTCTGCTGAATAGTGCTGATATATACAATTCTTTGTTTATTTCATTACATAAGGAAATAATCTGACACCAAAGTGACTGGTGCCTTGAACCAACATCTTAAACCACTCAGACATCCTGATCCCGTCTTCACTTCAAGTAAATAATGTGTACATACAGTGGGTCCTTGTTATCCAGACCTGAATCTGATCAATCAGAATATTTTTGTCAAGACTGTGCAATAAGTGTGTGTATGTTCTATTAGAATAATATACAGAGCTTAATTATTGGATCATTCTTGGGGATATACTGTATTGGAATGACATACGTAACTATAGAATTTGTGTACATCCTTCAACACATCCATGGTGGCAGCCATGACATGACCACAGTGTGACATGTAGTATCACTATAGCCTTGTCTTGGTGTCAGTAGGCACCTGCCTAATATTAAGAGTACTGTTTGATAGAAATGGAGAATTCCTGACTAACATTAGACACTCTCCCTTACTATATACTCAATATTTTCAACATGTAGGAGGTGTATATGTAATAGTTGTAATACGGGCATGACACTGTGTTGTATTAATTACCATGAAAGTATTGATTCACCAGAACTGGTTATCTTAAGACACCAGAACAAATAAGGTTGATATCCTTGTCAACCAGTCAGTCAGTCAGTCTTCAGTGAAGTAGTATATAGTCATGAAATAGAATATTTGTCTTTGAAATTTTAGCTAATTTTTGTAATTACGTAACAAGTAATATGAAATATTAAGCAATCCACATGTATTGGCGGAGTAATTTATCTTTATCACCAAATGTTAAACAAGCTCCATAACTGCAACATAGATAAACAGGCTAACTAAGATTTTAAATTACAGAAAGAATCTTTTGATGTAGACCAACAACATGTTACCGATGTATTCAGTACATGCACAGAAACACTGACGTGCCTTTTGTCTATTCAAAATTTGATCATACAATGTTGAGCACCTGTTAGTCTATGCAAAATAAATGTGCTATGCAAGAGTCAATATCTCAAGAAGACAGGATGGCCGAGCGGTCTAAGGCGCTGGTTTAAGGCACCAGTCACTTTGGTGGCGTGGGTTCGAATCCCACTCCTGTCATTTTGTTTTCTTTTGTTACGTAAAGTTGTTTTTTACTTCTAGTAAAAGCAGCAGCTCCATTGATTTGTGCATTTATTCATTTACTGTAAAGAAGGAGTTGGCATTTAACGTTCACACGATCAAAGTTTTAGTTAATTTGCCTGCCTGCCTGCCTGCCTGCCTGCCTGCCCGCCTGCCTGCCTGCCTGCCTGCCTGCCTGCCTGCCTGCCTGCCTGCCTGCCTGCCTGCCTGCCTGCCTGCCTGCCTGCCTGCCTGCCTGCCTGCCTGCCTGCCTGCCTGCCTGCCTGCCTGCCTGCCTGCCTGCCTGCCTGCCTGCCTGCCTGCCTGCCTGCCTGCCTGCCTGCCTGCCTGCCTGCCTTCAGGCAACGTAGGCTATGGGATTGATTTTTTCACCGTTTGACGTCACATATTGCAGTATGCATCATGGACTTACCTTTTGTCCTCCTTTGTGTCCCATTTCTTTTTGCTGACAGCCCAAGGTGTTGATTTGTGGTAGCGTGATGGCTGCCCTACAGTTGTAAATGGGAATCATCGACTCGCGTATTTTCCATGGTGGTTGGGATTGATTGCAGAGGCGCTTCTCCTTCGTTTGTAATGCTAAGAAACAGGCTGAACATAGCTGAAAGTGAAGTGTAATGGTCGTTTCACTTTCAAGTCAGTAATTGATAGTTGAGGCATACGAATCATCTGTATTTTTCGTGGTGACTGGATTGATTGCAGAAGCGTTTCTCCTACTGTTTTAGTTTGTAGCACTGTGTAACCGGGCTGAACATAGCTGAAAGCAAAGTATTATGGCCACTTTGCTTTCAAGTTATCTAGTTGGGGCACATGTTCAGACAAAAACATAACTCAGGTGCCATCTTTTCTTTTGTTGTGGTATGAGCGGGTTCACCAGTCATAAAAATGTTGCAAAAAAATAAACAAACAAGTATAAGGAAAAACTAGTAATTTTAAGGTTGATTAGGGATCGTACAAAAAAGTAGGGAAACAAGGGAGGTCACCTGCACCTGCAAATATACTAGTGGTAATCCCCAATTTGGTCATGGGTATAAACTGAAGTAGAGTATCTGAAATATGAAGCAATCCACATGTATTGGTGGAGTAATTTATCTTTATCACCAAATGTTAAACAAGCTCCTTAACTGCAACATAGAAAAACACACTAACTGAAGATTTAAATTAAGGCAAGGATCTTTTCAACAACTTGCTTACATATTACCAATGTATTCAACACATGCACAAAAACACTGACATGCCTTTTGTAGTCTCTCACATAATATATCAATCATACCAATGGTGAGCACTGTTAGTATATGCTACATTAAATGTGCTATACAAGAGTCAGTATCTTAAGAAGACAGGATGGCCGAGCGGTCTAAGGCGCTGGTTTAAGGCACCAGTCACTTTTGTGGCGTGGGTTCGAATCCCACTCCTGTCATTTAGTTTTCTTTTGTTACTTCTAGTTTTTTTTTGTTTTGTTGTTTGTTTTTTACTTCTAGTAAAAGCTGACATAGCCTTTAATGACCAGAACTGTAGCACAAGCCAGAGCAAGTGAAATAATTGTCAATCAGACTCAATTAGTTACATCGTGACTAATTTACTCTTGGTTACATACGTATGAGGTAGAAGATCAGCTTTACCTAAAATATATGTACAAAAAAAAGCATTATGATTGTGTTTCAATTATGGCTTGTTTACTGACAAACACGTAATTACTAGATGAATAAAAATTTGAGAGGGAGAAAGGGAATTGCTGAAAAAAGCCATGAAACAAGAAGAGATCGATGGGGAGGTAATGTAAACCACAAATCCCTATTTTGACATCTCTGTCATAAATCTTTAGTTACGTAACATGCTCCATCATTTTGAAACGAGTCAAAATAGGGATTTGTGGTTTACATTACCACCCCAGTGATCTCTCCTTGTTTAATGGCTTTTTTCAGTGATCCCTATTCTCCCTCTTAAAAAATTCAATTTTTTTATCCATCTGGTTTATGTACTTTTTGTTTATTGATAATGAAGACTGTTGTGAATAGTGTAATTCTGTATAGTAATGCCATCACCGTTTCAGTACATGCATGAAACTACAATGTGCATACATGGTCTCCTAAGAATTTACATTACTAGTGCCTTTAATAGCTGTCAAATTCAGTACAAGGATTGTTGTTATCAGATTTACATGACTGTTCTATTAGAGCATTTAACCTTGGATAGGCCTAACCCCAGGACAGCTGGGTGGTGCCAATGGAGTAGCTAAGTTGGCAGAAAATTACTGTGCAATAATTGCGAATCAAATAGGCTTGTTGTACACTATATACAGTACAAGGAGGCTACAACACCAGTGGCAACTTGCACCACTGTAAACTAGTGTAAGTGTACTACCAGCATATAAGTGGCCATGTTTGTGCATTTTTATGTCCTAGGCATCAATCTACTTAACTTGTCTCGTGCTATACAAAGAATATATTTTATCTCTATATAATACTTGTGGTGCTTTAACATATAGAGCGTTTTCATCACGTGCGCATGCTCATGTAATTTTATAGTTTGCCCACACGTTGGCCATGTTGTTGTACATACTGAGTAGTTGCCGAGGTAGTTGCGATGGGACTTTGTGTGATTTTTGGTTGTAATAATCTTCAAAAGTACGGCGTGTTTCTTTCAGCAGAATCCCTGCTATAAGGTATCATTACGGAGAACAAGAGTATCAGCTGTCACTAAAAAGAAGAACTGCTTGGCTTGCTGCTATTTCGCGGGATGATCTCGACGAGAACAACATGCAAAACTATGTGATCTGTTCGAAACACTTTCATTCCGGTAAACCATCCAAAGCCATGGATGAAACTAATATATGGGTCCTTACACTTCACCTCGGACATGATAAATGCCAGCAAAGTTCACAGTCTACACAGCTGCAAGTGGAGAGATCTGACAGAGCTAGAAAAAGAGCTGAAAGACAATGGCAGGCAGAAGAGGAGCAGTTAGTGTTATCTGAAGTGATAAGTACTGCTAACAATGAAATCGTTGATGAAACTGTTGGTGAGCTGATCAATGAAATTGGTTTTGATGTCTTTCAGTTGTTTGAAATCGAGGCTGCTGCCATGGAGCTGGTGACAGAAAGGATAATGATTGAAGAGTTTTCAATTTCCAGTAAGGAAATTTCCATTAAGGATCTGGTAAAGGAAGAAGTCAGATCAGCTATGCTTACCTTTACATGCACTGAAGGCAGTTGTCAGTGTGCAGATGAAGTGACCAGGCTGAAAAAAGAATTACAAAAATGTCATGAGATTATTCAAGAGCTGTCATCCAAACTTGAACTGCACTTGCCTCCCTTTTGTGAGGAGTCTCTCAAGGATGACAGCATTGTGAGCTTTTACACTGGATTACCAAATCTAAAAGTTTTGAAAGCCATTTTCAATCATGTGTGTATTACACTACCAGGTGAGAGATCTGCGCAATGTAAACTTACAAAGTTTCAAGAATTCATGGTGGTAATGCTGAAATTAAGAATCAACCCACCTTTGGTAGATTTAAGTTATCGGTCCAATGTTTCACCATCGACAGTATCAAGAATTCTACACAAGTGGATAACGCAAATGGACATCAGACTAAAAGGTCTCATCATTTGGCCTGAGAGGGAAAATTTACAGAAGACCATGCCCAATTGCTTTCGCCTATCATTTGGCAAGAAGGTAGCAATTGCTTTGAGATCTTTTTGGAACGACCATCTAATTTGAAGGTGCGATCATAAACTTGGTCCAATTATAAACATAGGAACACTGCTAAAGTACTACTTGGAATTGTTCCCCAAGGAGCAATTGCTTTTGTTTCAGAAGCCTGGGGTGGTCGTGTAAGTGACAAGCATTTGACAGAAAACAGTGGGATTTTAAGGAAGTTATTACCAGGCGACATTGTGTTGGCAGACAGAGGGTTTGATATTAGCGAATCTGTTGGTATGATGCAGGCCAGATTACACATTCCTGCATTCACCAAAGGAAAAGACCAGTTGTCTGCAGTTGAGATAGAGGAAACCAGGACAATCGCTAATGTCAGGATTCATGTAGAACGTGTAATCGGAATGGTTCGGCAAAAATATCCCATTTTACATGACACCATACTGATTGATTTTGTTATAATCAGAAAGGGAGAAGATACTCCATTATTGGACCGCATCATTCGCATGTGCTGTGCTCTTACTAATGTTTGTAATCCAACTGTACCAATTGATTGAATTATTGTAAATAACTTTAACACAACACATCACAACAATAACAAAATTATGATTATATTCAAGAAACCATAATTGTACAACAGCTCTAACCATTTGCATGGCAAGAGAACAGCACAGGGAATTTATTTCTTTCTGCTTCTCGTAAATTGTGTCAATTTTCAACAATCAGGGCAATACCATTTACCCTTAGGAACGGCGGTTAACTGGAGACATTCAAAATGGAACCACTCAAATCGACAATCAGGGTTGTCACAAGCTATCATTGTGCCATCTTCAGGCCCACAACAATAACAGTATTTAGGCTCACTGTTTGCATCTGATGTCTCGAGGTTAGCATTGGGAAATTCAGTAGGCCTAGTGTGCCAGTTTCCCAAAAGCCCTGGGAGAAGACATGTTCTAAAGAATTCTTCTGCTTTTGATACACATTCTTCAAGCCAAAATGAGAAGTTTTTCTCAATCCGTTCAATATACACATTATTGTCTTGATCACTTTCAGAGGCAAACGTACATACACAAAAATCAGAGTACTGTGCATCACAAACAAACAGCTGTGTTTGAACCTGATAATAATAAGAATGTGTCTCATCTAAAGTTGGTTTGCCATTTACCTCCTTCAGACAAAATTTAGGATCCTCCCTAGCTGCAGCAACCACTGAAGTGTCTCTATGGTAATACGGACATTTAGTTTCCAGCACACCTTTTCCACAACAGCTATATTCAATAACCCCATCAGGGGAAGCCCCAATAAATGGCCATTGTGGGTTTATGACCAGTCCGCTATCCAAAACTTTAAAATCATTATGCAAGTTGGAATTAATTCTGCAATAAATATCTCGAGCTTGTTTCTCGTGTTTGCATCCCCATTCTATCTGCTTGCTGACAAAGCTAAAAGCCTCAGGATAGCAGATACCCTTAACTAGTGACTGTGGTGGATGAGCCACATTCGTATGACACACAGCTTTCATCCGTGAGGCTGTCACCCTTCCAGCACGGTATGGAAAAACCACAACTTGGAGTTGCTTTGTGATCCGGTTGCCTTTTCCACTGATTGTGCCATCTCTAAGGTGAGTTCAATTTCGATAGACTTGCAAGCTTGCAATAAGCTTGGATAGCTTAACGCGATGTGGCTTGATTGTTGTAGGGACTTTAAAGGTACCGGAAAGGTATCCAGGGTAGACTTTGGGACATATTCATCAGAGTATTCTGGAATCAATGACAAAACCAATGACTTGGTACCTCCAACACTCAGATTTGCAAACAATGTTTCCATTTCTGACGCCGTAGACTCTTTACCCATAGCTGTTGTTCCGTGCTCAGTAGCATCGTCATTGCCATCTTGGTCTATTGTTTCATCCAACTTCCTTTTTTACCCTTTGCAGATGTAAAATCAAGATCTTTGAGGGCAAATATTCGGCATTTTTCAGAAAGGATGGAATAATCCATTGGCATTTCTCCTGAGTGCAAGTAGGTGAAGTACCTTGTATTTTTACCACAGCTTCAAGGTAAAACAAAATACTTGCAATGTGAGAACACACTTCTCCAAGCCATGCCATGCAATTGCAGTGGGCGCAGCATATTTCTCCTGATTCCTCTATGATTATCCAGGAACATAATGAAGGTTCACTTAGTCTTTGGGAATGACGGACCTACAACAATAGCAATTTTATTAGACAGTACTGTGTTAGCATATGGATAAGTGTATATAGTCACATTTAATTCTTATGTACAATATTACAGTAACAGCTTACACAGCCAGTGGTCAAATATTTGCCAGCGATCTTTCTTGTAACAACATCTTTACCCACCCGCAAACAAATTGGTTATAAGCTTCCAAGCTTTTACGGCCTTTAAATTGTGATATAGTGACGAAACTAGTCTTTAAAACCAGATACGAAATCAAGTCAGTAAGGTCCACAGGGGGTAAATCGCTCATTGCCCGGCTCCTGGAAACACTCCCAGAAAAGGATCCACGTTGTTTATCAGTGATATCTTCTTGACATATCGATCTTTTGCATCACTCGGAAGACCAGCAGCATATGACGACAAATTCAAGGCCATAGTTGCAACCATTCACAGAGTACGGAATTTCAGCATGTGCAACAAAATGGCTGGCGCGTGGGCAATCTACAAAATAACGTGAGCATGCGCACGTGATGAAAACACTCTATAAAAATGGTGTATACATTTTAGTACATAAATTTCTGGCCAGTTGTAAAATAGTTATCTTGGAGTAATAAATGTGCAATACATAGCAGACTATTTCCAAGAAGACAGGATGGCCGAGCGGTCTAAGGCGCTGGTTTTAGGCACCAGTCACTTTGGTGGCGTGGGTTCGAATCCCACTCCTGTCAGCTAGTTTTCTTTTTGTAAGCTAGTGATTCACCAGAATGTGTTTTTACTGTGGCCACATGAATCTTTTAAATGTCTTGGTACATACTGTACTGTGTGAAGAGTCAATATATCTGGTAATTTTTTCAGTAGTAAAAGGCTTTATCACCAAAGCAATAATGACAGAATCAAGATTCAAACCCATAGCTAAAATAGGCTTCAGACCACTCAGCCATCCTGTTTACACAACTTTTGCAGACATTGCTTTATATGTGTACATACCTGCAAGATATGTGTTGTGCTTAATATTGATTTTGGGATGCTGTACTTTAGGATACAATAGAAAATCCATGTTTTTATGCTTTTATGAGCTGGTCCATTTTGAGTCCATTTTCCAATCCATTACACGTTTTAATCACGTCCATGTACATGCCTATTTAACCAAAACAGTTTTGTCTTAATTTGTAATGTACAAAATCTTGAAAGATTGTGGTGCTGAGTGCTTTTACAAACAACTTCTTAATATACAGTTGTTTAGAAATAGTGTACTGTTCATATCATTAACCCTGTGCTGCAGATGTGGCAGTATGGACTCACAAGTTGCTCAGTTGCTAGCACTTCATTGTCAGCCATTACTGCCCCCTGGTAGTGCTGAGTTGGATATCACTCATTCTGTGCAAGTAGCGGCGTTGGCTAGTACTGGACTGCTACACATGGGATCAGCACAACGACATCTTGTGGAGGTGTTGTTGAAGGAAATTGGTAAGAACTTAAATCTACTTGATAGTAGAACCAGCTGTAAAGTTATGCAATCTACAAAGTACATGCACAAACATACTTATAGACCTGCACACAAGTTTGAGGCTACCCAAGTCCAGTCATGGATTTTTTTTCTCCTTTCTCCACCTTTTCAAACACACTTTATGTAACAACTTTAAACAGGCTGTAGGACCAGGTGTCCTACAGACCTTCAGCACTTGTGCTGTGAGGCCTTAATAAATAAAAATGTATTTTTAAACATGTACACTACATATTCATAGATCTACACATACATGCTAAATGCAAATACCACTTACGTAATTCACATGCAAGGCTACAACATGTTTTGCTTATTGTGTTAACCTGAGTGTGTTTTGCATTTAGGGTCCCCTCCTGGTCCAGATGTAGAGTATGCAGTTGATAGAGAGTCGTACTCTCTAGTGGCAGGCTTGTCACTAGGAATGGTAACTATAGGCTGTGGTGTGGACCTGCCGGGGATGACTGACTTAGACCTGGTGGATCAGCTCTATCACTACATTAATGGTGGAATCAAGACTACCACTACCTCTGTAAGCAAACACATGTATATTTTTATAAGTGTGTGTAATAAAATCTAAAGATGCTCTGTACTGCAATTTCAGATACACAGATCCATTGAAAAGTGTAAACATGAAACTCTAGGCTTATAATTGTTCTATATGTGTTACGAGAAGCTCCATTTTGCTGGAATTTTAGAAATTATTTGTTGAATGCTCAATCAAAAGTATGATTGTACACACTGAATGTTCAAGATGAGAAGTTTTTATCAAGTATACACACACACAGATGCATCCTAAAATTATTATAATTCTGTGTGATCTATTGGAGTGTTTTATGAGATCACTTTTACAGTGTTGTCCTCTTCTATTACATTACAGACAACTGGTGATACCGGTAAAAGTGGAGCTCATCTGATCCTGGAAGGTGACCATGTAAACACCCATGTGACTACTGCAGGAGCAGTGATGGCCTTAGCTCTGATGTTCCTAAAAACTAACAACTCTGGAGTGGCCACTGGACTACTAACACCAGACACTTTATATCAACTAGAGGCCATAAGACCTGACTTCTTACTACTGAGGGTAAGAACCAGTTAACATACACAACTACAGGACCTTACAGTGGTGATATGACGTGTATATGTACACAGGTGTTGGGTCACAGTTTGATAATGTGGGACTCTGTGATGCCTACTATTGACTGGGTACAACAGCATTTACCTAAAGTAAACTGTAGTGTAGTTATTCTGTTTTGTGTAACTCTTTGCACTTGTTATACACAGTTTGTACAGCAGTATGCCTTCAGTAAGAAGGATGGCTCCTCTGACAAAGTGTTTGTCGATTATGAAACTGTTAGGTGAGTGTAATATTGCGTATGTGTACGATTATGTAAAAATTTTATGTGTTTTTGTCAAACAGTCAAGCAGAAGTGAACATTATTGCTGGTTGTTGTGTTAGTCTGGGATTTCGATTTGCTGGTACCCACAATACAGAAGCCTTCCAGACAATGGTACGCACACATCATACCTATATTTGGCGTGTACTCTTATCAATTTAGTTGCATTACATTAAATATCTTCTGTCAAGAATTGATTCTGCTACAGCTGTTGATCAAGTGAGAATTCTCTCAATAGTATTATTGTCTATACTAGCACTGTACAGGCTGGCAAGAGTTGTATTGAAGGATGTATCAATGCTTCACTACTGGCCCTAGCCATGGTAAAGCTATACTGTTTTGTCTGTAATTAATAATTATGTATTTACACAGTATACGTATATGTTGATTTAATTTATTTATTAAATGTCAAAGATAATATTGTTAAGGTGATGAGTGGCAGTGGAAACATTGAGGTGATGAGATTGGTGAAGAGACTTCGTGTTAGGATATCAACACCAGAGGTCACTTATGGCAGTCACATGGCTATACACATGTCCCTTGGCTTACTATTCCTAGGAGGTGGAAGGTGAATAAGATGATGGTTTGGTATTAGTGCAGTAGAAATGTATGTCTAGAAATTTTAATATCACAAGTCTTAAAAATGAGTAACATTTTATCTCTTAGCTAATAAATGAAGAAAAAAACTAATTCAGTGTTCAAGACATTGTGCTTAGGGTGTACCTTTAACAGCTCACAAAATGCTATTTATACAATAGTGTTTTATACGAAATATTTTACTTCCTTAGATGTTCCTTATCAACCAGTAACAAGGCCATAGCAGCAATGTTGTGTTCATTTTATCCAAAGTTTCCTTCTACCAGTATGGACAACAAGTTTGTAATCTTGTTAACTGAATGTGTGTACATATGCTGTTTTGTTAGATATCACTTACAAGCCCTGAGGCATCTGTATGTGCTAGCAACAGAGCCACGTGTTCTGGTTACCGTAGACAGTAACACTGGCAAGGCATGTTCTGTCCCAGTATGTGTCACGGCCAGTCATGGTAGTCTAACTACCATCTCACCATGTATTGTACCATCGTGGGGGAGTATTTGTGAGGTAATGTTGTGGTTTTGAATTGGTTTATGAATACCTTTGTGTTTTTATACACATCAAACATGCATACTTAAAATGCATATACATTATGTATGTGTGTATGTTTATGTAATTGTATTGTATTGTGTATGTACACAGGTACTTGTAGATGTATGTATGTCCCTGAAAATAAAACTAGGTCACATTGTGTGTGCTCTTTGTGTACACAAAATACCTATGTGCTCTTAAAATGTTTATTTTGTAAAGTAAACATGTTCCAGTATTCATGATTGATTTTCAGTTCGATTCACTCATCCACTCCAATCAAAGGATCCCGAAACTCATGATAGTTGTACGTCACATCGGGAACAATACTCCTCAGGCCATCCATATATCAAATTTGGTGTACTCTTCCTATGTGTAGTCCTCCTCTTCCATGCTGTATAGCGTGCAGTTAGAAGTCTTCTCTGTTGATTTACAGATTTCCCACACAATTGCATTATGCAGTGAATAAACAGCAATATTGTGAAATACAATAGCACAGCAGATATCAACACTTTAGCAGCTTTCACTCCTATACCACTTCTCTTCTGATCATATATGGTAACCACATTAACTGCTAGTATGTTAAACAAGATCAAAGACTCTTGTATGTTAAGGTATTGGTTCTTAAATGGCTGCATAATTCCTTGTAAGCACAGGAGCAGTCCTATTAGAATGCAACAAGTCATTAATGTGGTATTTTGGTCCAACATTGTGGAGTTGAATATTAACCATCTTATCACTAACTGTAGTCCAACCCAGAAATAAGCTCTGTCTTTGTATGGACAAAAATAAATATCCAGTAATGGTTTGAAAGTGCTGATAACTCTGAAGCGTAACAAGGGCCTGGCAAACAACAGTACCCCACTGAATGTCATTATTACTATAATAAACACAGTACTCACAATGTATAGCACAATGTGTTCACTGTGCATGTGAGCACTAGCATCTACAGACCACACAATAGTAGTATGGTTAGAAGGTAGATCAGTGATTGGGGTGTACGAATATAACACTGTTGATACAGCTTGTATCACTCCTGTATATGTTAATACAAATAGTGTTGCTAGTACTGCTAGTGCTTTCTGTGCAGTAAGCCTTTGTACTATAGGGGAGTAACGACTTCCTATAACAATTGTGAAGGCTATTATACCAAGAACAGCTGGATAAGAAAGGTATATCCATATTTTAACATATCCCGTCATGCCTTGATAAAAACAGAATTCAAAAATCGAAGGTAAAACAGTGAATGCACTCTGTGAGTGGAAGTAGAGTTCATTGTTTATGCTGATAATGTCAGTGTAGAATATGAAAGTGTTTACAGCACCATTGGTGACTGTTAAGTTGAATATGAACAACATCGTCACCAATAAGATGGCTGTAAGGATTCCAGGAATGATGAGAAACAAGTAAAAATTTGAGCATTTCTTGCACTGCGATGAACCAAAGACAGCACTAAGTCCCTCTTTACATTGACCACACAGGAAACCAGTCCTATCAAATTGACACTGAGAGTCAGGGTAGTTTAGGTCAAGGCTTGAGCTATGTGGTAAGCAGTAATCAAATGGACAATGTAAAGTTACACGATAAGTGTAATTTGTGCTATCGTTGGTTACTACAGTGATCCAGCTTCTTCCAGGACGGAGTATTCTACCTGTGCTTAAATCACATGACTGTACCCCTGGGAATCTTGACTGTAACAGAGGATCACATGAGCACATCTTGTCTTTAAGTACAAACCCTAGTGGACATGGTTTTAGCCGAATATAAAATGTTTCTGTGTCGTGTTGCTGTGTGCTTAAATATAGCTTACATTTTCCTATACTAGGATTGTGGTGTTTGATAGTGTAGGAGTATTGACTACAAGTTAAGTTGTTTTGCTGCTGGTATAACTCACTAGAACTATCAATAATACACATGTCTTCTGCAATGTTATTCAGTGTTACAAGTTTTAGTGCAGAATCTACAGCCATTGATGGTATTGTCAACATTGCTTTCAATGTCTGTCCGGGAAACACTGACCCTAGTAGTCTTTTATCACAATCATTTACTTGACTTGAAGAACACTGGCATATCTTCGAAGGAATGGCATTATTTGTAACACTTACATTTGCTGAATTGTTCATGTGCAAAAATTTCCTAAACACACTGGTAGATTGGATGATTTTAAATGACTTGTCAGCAAGCCAATTACAATTTCTGCGAAATGTCAAGTTTAGTTCACTGTCATAAAGGAATTCAGGGAGCTCAAATACATTGTTCACTACTACAATGCTGTAGTTAAGATCTCTTTTAAATTTATTGTCAAGATTTCCTTTGGGGCTGTAAAATTGTATTTGACAAACTCGTTTCCCATTTGGATGAGTTGAAAGTAAATCTTTCTCCCAATCAGCAATCTTGATTACATTATGAAAAGTATTATTGAGGATTTCTACTTTTACGTTCTCTTCCAGGACAAAATATGAATTCTCTAGTGTTTTAAACAGCCTGTATGCCACATTTTTTGAAATTATAACATGACCATGAAACCACAGCACAGAGAGGTATAGTTTTATTATACTTTCATAGTAATTGTTGCCCTGTATAATGACGCCATCTTCAAACTTGACTTTACCATTTTCAAAAGACATCAAATGTACTCTACCCATTATGTTGTTATTATGTGATATGTTAGTGTAGCTGAGGGTGACATAGTGTGTTAACTGCCAGAGGTTTTCTACTTCACTTTCTGTCATTAATAGTTCGCTATTGGTGTTGTTGAATACTGTACAATTGTAAACACTGATGTTGGCCATTGTTAATAGAGTCTCCTTTAACTGAATGTAAACAATCGTATCCATGTTACTATTTGCCTCGATGTGACTGTTGTGTACATGTATGTAATGCCTGTAGCTACCATGAGGTCTGTAAATTTTGAAGATGAAGCCAGCTCCTTGGAGGACAATGTAGAACAAAGCACGTTTGTGTGAAGTTGCCAAAGAATTGTTTTGTACATGGATGTTATTAAGAAGTAGTGTGTTTCGTCCGGTGCTGTTGTAAGACCCAGCATAGTAATACAGTGCAGTAGAGTTTCTCATGTTTATAAACTTTGTGTTTTGTATGGAAATGTTTGCATTATGTGATTCTTGTAACAACATTATTTCCAAGACCAGAGAGTTGGAAACATCTTGGTCCACTACAACATACTGAAAGTTGTCTATATTTATGGTGATGTTGCCGTCGCTTGCCTTCGCTGATGAGTAATGATAAAAGATTCCTCCTTTTGTTAACACTGATTTGTTCCCTGGTTTTACAATAATCGTAATGTCACTTAGACTAGACGTCTCCCTCATGTTTAATCCCATTATCCCATGAGTGCCAGCATTAAGCTGTATGGTAATGTTGGAAATGTTAACAAAGTGACAATTGTATATAAATATAGCAATACTCCACTGGCTATTAAATGGATAATTTTCTATTTGCTGGTGAGTTTGTGCTGCAGAATGTTGGCTGTAATCTTTTCCACAGTTGACAAATGTGATGTGTTTTACTGTCAGTCTAGTAATGTTGATCAGTGCAATACCAACAAATGGTCCGCAATGAATAATTGTCTCATTTCCTTTCAAGTAAATATTACTGATATTTTTTATGGTAAAGCTTTTGAGCATACAATACTTCCCTGGTAGGAACTGCAATGTAGTGTTGGAATTGATGCCGCTAAATAACTCATTTAGTGTATGGGTGTGTTCAGGATAGTGCTCCTCATCTGTGTTGTCAGGTCTCACAGTATATGTGACCGGATTTGCGAAAAGGTACCTTTTCCACACATTTGACATACCAGCAAACAAAACGATGTACCACTTGACTCCTTATACTGATTAACTTGCTCTTAGTATCAAAATGCAGCCAGATACTGTAGCTACATTCAGTGAAGCTTTCAAGCAATTATACGCCATGATCAAAAAGTTATGAAGCTTTAAAGTTCAAAATATGGGTCAAATTTTGTGTGTGAAAAAGGTACCTTTTTGCAAATCCGGTCACATATACAGTTGAAGATACAATGTGTAACAATAATGTTACCACTAGTAACAGCACAGCCATCACAATTATCTACAAGATGATAATAGTTTGTGTTTTCACTTGTATATCATCATACACATACTTGTTTTATATAAATACTTACCCTGCATGGACTTGTGCAACAAAGAAAATTCTCACTGGGATCAGAACTTCTGTATTAAGGATCAGATGTGTAGCCTACACTTTGTCACGTTATAAATGTTACTGGTCTTGTTGGAGTTGTTTATTAAGTGTAAACTACTTTTGTTATGTGTATACATTGTGTAGTTATGTGAAAATTACAACTCTATTCAAAGCACTCAAATCAAGACATGCTTTCTATTTACGTAGATGTTTAAATATACAAGTGTAATAATTTTATAAGCATCAACCCTGTAGGACATCAATTACTGTACATATACAGGGCCACCTATGGGACCCATGATAAGTGGCCCTATTACTGAGGTGTACCTATTACCGAAAACCTCATTAATGTGGCTGTAAAACAAAATGTCCTTATTATTGAGGTTTTCAACAAACCAGTGACTGCATAGTTGCTGTAACAGCAATGTACATATTGATCTAAACACACTAGATGTAGAGTTTATCACAGAGAAAGGTAGGAACATACACTCTACCAATTATTCCAGCAATACTTGAGACATAATGGTTGGAAAAGCATGAAGTATACTGCCGGGTACCACTTTCAGTAGTTAAAATATGCACTTAAGAACAACAACTTTTGCAGTGATACCTTGACTGCCTGCTCAGCTGGCCTCTTTACTGAGAGAACGTTGTATCGGTTTTAACAGTTTGGTCCTGTAGTATGTGGCCACTGGTCTTAATAATGAGGTGGCCCTATTAACGAAAATTAGATAAATGTAATATAATGGAAAATACGTTTGGACTTGCTGGACCTGGCCACTAAGTGAGATTTCATTGTATATTATTCTTAATGATTTGTTATCATACAATGACAGAGGTTTGGGAGTTCCATAGCCACATGGTTGAGGGTAGATACAATAAACCAACATGAGATTAAATTTGCACTTTAGGTGATGATTTCCCTTTATGTAAGCCTTTATTATAATTCCCACTACCGTATGACAGGAAATTTTAACGAAAGAAAAAGATGACAAATTTGACCATTCAGTTAAATTCGTCAAATTTTAATACATGAAACTCCCCTAAAATCACATGTTCAGATCTATGATTTCTGTTAACATTTATTTCATCAATACTGATGAAGTGTGGATTCAGTAACTTTTCCTTTTGTCAAAATTTCATGTTGTGTGGTAGCTTGTTAAATTCCTAATTTCTCCTTTCGCTTGTTTGTTAACTTGTTTTATAACATAATTTATTAGTGAACTTCTATAACACTGCATCAAAGAAAAGAACCAGACATATGAGGCTATAATTGTATGACGAAATGGACCCTCCTATATTAATTGCTAATAAGCAATATAACCATTTTGCATAGTATTCACATTTTGTCCATTACACAGCCTTACACATGATTATCTCTGTCTTCCTTTGTGTCATGTTTCTTTTGTTGACAGAGAAAAGTGTTAATTCATAGTAGTGCACCATGGCTTTGTGTTGTCTATGATGTAAGGTTTTTCACTTTTTTTTTTTTAATTACGCCACCAACAGTTGGAGTAAGCAGACTGGAGCTTTATGCTTTGTTCTCTTTGCTCATGCTGCATCATGTCAAAGGCACCTGTGAGGTAATGAGTCCATAACCTTAGGCACTATTGTTTAAACGTAGCAACATATTGGTAGCATTTCAGGTCCCACTGAAGACACTCTGTACTGTTTTCTGGTCAATATTTTTCTTGTGGAAGTTATTTACCTTCATGGTACCTACTATTTGTTCATTCACTGTAAAGAGATTTCATTGTGTTTCGATTTTGTTGCGAAAAGGTTAAAAAAAAAACCTGACAGGAGTGGGATTCGAACCCACGCCACCAAAGTGACTGGTGCCTTAAACCAGCGCCTTAGACCGCTCGGCCATCCTGTCTTCGTTAGTGTGTGTGAGTAATACTTGATATAACACATACATACACATGTATACATACATATGTACATAAGAACACACACAACTAGATCAGCAGTGTGTGCACAAGATGTGAGATCCAATATTATAGCCTGATGTGGCTGCAATGTGTTTTCATTTTGGTAACTAAGTTCCTTACTATTATTAACTTACTATTATTAAGAGTTCATAATATGAAAAAAAGGAACGTGTACATGTGTTATTTATCATTCGTAGATCAAGATTAATAGTCCGAGATACTGGTCATTCACACTTGATATAAAGAGCAGGTATTATCATGCATGTAAAGAACTCAGTTGAGTGATTTTTTTATAATGTTTAGACACATCAATGTTAACAGTGGGATTGTGTTTGTAAAGAAACGTGTTGGACACCTTTCATATGAGCTTGATAAAGAAGTGAGTGTCAAATGAAGTGATGGCCATATTGTAAATTAACATACTGTAAAATACAAGTATAAAATAGCTAAGATATGCATTGCTAACAATATTTTTACTAAAACAGCCTAGATGTAAAATAGGCTACCACTGACAATAGAGCTGGGTGAAAGCAGTTGTGAAATTAAAGATGGTAGCCAAGAAATGGCTGCAGTGATGTCCATGCCAATCATCTGTCACAAACACCACCACAAGTGCAATACGGAAAAAATTGTACGAAAGCATGGGCGAGAGACTAAAACAGCATGAGACAAAGTTGAGTGCTGTATTCGACTCAAGAGCTAGAGTGCTATTGCACAAGCGTGGCGGTGCTTTAACTGGTTAAAGTGCTCTTTGTTTGCACATCAGTTTTCAGCCATCAGACAATTGGTAAGTGTCTATATAGTACAAGTTTGGTCATATAACAAACAAATAGGCTACTTCTGGTGATTTAAAATGTTACACATGTAATCAACAGTGCTGTATTTTCCTTTCAGTGCTGTATTTTCCTTTCGGTGCTGTATGGAAATAATAGCACTCTTATTCGTTTTATCTTCAAGTGTTTTAAGAGGTATTAATATTATTGCAGCCGTTTCTGCACGGAGCTCAAAATTTTCGTTATTGTTCTTCCTGTTAATTATACACTGGTGTGGCACACCAGCTTCTTGGGCTGCACATCATACTACCATGCGTCTGATAGTGAAGGTTGTGTTCAACTTGTTCACTACAATTTTTCCACAGGGTCGATGTGGTGACCTGTCATTAGCTGCAATGACACCTGGTCATCATCGAGCTGTCCATGTGGACACTTCAATTGATCACAATGACCCAAGCCTGAAATATATCTGGAGCACCAGCATGGAAAAGGTACTAAATTTGTGTGTTGGCTTTGTCATTTTTGCACATTAAATATCACAGACATCACCATGGAATACATTTTATTCCAACGTGTTGACTGAGTGTATAGCCAATGAGAAGTTGAATGTGATCCCAATATATCTGCAGTTGGAAAGTGTAAGTATTTTGGTGAGTATGTACATCAGCGTTGAAACCGGGTTGGGTCAAACGGGGCACATTTTGTCTGGGTCTGACCTGCTTTACAAATTATCTGGGTCTTGATCAGATACGAAGCAAATTAATTAGTTGGACGATACAGTAGTGTATAAATGCATCATGATCAAGTCCTGATGCAGCTTCTTTTGTGAACCATGCCCACTTATTGGAAGACTGCCTGCAGCCATACGTGCAGCCACACCCATTTATCATTGATATTAAAGTCTACAGGTATGCACGAAACCATGCTCATAGCTGCCTGCTGGCTTATGTGGAGCCACGCCCACTAATCAATTGCGGTACTAAATACAGTCTAGGCCAGCTTCTTTCATGAGCCACGCCCACTTTATATCAGAAATGTGTCATAATGTTTTTAATTATGGCGTGTTAGGTATGCACAAAGCCACACCCACTTGCAGGAAACATACCTTACTTTCTGAAAACTTACATGGAATCATCCCCACTAGAGATGCAACGATATATCGCGTATCGCATCATTTTAAGACAATATCGCTGTATCGATATAAAGCTAAACCATATCGATATATCGCGTATGGTGATATATCGACATATCGTGGCTTGTTAACATGGCTGACAATCAAATTATAGTACATTGTGGTTAAACTGAATAGTGTGTAATGCTTCTCGAAGAAAATTGAGCTCTTAAAATACAAAACAAAAAAACATTAAAAACAACATAGACCATTGCTTAGACTCCACTTTGTATCGTGCATTATATCGCTGTATCGTGATACACCAGAGGCAATATTATATCAATACGTCTACACACTGTATCGTTGCATCTCTAATCCCCACTGACTAACATCGTTAAGTATAGACACCCTTGTGCTTAACATGCTAGTTGACACTCAAAACATAGCTCTTGGTGCACACCTCACTTTCGGGTCTGACCCGAATTGCTACCCGGGTCAGCGGGTCATCTGGATCAGCAGTAGTGACCCGGTTTCAACGTTGATGTATATGTATGTATGTGTCTACTTATCTAAATGTTATACATTTAGTTGTGTAAAGAGTCTTTAACAGTGCAACACAGAATACTGGACTTATGGCAGCTAAAATTCTGTCAGTCTCTCTGTTCCAAATCATCAACTGTTTTCAATATGGAAACGTCATCAGAAGAAGATGAACAAAGTATTATGTCTGAGGAGTATCTCCATTCCATAGAAATGAGTTTACTGGATGGGGTAGAGGCAAAAGGGACAGAACTTTGTAAAGAGGAAGGATTAGATGTGTTGCTGAAACATTACATCACTGGTGACCAGACAGATTTGTTGTCATCAGATAAAGCTAACCTATTGGCCACAGCACTTCTCCTATATGATATTCCATCTAAACACATTGTCCAGCTGCAGGCTAATAGTAAGAACTATTATAGTAATACCTTGACGTGTACCCTAATCAGGTCTCAAATTATTATACCAACTGGCAGTTCACTTTAGGAGGTTTTCTAGTTTACTTTAATGGTTAGATTTTTGACATTGTTACCTAGAACTACAGGAAAATAAGATGTGCAGATCCCAGCTGTTGTGGCTCCTCTGGCGCATACTTAGACTGCATGTTGCGGGGGATCAAGTCACCACTGGGTCAGGGATTTTTTTCTGCATTCTTCAACGTTTCAGTTACATGTTTCTGACTCTCTGTATTCATAAGCCTTCTCACAGGTCCCTAGTGGGATAGCATTTAGTAAATGTGTACATAATATTATATTATTAGCTTTCCAATCCCCAGGAAGTATATGTACATGTACAGCTATGTTTTCACAAGTAATTTATGCTTTTTGTATTCCTTTTCCAATTACAACTTTTGTCAGTCTAAATGTAACACTTAAGAGGTATATATATATATATGTTATTGTATGTTTACTCTCTCAACAGCTACTCTACCAGACCTGTACCTACAACTGAAATCACTAGGAGTATCAGCTGCTGCTGTAACAAGACTACTACCATTATTGCAATTCTGATACATTCACACTGTTGTATTGTAGCATGTTTTTAATGATCAATTTTGTTAAGTTCTTTAATCTGATTCTGAGCTGTGAAACACAGCTATGATTACCATCAAGATTTCAGTTTGTATATTATCCTAGAACTAACTTACAATGCCCAATTTGGTGTATGCCTCTGTGGGCATTGATGACTTACCCGTACCCAATTATGTACGGGCATGTCATGAGTTCAAGAATGGATGGATAATGGCTTGTGTCCTAGACATCGTATTGGGAAAGGTACAGGAGACACTACATGCGGTACCATGAGCTTTATTTTTGGTGATAAAATTTCTATTTTCATTTGATTTATGTGGAACAAAATTTATGTACTTGCTCTAGTTGGATCTTTTGTAGCACTAGTAGTTATAGTGTTTAGCCACACATAGTTGAGCCAATAACTATGTTTCTTATATTTTTGTATATGAAATTTTGAAAGAAAAGGAATTATGGTATTACTGCACTAATTATTGCTACACTACAGTGGTAACTGCATAATGGCATTGTGTAGCTTTACATGATACAAGCATTGATAACATGATTTGTACATAATTATGGGAGAAAGTGTCTGCACACCATCTGAAGTGTGCATGCAATAATATTGTAACCATGGACACACACATACAATCCAGTGTACATTAATTTTAGGCCTCGAACCAAACCATGTACATGTGCATAATTATGAAGTTGCTGCAGGGATGACCTCTTTGGGTAGGGAGTTCCACTCATTAATGATACATTTGCTTAGCAAAGATAACAAAGGCATTTAAGAAAATAATAACCTCATGTTTATGTCTGGCAACACAGGTTGCTGCCAGACCATCAGCATACACCCTTTTCTGTTTGTATCTCCTTCCTTATGTCACTTCACGCCCTTGTATGTGCTGTAAAGTCTAATAATAACAATGTGTGTGGTCTCTAGCTAGTTGGTGTTTTTGTATTATTTTTCAAAATTAATTTTCTTCCAACAATAAAATTATGATAATGTTAGCTACACTCTGTCCTCATTTTAGAAGTTAAAATTAGCTCTGCATGACAGCATTAATAAACTAACAGAAAACATTTTTTGCTTTCGTATGAAAGTCATCGTAATCGTACTTTTATGAAAACTTTATAATTTTTCATTAATATAAATTAGGTGTTGCCGTTTTCTCTTTACATGTGATGTATAACTGTTCTAGCTAGTACCAATGTTTCTGATGTGTTTCCCACATGTACATAGATTACTTCTAACAATATTATAACTGAGTTTTGCAGGTAGGTTATTTGTCATCTGATTTGACTTGATGTTTTAAGCTTCTGATTATATAGATGACGTAAAATTATAATTGGAAGCTCTTCCACTCCAGTTTATTATGCATAATTAATTATATATGTAAAGATAATCATATAGGTGCCTGAATATATAAAGTAAATAAATATTAACTGTATAATGCTAGCATATAAAATACATTGGCACATGTACAATAATTATTATTATATTAATATTGTTCCATATATAATTAATGCTGTATGCCACAGGGAAGATCAAAATATTCTTCAATGTGATGATGTGCATAATATTGAGTTGACTGTTTTATTAGAGTATAGTAATTAAAACAGTCAATTTGCATTTGGGCATGCATCATATTATACTCATAAGGCAAAAGCTCAGAATGTCATAGTAGTATAGCAGCACATGTACATGTACAACACAAAAATCATGCACTTTTTCATAAAAGTATGGAGCTTTCCACATAAGTAGTATGGCATAAATTTTTGATATAGTGCCATTGCAGACTTGACTTCATGGCCATTTTTACCCAGAAATTTGGTCATTTCTGTCTTTATCTCCATGAGTCGACATTATAACATGGTGCAAAAATAAAGATCTTGTTGAACAAAACATCTTGGTTTTTATTTGAAGTTAATAGGTGATTTCATTCCAAAGTTATGATCATTTATATTATTCATGAATTTTGAAATTATTTACCTCCCCATGGGTAATTTACACCCCAAGGGCAGATAAACTCAGAAAATTTTGGAGATAATAATAAAAAATTAAAATCGAAATGGATATCAACTTCAAAATAAAAGTCAAGTTGTTTCATTAATTTTGTCATTAATGCCTCAGGGAGATAAATACATGTTCAGAAATAATCAAATCTAATCCAAAACAGCCAAGCTGTAAAAAAAGAGTGCGGCCCTGAGAAAGGCTATGGTAGGTTAATGGTAAAAATTTTAACAACGACAATTCAAGTGAATTTTGTGCCAAGACCAAGCGGCACCAAATTCACTGAATTGTTGTTATTAAAATTTTTACCATTAACCTACCATCACAGCCATTTCTTGGCCGCCACCTTGGATTTCACATCTTTTTCACCATAGCCTTTCTCAGGGCCGCACTCTTTTTTTACAGCTTGGCTGTTTTGGATTAGATTTCACTTCTTTTTGTATTTGTATACCCCATAGGCCGGCTTTAGGGCTTTTTAACCTGTCATTTTTTTCTTTACTACAGGAAGAAGAAAAGATGAAGCAGGGTGATTTCTTTGTAGCTGACCTCTCTGCAAGGTGATCCTTCTAGCTGATCCCTCTACTGGATGACTTGTTTGTAGCTGAACTCTCTACAGGGTGATTTCTTTGTAGCTAAACTCTCTACAAGGTAACTTCTTCTAGCTGATCTTTCTACAGGGTGATTTGTTTGTAGCTGAATTCTCTACAGGGCGATTTGTTTGCAGCTAAACTGCTGAACTCTCTACAATGTAACTTCTTCTAGCTAAACTCTCTACGGGTGGCTTGTTTCTAGCTGATCTCTCTACAGGGTGACTTGTTTGTAGCTGAACTCTCTACAAGGTGATTTGTTTGTAGCTGAACTCTCTACAAGGTAACTTCTTCTAGCTGATCTTTCTACAGGGTGATCTGTTTGTAGCTGAATTCTCTACAGGGCGATTTGTTTGCAGCTAAACTCTCTACATGGTAGTTTCTTTGTAGCTGAACTCTCTACAATGTAACTTCTTCTAGCTGAACTCTCTACAGGATGACTTGTTTCTAGCTGATCTCTCTACAAGGTGACTTGTTTGTAGCTGAACTCTCTACAGGGTGATTTGTTTGTAGCTGAACTCTCTACAAGGTAACTTCTTCTAGCTGATCTTTCTACAGGGTGATTTGTTTGTAGCTGAATTCTCTACAGGGCAATTTGTTTGCAGCTGAACTCTCTACATGGTAGTTTCTTTGTAGCCTAACTTTCTACAGTGTAACTTATTCTAGCTGAACTCTCTACGGGTGGCTTGTTTCTAGTTGATCTCTCTACAGGGTGACTTGTTTCTAGCTGAACTCTCTACAGGGTGATTTGTTTGTAGCTGAACTCTCTACAAGGTAACTTCTTCTAGCTGACCTTTCTACAGGGTGATTTGTTTGTAGCTGAATTCTCTACAGGGCGATTTGTTTGCAGCTGAACTCTCTATATGGTAGTTTCTTTGTAGCTGAACTCTCTACAGGGTGATTGTTTGTAGCTGAACTCTCTACAAGGTAACTGATCTTTCTACAGGGTGATTTGTTTGTAGCTGAATTCTCTACAGGGTGATTTATTTGCAGCTGAACTCTCTACATGGTAGTTTCTTTGTAGCTGAACTCTCTACAACGTAACTTCTTCTAGCTGAACTCTCTGCAGGATGACTTGTTTCTAGCTGATCTCTCTACAGGGTGACTTGTTTGTAGCTGAACTTTCTACAGGGTGATTTGTTTGTAGCTGAATTCTCTACAGGGCAATTTGTTTGCAGCTGAACTCTCTACATGGTAGTTTCTTTGTAGCTGAATTCTCTACAATGTAAGTTCTTCTAGCTGAACTCTCTACAGGATGACTTGTTTCTAGTTGATCTCTCTACAAGGTGACTTGTTTGTAGCTGAACTCTCTACAGGGTGATTTGTTTGTAACTGAACTCTCTACAAGGTAACTTCTTCTAGCTGATCTTTCTACAGGGTGATTTGTTTGTAGCTGAATTCTCTACAGGCGATTTGTTTGCAGCTGAACTCTCTACATGGTAGTTTCTTTGTAGCCGAACTCTCTACAGTATAACTTATTCTAGCTGAACTCTCTACGGGTGGCTTGTTTCTAGCTGAACTCTCTACAGGGTGATTTGTTTGTAGCTGAACTCTCTACAAGGTAACTTCTTCTAGCTGATCTTTTTACAGGGTAATTTGTTTGTAGCTGAATTCTCTACAGGGCGATTTGTTTGCAGCTGAACTCTCTACATGGTAGTTTCTTTGTAGCTGAACTCTCTACAATGTAACTTCTTCTAGCTGAACTCTCTACATGGTGACTTGTTTGTAGCTGAACTCTCTACAGGGTGATTTGTTTGTAGCTGAACTCTCTACAAGGTAACTTCTTCTAGCTGATCTACTTTTCTACAGGGTGATTTGTTTGTAGCTGAATTCTCTACAGGGCGATTTGTTTGCAGCTGAACTCTCTATATGGTAGTTTCTTTGTAGCTGAACTCTCTACAGGGTGATTTGTTTGTAGCTGAACTCTCTACAAGGTAACTTCTTCTAGCTGATCTTTCTACAGGGTGATCTGTTTGTAGCTGAATTCTCTACAGGGCGATTTGTTTGCAGCTAAACTCTCTACATGGTAGTTTCTTTGTAGCTGAACTCTCTACAATGTAACTTCTTCTAGCTGAACTCTCTACAGGATGACTTGTTTCTAGCTGATCTCTCTACAAGGTGACTTGTTTGTAGCTGAACTCTCTACAGGGTGATTTGTTTGTAGCTGAACTCTCTACAAGGTAACTTCTTCTAGCTGATCTTTCTACAGGGTGATTTGTTTGTAGCTGAATTCTCTACAGGGCAATTTGTTTGCAGCTGAACTCTCTACATGGTAGTTTCTTTGTAGCCTAACTTTCTACAGTGTAACTTATTCTAGCTGAACTCTCTACGGGTGGCTTGTTTCTAGTTGATCTCTCTACAGGGTGACTTGTTTCTAGCTGAACTCTCTACAGGGTGATTTGTTTGTAGCTGAACTCTCTACAAGGTAACTTCTTCTAGCTGACCTTTCTACAGGGTGATTTGTTTGTAGCTGAATTCTCTACAGGGCGATTTGTTTGCAGCTGAACTCTCTATATGGTAGTTTCTTTGTAGCTGAACTCTCTACAGGGTGATTGTTTGTAGCTGAACTCTCTACAAGGTAACTGATCTTTCTACAGGGTGATTTGTTTGTAGCTGAATTCTCTACAGGGTGATTTATTTGCAGCTGAACTCTCTACATGGTAGTTTCTTTGTAGCTGAACTCTCTACAACGTAACTTCTTCTAGCTGAACTCTCTGCAGGATGACTTGTTTCTAGCTGATCTCTCTACAGGGTGACTTGTTTGTAGCTGAACTTTCTACAGGGTGATTTGTTTGTAGCTGAATTCTCTACAGGGCAATTTGTTTGCAGCTGAACTCTCTACATGGTAGTTTCTTTGTAGCTGAATTCTCTACAATGTAAGTTCTTCTAGCTGAACTCTCTACAGGATGACTTGTTTCTAGTTGATCTCTCTACAGGGTGACTTGTTTGTAGCTGAACTCTCTACAGGGTGATTTGTTTGTAACTGAACTCTCTACAAGGTAACTTCTTCTAGCTGATCTTTCTACAGGGTGATTTGTTTGTAGCTGAATTCTCTACAGGCGATTTGTTTGCAGCTGAACTCTCTACATGGTAGTTTCTTTGTAGCCGAACTCTCTACAGTATAACTTATTCTAGCTGAACTCTCTACGGGTGGCTTGTTTCTAGCTGAACTCTCTACAGGGTGATTTGTTTGTAGCTGAACTCTCTACAAGGTAACTTCTTCTAGCTGATCTTTTTACAGGGTAATTTGTTTGTAGCTGAATTCTCTACAGGGCGATTTGTTTGCAGCTGAACTCTCTACATGGTAGTTTCTTTGTAGCTGAACTCTCTACAATGTAACTTCTTCTAGCTGAACTCTCTACATGGTGACTTGTTTCTAGTTGATCTCTCTACAGGGTGACTTGTTTGTAGCTGAACTCTCTACAAGGTAACTTCTTCTAGCTGATCTACTTTTCTACAGGGTGATTTGTTTGTAGCTGAATTCTCTACAGGGCGATTTGTTTGCAGCTGAACTCTCTATATGGTAGTTTCTTTGTAGCTGAACTCTCTACAGGGTGATTTGTTTGTAGCTGAACTCTCTACAAGGTAACTTCTTCTAGCTGATCTTTCTACAGGGTGATCTGTTTGTAGCTGAATTCTCTACAGGGCGATTTGTTTGCAGCTAAACTCTCTACATGGTAGTTTCTTTGTAGCTGAACTCTCTACAATGTAACTTCTTCTAGCTGAACTCTCTACAGGATGACTTGTTTCTAGCTGATCTCTCTACAAGGTGACTTGTTTGTAGCTGAACTCTCTACAAGGTGATTTGTTTGTAGCTGAACTCTCTACAAGGTAACTTCTTCTAGCTGATCTTTCTACAGGGTGATTTGTTTGTAGCTGAATTCTCTACAGGGCAATTTGTTTGCAGCTGAACTCTCTACATGGTAGTTTCTTTGTAGCCTAACTTTCTACAGTGTAACTTATTCTAGCTGAACTCTCTACGGGTGGCTTGTTTCTAGTTGATCTCTCTACAGGGTGACTTGTTTCTAGCTGAACTCTCTACAGGGTGATTTGTTTGTAGCTGAACTCTCTACAAGGTAACTTCTTCTAGCTGACCTTTCTACAGGGTGATTTGTTTGTAGCTGAATTCTCTACAGGGCGATTTGTTTGCAGCTGAACTCTCTATATGGTAGTTTCTTTGTAGCTGAACTCTCTACAGGGTGATTGTTTGTAGCTGAACTCTCTACAAGGTAACTGATCTTTCTACAGGGTGATTTGTTTGTAGCTGAATTCTCTACAGGGTGATTTATTTGCAGCTGAACTCTCTACATGGTAGTTTCTTTGTAGCTGAACTCTCTACAACGTAACTTCTTCTAGTTGAACTCTCTACAGGATGACTTGTTTCTAGCTGATCTCTCTACAGGGTGACTTGTTTGTAGCTGAACTTTCTACAGGGTGATTTGTTTGTAGCTGAATTCTCTACAGGGCAATTTGTTTGCAGCTGAACTCTCTACATGGTAGTTTCTTTGTAGCTGAATTCTCTACAATGTAAGTTCTTCTAGCTGAACTCTCTACAGGATGACTTGTTTCTAGTTGATCTCTCTACAGGGTGACTTGTTTGTAGCTGAACTCTCTACAGGGTGATTTGTTTGTAACTGAACTCTCTACAAGGTAACTTCTTCTAGCTGATCTTTCTACAGGGTGATTTGTTTGTAGCTGAATTCTCTACAGGCGATTTGTTTGCAGCTGAACTCTCTACATGGTAGTTTCTTTGTAGCCGAACTCTCTACAGTATAACTTATTCTAGCTGAACTCTCTACGGGTGGCTTGTTTCTAGCTGAACTCTCTACAGGGTGATTTGTTTGTAGCTGAACTCTCTACAAGGTAACTTCTTCTAGCTGATCTTTTTACAGGGTAATTTGTTTGTAGCTGAATTCTCTACAGGGCGATTTGTTTGCAGCTGAACTCTCTACATGGTAGTTTCTTTGTAGCTGAACTCTCTACAATGTAACTTCTTCTAGCTGAACTCTCTACATGGTGACTTGTTTGTAGCTGAACTCTCTACAGGGTGATTTGTTTGTAGCTGAACTCTCTACAAGGTAACTTCTTCTAGCTGATCTACTTTTCTACAGGGTGATTTGTTTGTAGCTGAATTCTCTACAGGGCGATTTGTTTGCAGCTGAACTCTCTATATGGTAGTTTCTTTTAAGCTGAACTCTCTACAGGGTGATTTGTTTGTAGCTGAACTCTCTACAAGGTAACTTCTTCTAGCTGATCTTTCTACAGGGTGATGTGTTTGTAGCTGAATTCTCTACAGGGCGATTTATTTGCAGCTGAACTCTCTACATGGTAGTTTCTTTGTAGCTGAACTCTCTACAATGTAACTTCTTCTAGCTGAACTCTCTACAGGATGACTTGTTTCTAGCTGATCTCTCTACAGGGTGACTTGTTGGTAGCTGAACTTTCTACAGGGTGATTTGTTTGTAGCTGAACTCTCTACAAGGGAACTTCTTCTATCTGATCTTTCTACAGGGTGATTTGTTTGTAGTTGAATTCTCTACAGGTGATTTGTTTGCAGCTGAACTCTTTTACATGGTGGTTTCTTTGTAGCTGAACTCTCTACAAAGTGACTTCTTCTAGCTGATCTATCTACAGGATGACTTGTTTCTAACTGAACTCTCTACAGTGTGATCTGTTAATAGCGGAACTTTCTACTGGGTGATTTGTTTGCAGCTAAACTCTTTGCATGATTGTTTCGTTGTAACTGAACTCTCTACAAGGTGACTTCTTCTAGCTGATCTCTCTACAGGATGACTTGTTTCTAATCGAACTCTCTACAGTTTGATCTGTTCATAGCGGAACTTTTTACTGGGTGATTTGTTTGTAGCTAAACTCTTTGCATGATTGTTTCTTTGTAACTGAACTCTCTACAAGGTAACTTCTTCTAGCTGATCTCTCTACAGGGCAATTTGTTTGTAGCTGAATTCTCTACAGGGTGATTTATTTGAGCTGAACTCTCTACATGATGGCTTATTTGTAGCTGAACTCTCTATTAGGTACCTTCTTCTAGCTGATCTGACTACAGGGTGACTTGTTTGTAGCTGAATTCCCTACAGAATAACTTACAATGTAATATAACTGAGTAAATTATAAATGCAGCTGAATGCTTTATTAGGGTGACTGTTCTATTAGAGTATCTCGATCTCGCATTTGCTGCACCTAGTTGCCTTTCGAATCATAACTCAGTGATTTGTAATCTGATTCTTCTGTACTACTGCAAGGACTTTCTATGATGATTATTCCAGCTACATACCGATTTTCAGCTCGTTGCTCTAAGCGGTTTGCCTGGTAGACACGAAAACTAATAGTTTTTTTATTCATAAAAATCGATCGCGTAATTTTGACACAGGTTGGGTTTTGTGTCATATCTCCGTGGTCTTTATCCCGATTCGTTTCAAACCACAAAAAGGCACTCCTACGATGGTTGCTCCATCTACATATCAATTTTCAACTGATTCCTCCAAGGCGTTTACCCTGTAGGCGTGACAGACCTTCGACCTTATTTTACGCAAATAATCGGTCATAACTCCGTGAATGTTCATCGGATTCCTACCAAAGTTGGTACGGAGATCCGCCTTAATGAGCCCTTTAAGTGTGCCAAATTTCAGCCAAATCCGAGCACGCATTCGTGTTTTATGGCGAATTTTGCGAAGTGTGCGAAATGAAGAAGATGAAGAAGAAAAAAACGAAGAAATTAAAACGAAATTTTGTTCGCTCGTATCTCGGAAATGGCTGGAGCGATTTTCTTCAAATTTGGTATGTAGACTACCTTAACTGGGCGGCACGTCTCCAGCAACTTTGGTTCCAATCGGATAAGGGATCACAGAGCTACATAGGTGTGAAAATTGCGTTTTCTTTCTTCCTGTTAATATACTCACGGTGTGGCGCGCCGGCTTCTTGGGCCGCACGACACACTATCGTGTGTCTTGATTTCTGGGCAAAAATGGCCGTAAAGGTTACCTATGATCAAATCTGCAGGCACTATATCAAAAAATACATGTCATGCATAACATTTATGTGGAAAGTTTCATGCTTTTATGAAAAAGTGCAGGAGCTACGCCATTGTACCATAGGCAGTGTATACAAGTGTTAAAAGCATTATCCAAGACAGTGACCCATTGGTTACATGCATGTACACTGAAACTTCCAACACCTCTGTAATCCAGAATACCTCCATAATTTAAATGACATTGTTTTGTATACCCAAAAGACTTTTCTATGTAATACTACCTCAATAATCTGACATCCTCACTAATCCAACACAATTTTCTTATCCCAACGAGCATCAGATTATAGAGGTTTCACTGTAGACTGGTACCAGACATATACTATCTCTACTAACACTAGCTATAGATCTAGCTAGAGCATTAATCATAATAATCAATATGCATAATTAATTTGCAAGCGTATTATTGTACATGTGGTCATACATAGGCCTAGCCTATTGATATATATATGCACAAGTAAGAATCGATCAAGTGGTCATTTATGTACTAAGATAATCAATCACTTACAATAGATCAGACAGATGAAGTTTCATGCATAGCTATAATAGTAGCTTATATTGACAAGGGAAGTCATAAAGTCATACATGTACTGTACATGTACATGTGGTCTGGGTAAAGTCATGTAATGTGCTGTGTGATGTACTGCAAAAGAAAACCATGAACACCAATAAAATTATTTGCACTGCTAGTATATATTAAAATTATAAAAATTTATGCAGTTGAATTTAAAAATCTTTATATAAGTCAGTTGTTTTTATAGCCCTGTAGGTCAAAATTACAGTAGCAATTAATAAAAAAGTGCTATAGTGCAAATCATAATAATTAATTTACAAAATATTTACACTTTAATTCCAGTCAACAGTGCTATTTTGTCAGCTTCACCAGTAGGTGGTTTCTGAGGAGAAGGAGAAGGTGACTCAGTAAAACTGGACTCCACTAAAGCTCGGTTAGTTGCTGCTGATGGTATAGTACTGTATTTCATGGTCCATCGCTTTGAGCACAAAGAACTGATGTTGGCTCGAAGTTCTTTCTCACGTAAACAATAAAGAATGAAGTTCACGAATCCCTGAATGTTATCACCAACAGTCTAGAAAAAACAACACAGCACATTTAGTAGTTTTATAGCATGGGCAAAAGTAATATACATGCTTTATGTGTCTAATAGTAAATAGAGCATTGATCAACCAGACCCTACATTAACTGAACAGCTATTAAAAAAATTAAAAATGTTAAAAGGAAGTAGGGATTGATATAATCCACAAGCTACAAAAAGTTAAGAAACAAGCTCAAAAATGTTACAGCTGTAATGAGAAACAATCCGCCCAACAAAAAGTAAGGAAACAAGATGAGATGGCTGCTTGCTAAAATGAGACACATTTTATTCTACTTTTGGCTAACATCTTGAAATGAGACTATCAAATTAGCCAAAAGTAGGGATTAAAATGTGTCTCATTTTAGCAAGCAGCCATCTAATCTTGTTTCCTTACTTTTCGTTGGGCGGATTATTTTTCATTACAGTTGTAACATTTAGAGCTCGTTTCCTTACTTTTTGTAGCATGTGGATTATAGCGATCCCTACTTCCTTTTTAAAATTTTTAAATAGTTAGTTTGTTTACTTTTTATGTCCAGATAGCTACATTACACTACTACATAGTGCAAATCATTTTCGTACATGATAAGCACCTCTAAAATAATTATCGTCTTTGTCTTTAGAGCTATCACAGCAACTGTTAAAGGCTTCAACAGGCCTAAATGGTAAGATTTAACAGTGGAACATCACTGGAGAGTTTATCATTAAGAGTGGAACCCCAATTTTAGAAGACTGTATCCACCCCTGAAAGGAATGATTACCTCGCAAATAACTAAGCTGGTAAGACTATAAAATGACTATACAGCATTAATAAATGTTAGAGACGACTCCTTGACTACTAACCTAGTCTTACGGTACACCTTGTTAAAATCACATGTTCAGGCAGTGATGCATGCCGCATATTGTACTTTGAGTGGGAGGATCAAGGTGTACTGTATTTTTGACACAGTACCAATTATCAACATAACTATATCTGCCCATATAGTACCAGTCATGTGGGTAATGGGGCAGATACAGTACAGTCATGCAAAAATAATTACAGTTATGAAAGGAATATTACCAAATCAATACCACTCAGACAGCAGTATAATAATATTCAGTTATGGAACATGTGTGATGTGTTCCTCTATCATGTGTATGCATACTTGTACATTTAATAATCAATTCCTTTTTATTCTCGGTACAATTAGTACATCATTAAGTTTCAATTACATTCAATATCACCAGATCAGTATTATGCTACACGTTGGATGACTATCAAAGTACAAACCATTTTAAGAAAAATTTGCATATGTCAAAGTGTAACATTGCATGCATTACTCTAATAGAGCAGTCAGAATAAAAACATAGAATAACCCATACAGTGTTTAATGCTCAATAGTGAGACCACATATCTTGCCATTCCTTTAGTAGCACTCCCCTATTTTGGTGACATAGTATTATATATTTTGTGCGATGTACAATTATACAAATATTATGAAATTAGTTTGCTCAATGGAAGTATAGGTGACACCAAGGTGTGTCAAGAAGCTATGAGAAGCCAAGTACTGTATTAGTCTTGAGACACCCCTCAAGTGCTGTATTTTTTGTACACACAAGCTAGATGGTCCTTTAAGCGATGCATTGTATTTCCTGATCATCTTGTTCAGAGCATTCATCCCGATCAATTTTTGGTAATTAGAATATTAATTGGTGTTCATACTGTACAATCTTTTTCTAGTTGTAGAACAAACTGATAAGTTTCGCTAGTTTTAGTGATCAACAATACCATACATGATCTATCACGCACTACACATGTGCACATGCACACATGCCTCACACATACACCACACACATGCACGCATGTAACACATACACACCACAAACACTCCACCGCACATATGCACACACACGCACACACAAACACACACTACATATCACTTACAGCTAACACTTTGATGGTGAAAGGTATTTCAGAGTGAAATATCTCCATCAAATCCATTATAATTCTCCACACTCTTAGTAGGGGAAATGCAAGAGGTATATACAAAAATCGATAATCTTCATGTTCCGCAGGTGTGATATTGGTGAATGCCTAGTAAAAAGCAAAAACAGTTTTTATACATGAGTAATACATCTGACACTTTTAAACATTATAATGGAAGAAATAACCGGTTTTTTTTTTTTTTTGAAGTTGGCATAGCAAATCATAAAAGGTTCTCAATTATATGGGTGACAGTGTATTATTCACTGTGTACTGTTCACATTTTGTATGTATCAGGTGATGTTCGATGCTAAAAAAGCTCAAACATGCCCAGCATATATTATAGTCACCTCACCTTTTTAAACAGCTGATATCTCACTCCAAGATACAGTAGTATGATGGCAATACATGACAATATGAGCCAACAATCACCACCTAAAAGTAGTCCTAATCCATCCCTGGAGCTTCTTCTCACATTCTGCAGTCTGATAGTACAATAAGGTATGGAGACACCAGATCTGTAACCAAACCAGTGATCAAACAGTAGCCAACTGGTTAGCATCAAAGTGACGATCCATGAGGAAGCAAAATAGCCATAAATAGCTGCACGGCCATTGTAAATCTTGTGCCAGGATAATGCTAGATAATAGTGTAACATAAATAAAAAGCACCAGAAGGCAGATAAGTTAAGTCCAGTGATACTAACTGATGCCTGTGCTACACAGAATGTACAGTACTCAGACTGGGGTCCAGGGTAATGCTTGTAGTTAAACCAAAGACCAATCCAGTTCCATGAAGCTGACAGGAAATTTGCTAATGATAAATGTACGAGTATTAGCCTACTGGACGAGTTGCCTTCACTGACTAGAAGGTGTACCAGTACGATCAGTGCTGATCCCAATAATGATAAGAGTGTTGCTACTATCGCGACAATCCTGATTGTATCATCTGAGGACGAATCACCAAATGTCGAACTGTTTTCGCATTGAAACGCCTTCACCACTTCGTACATCGCCTTCTCAACCAACCACCTGTCCTCGATCTGTCGATGTAACCATAGATATTATAGTAACCTCTGCATTAGTCAGGTTTCTATTCTGTATCACATGACCACGAGTGAACCACACCCTCACATGACTTGTTTTGGTGCGCATTAGTTAGAGAAAAATTTGGCGCGCACTATTAAGAATAATGTCTTATAAGCACGTCAAAGGAGGAAAGCTCAAGTTGAAAGGAGAAGCAGATGTAAAGAAGTTAGTTTTCTATATCTTGTACTTGTTGAGGGTATTGTTACTGGTACATGGAAATATACTAAATGTGTTATAGGGGTTTGTACTTTGATATAGGAAGAAATCAAGGAAGAGAAAGAGTACGGAAGCACAGCCAGTATATGGTGTGGATTCTACTGATGTTAGACATGGTGCGTTGATGATGTGATGTTGGCAAGTGCGTGCATGCGCGCGCATGTGTGTGTACATACATGCATGTACACACCCACATGCACATGTGTGGGGAAGGCGTAGTCTGCAGCAGCATGTTTACACTGCTATAAATGCATCCTTTGCTTCTGAAATAAAAGGTATACTTGTTCAAGACATTGGCACTGTTTGAATTAGCCATCCCTTTTTATTTCACAGAATTGCAAACGATGGGTATATAATGTGTCAACAAATAAACTATCATACTTGTGGCTCCTTCTAATGTGTTACTTCCTAATAACAATCATGACTAGGTAACTGTTATTTGAGATGGATAGTGATGTCTTGTTAATGTGTTTACTCTGAAATTATTAACTTTGCCTTAATTGATTTGACTATTGGTTTTGCAATAGTGTACTGACTGTAAGCCATGAACTCCTCCACTCAGTAAAGTTATATCAGCATGTCAGATCATACTTGTAGCACAGAGTGAGTAGTTCTTTAGTTCTATGACACATGCTTTTAAGCACAATGTCCGATAAGGTTTCTTCTTGGAACTGTAGGAACTAAAGTTAGGAGGTATCATCGCAGCATCCCATTGAGTTACAGTGTAGCATTCCTGGCTGGTTATTTGGTGTTTAGGACGTTTACTACTGTTGTACATAAAACTGTATGCATATGCTGCCAGGTTGTTGGTGTAAAGTGAATGCTTATGAGGGCATTCAAGAACACGGAGTACTTGAATTACATTCCGGAGGCTACATGCAAGCAGAGGTGCGTACACTTGTGTTTGTTTTTGTATGCACAACACACTGTGACACAAGCAAAGTCACAAGCAATATGCATGGAATACAACTACAGTGTTACTCATATTACACAGTGTGTGTATGGTGTGTATATGTTTGATCTGTGCACTCTCAGTATATGTGGCTTAACTATTCACATAGTACGTTAACTGTACTGCTCTCCCATAGGATACTGGTAAATTTACAGTGGCTGAAGTTGACGAAGGTAAGCATTATTTGATTAGTACTGCACATATTGCCACCTGTCAGTGTTAAGTCATGCGCAACCACATGCTAGTAGAGTTATTAATAACACTTGGTTTGACATATATAGTGAGGTAGTTGTTATCTGGGTGTGTAGTTTGCATAGGAAACATGAATATAATATGTGCACTCTATGAAATAGCATCATGTGTCCTTCCACAACTGAACTCTTCTCTGTACAGGTAATGGTCCTGAGCCACCACAGATCTTTACACTTGTCAAAGTATCAGACAGCAAGATAGCCATCAAGTCAGGGTTTGGTAGGTACATCAGTTGCAGTACTAGTGGTGAACTGGTCGGAAGATCTGAGGCCATTGGACCCAGAGAAGTGTGGGAGATAGTGTTTGAAAATGTATGTAATCCCAAGTGTACAATAAAGAAGCAGTATTTGTTTGCTTGTCGTTTGTGAATGATTGATATATCTCCTTATAATTACTCTGAGGGCATAAGTTGCTATATACTAATTTACCATATTAGTGAGACATTAATGGAATTTTACTCTGTATGCAATGTATCACAAACTGGATATATCATTGTGTAAAATGGTTATCATGCTTTTATTGTGATACAAGCAATATATCAGTAACTCTACTATGTGGTATTGTTGAAATTACAGATTTTCCTTCTACTAAGAATATTCATGATATCATTTACGAGCTTTGTGGGATACTTTGATTACTTTTAGATGCTTTTAGATGTTATATTTGTCAATGGAAGAGTCAGTTATTTGAGCTTGTGGAGGCTATTGGATAGGGACTATTATGTGTGTGTGCATTAAAATGATATGGTTTAAATGTTAATGTATTTTAACATTGTGAACTACCTTATAGAACAATCTTTTGGTTTGGACTACCCTGAGGTACAGTATGTAGATTTTCTCCTATGGAACAGAACCTTGACTTGGGACCATAATATTAATTGATCAGACCTCTTTGAAAAACAGGAACTATTTTATCAGGAGTGCATAAGTGCCACAAGGCCCACTACGATTGTTCCTAGTGGATTTATTTCATGAAGATTGGTTCACGATTTTATCGAGAAGCCATAACATACTTACTTTGGTTATTGAAGCCAATAAAAGTATGCCACAAATTATTGGTTTGCTGAATAACAGGAACTCAACCACAGTGTATTTACTAGATAACTCCTTAGCGCTTTTTGGGCTCCTGGTTTTGTGACAACTTTACCAGTGTATGTGCACCCATCAACTCTGATTTATTAAACTTTGTTGTTGTTTTATAAATGCTAGTACAGTATAGAAGTTCAAAAATACATTTGTACATACGTAGCTCACTGTGTATGTCATGTAGGACAAGATGGCATTGTGTGGGTGTAACCATCGGTTTGTGACTGTGTCTAGTGATAAGAAGGTCATGGCCACTAGTGAAACAGCTAAAGAAAATGAAATGGTTAAAGTATGTGTGCGTATACATAATGTGTTTGTTCATATTTATAGTAATGGATAATGTGAACTTCATGATCTAAGTAGTACTACATAGTACAACTGCCAATTTTTGTGTGGATATCATGAACCACTATAGTGAGTTCATAATAGGGATCGCCCATGTTTTTTACAAAAATCCTAATAGAACGCACACCTAAAAACCACCTTGAAAAGCATCCTTCAACTCAAAACAACCCTCTAGTGGTTCTTTGCAATGAGTATAGGTCCACTAGTAAGTATCAAGTGAAAAGGAAACAGTATGTGTATTTCAGACAACACTGAAATTTGCCAGTTTGTTCGTATCATTAAACCAGGCACGCGCCCACAGCCGGGTTTACTGAAATTGTTTTCGTAAAAGTGTGTGTGTGTGTACATCTACCTATGTTTGTCCGTACGCACCCACGTGAGCAAAATCGTTAAACAATGGTAAAAGCAGCTTCTCCGTAAGAAGTAAAAGCGAAATGAAGTCTGTATTAAACTTCTGCACAGGTGAACTTTGCTCTGAAGTGGTTTCTTTTCGGTGGACTGAACTACGGGTGTAGCGACTTTGCTCAGACTACCTTCCCCTTGAGGTTTTCAGGCGTTTAGCAACTGAAAAACAATGGTGCAGGCCTCGTACACTACTAGGAATAGCCTATCGCTTAGAGTTGAAAGGGGGCGTATCCCTTATTTACGTACGCGAACAAAAATGAAGAGCAGCTTTGAGACTTTGTCGAGAGAATTTGTGGGAAAAACCACATTAGTCACACTATAAAACAGTTTAGAAGATACCTCTGTGCGTAATATGTTGGTAAAAGCGGTTTGTTTAAGGTTACGGTATAGTCACAGGCAATCATTCAAAATTTTGAATGCCTGCATACCGACGTCATGACAAGGAAAAGAGACGTGAATACCAACAATGGGTTCATGAAGTAGAGAATGCCTCATTTACTCCCTTAATGTTTACTACTACTGGTGGAATGGGTGATGCTGCTACTCAGTTTTATAAGAGATTGGCCAACCTTTTGAGTGCAAAGCACAGTCTTTCTTATGGAATAGTGATGGGATGGCTGAGATGTAAATTGAGCTTCTCTTTGTTGAGGTCTGCAATTATGTGCATTCGTGGTGCCAGGTCCAGTTTGCGCTGTCCCATTGCTGAGGCACCGATTGCTGTGCAGGTCGCTGAGGCCCATATTTAAGATAATTTGTTTTTGTTTATTATGTACTGTTTTATCTAATGTCAAAAAAAATTTTTTTAATGGGTAAATTTTGAATGCCTATCGATACTTTTGAGAAGCCTATAAAACCAGGGTAGCAGCGTGAAAAGCTTTTAATGAACGTGAAGCCCTTCATATTTAATGTTTTTATGTAGCTACAGCGTAGTTTGAGGCAGATGGAACACCACAATTTGTTCTAGTAACACAAGTAAGCCAGCCCATACATCGCTCAGCTCCAGCTGTCACTACCATGTTTTTCTGCTGCCAAATACAGCAAAAGCTGTAGGCTCTATTGGCATTTCTGGGGTATGGTGATACTGTATATTAAATTTATTAGGTTTTTTTTTTTTTTTGAGATATTTAGAAGCTATACAGCCACAAAGATAATAGTATAAAACACTTAAACAGTGGACAGAGAGGAAAACTCTGCCCAGTCCTGGGATGATGGTATTGTTGCCATTACAGAAGCAGCTCCTGTGGAAGCGTTTTTGGCATGTTTCTTCCCAGTGACTCAGATACAAGCCTTCAAAGAGCTTGTTTCACTCAAAAAAAGTACTAAAAGTTCAATAAAACGTCTATACAACCAGTAGCTTAAAAAATCGCTTCCACAGGACCTAGATATTTTAGTTGTTTAGTCACTTGTGTTGAAATTATAAGGATTCAGTAATCTGTTAGTCTGGTTTTTGGGCATTAAACATCGCTCTATTGTGGACTACACACCCAAGAACAGTCATTGTTCTGTAGTAAAAACAAACAAGCACAATTAGTTGTATTGCTAACATAACACAGTTTTTGATATTATTTATCCCTGCTTTGGTTAAAGTAGTCTCGCGCAGCCAGACCACTATTTCTCCCCACGGCGCTTATCAATTAGAGATTATAAGCGCCTGCTCGAAATAGGGTCTGGTATACTTCCAATAGGCCAGTTGTGATAGCACCTCGATTAGAATTTATAGGTGTTGATAATGCACCCTTAAAATTTAAATAAAAAAAGAACCAGCATGCAATGGCGAATTCTTACGTGTGCTTGTTAACCCCTTTTCGAGCGGCGTAATCGACACCTCACATTCCTGCCGGGTGCTGTGACAACTGGCCTATTGGAAGTGTACCAGACTCTATTTTCGAGCAGACGCTTATAATCTCTAATCGGTGTGCCGTGGGAGAAATAGTGGTCTGGCTGCACGAGACTAGGGTTAAAGCAGGTTTTGTAATTTGTTCCGCCCATGCATTTAAACTATTCTGCCTTAACAAGCGCTTCCTTAGCAGTGCATAGCAATGTAATTGAACGAATTACGAAAATTTCATGAATTACGAAATACGAGAATTGGTTTAAAACAACCCAAAACTACCCTATTGTAAAATAGTAATACATAGTTGGCTAATTCATAGTAGCATATAATGTCTATAGTTAATTCCAGATGAGTTAGCTAGCTGCATGGCGCCTGGTTTTTAGAAGTAGCACAACATCAACTTGTTATTCTTATTATTCATAATATTATTCTTTCACAGGCATAGTGAAGTTTACAAGGAGAATCCTGGGATAAAAAGTAGCAAGGCTTGCTGAATGGATCATTGTGCATGTCCATGAGCTATTTTTGATTTTGTTTTCGGATGGAAACAGCCCAAACTGGGCCGTTTTCTTTTCCCAAAATGCCATTATGCTCGAGAAGCCATACAAGATCGCACTCAAAGTTAGTTTTTTTTGGTGTGTGCTGCTTGTGGCTAATAGAATCTGTCTTTATTAAACTCAGTATAGGCCAGGAAGCTTAATCTGGGCTGATGACTTTGTTGCAAGGTGGTTTTTTCGCTCCGTGATTATTGTACGTGGGCGGGTTATCCAGATTAAATACTCTAATAGAGCAGTCACTTAAATACTGTAATAATGCAGTCAAGTGTATAACTACAAACCTTGCACTGAATTTGACAGCTATTAAAGGCACCAGTAATGTAAATTGTAGCTCATATTAGGAGATTCTCAATCTGTATGCACACTGCAATTTGATCAGTTTCATGTGTGTACTGAAATGTTGACGGCGTTACTATGCAGAATGCAAAATTACACTATTCACAACAGTCTTTATTATCAAAATAAGAAATCTCATAATCCATTACTGGATTAATAAAAAAAGTACACAAACTAGATGAATAAAAAATTGAAAATTTTAAAGTGGGAATAGGGATTGCTGAAAAAAGCCACCAAACAAGAAGGGATCGCTGGGGTGGTAATGTAAACCACAAATCCCTATTTTGACTCACTTCAAAGTGACAGAGCATGTAACTAAAGATTTATGACAGAGAGTCAAAATAGGGATTTGTGGTTTACATTACCACCCCAGCGATCCCTTCTTGTTTGGTGGCTTTTTTCAGCGATCCCTATTCCCATTTTAAAATTTCCATTCATCTAGTTATTATTGGGTGTTTTATTTTCTAGTTGAAAATTCTGATTTTTTGTGTACTTTTTTTGTAATATGACTGGTGAACCCATGCATACCGCATCAAAAGAAAGAAATGGTGTTGCACACCCCAGCTATCAATTATCGTCTAAAAAGTGAAGTATCCATTATGCTTTGTTGTTAGCTATGTTCAACCCATTACACAGCATTACGAATCAAGAACTATTAAAAGCACCTCTACAATCAAAGTGGCCACTATGAAAAATACGAACAATTTCTGTTACAAAGCGAAGCCATGATGCGCTACCGCCAATTTGACACCTCTCACTGTCAGCAAAGATGAACGGGACACAAAGGAGGACACTGATAAATCCATGAAGAATGCATTGTACGTACTGCGGTATGCCAAAAAGCACATGTCCGGCTGACACGACAATGAACAGCGAAAAAAATCAAGCCCATAGCTTTAGCTGTTATCGAGTTGTGAGGCTGGTTTTGGATGACTTTTTCATGGGCCACGCCCTTACTATACTGTACTATCGTACTGTATGATGAAGAAAATGGGTGTTATAGATACTTGGTTAAACACCCTTCGTTCATAAAATCGATGTGGCAACTATTCGAATTTGACCATCACTTGATGCTCGAAAAGTTGAAGCTCTTATTTTCAAAATCGATCGTGGCACCACTCAGGTGCGGTGTTTAACCAAGTAAATATACCTGGCATTAAAATAACTGAAAAGTCCGTAACTCTGAACCTGTGTGCAAAACCACCTGAATAGTGTCTGAAATTTTTATAAAATTTATTCCGAAGTCTATAATCAACTACTCTAATAGAACACCCACTACTCCAATAGAGTAATTATTTTTGGTAACTGAGGTTCCACTGTGTATATGTTGCATTGTAACTTTGTGCACTAGGTAAGTCATCATGTACTGTATGATATTTGTAGATAAGATGTACTCACATGCCATCCAAGAGAAGAAAGTCTGAAGGTGATGAAGCTATTACTGACCTAAAATCATTTGAGCTGAATGCAGTGTAAGTGCTGTGTCCATGCACTATTATGTCTTGTACAAATGTGTATCTTAGGGATAGATCCAGGGTTTGACTATGGAGGGTGCACCATGACTAAAGTAGTAGCCCCCAGGTATTTTAAATGTTTTGGAATTGAAATTTTTGATGTAGAGTATAGTTAGAAATTATGATTCTAAGTGGTTTACATTGATCAATAGCTGCATGTAGGGATCAGTGACTCATAAGTTCAGCACTTCAGCTATAAGCCTAAAGTAAATTGTTATATAAGAATGACCATTAATACCATGGGATGACTGTTCTATTAGAGTATTTGACTGCTCTGACACGTGCACTCCTCTGGATCTGCCACCATATTTTATGTGTAGGATGTCATGTTCTAGCTTATGTTTTTATTTCTTTCAATAGCAAAAAGTTTCAGAGTTTTCAGCAACGTTTAAAAGTATGTAAAGAAGATAGAAGAGTATTAGATAAGGCCAAAGAAGATGGATCATTAAATGAAGCATTATTGGATAGGTAAGGTTCATTAATGACTATACTCTTTTTATATCATTTCACTTTCAGACGTGAGAAAATGAAAGCAGATAGGTACTGCAAGTAAAGCATGCACTAATTTACAAAAATCAATTTTATTAAAAATATATGATATGGATAATAACGTGTACATTTGTGTGATGATTATGTGTATGCAGATAAAACACAACAAGGCATGTCAGCAAACTCTCTTTTTATTTAACGTGTACATACAGCATTACATTGTGTCATCTTCTAACACTAGTGGCTCCCTCATCTCTGAGTATGCGTTAGCGTTTGTTGTAGTAGGTTTGAGTTTCACATCTTCCTGGTTAGTCATGGACAAATGTATGAATATTCCAGAATTGTTAAGTGCTGTGTTTACTTTGGAAAACATTTTTGAGTTCTTTATTTGATCCATCCTGTTACGATTAATTGCCCTGGTGATGTGATGGTAGCAAAGTAGTGCCCCAAATTTCACAAGAGATATACCAACAAGAACTTCGACCATAACAACATTTGCATCACCAAAATATTGACTAACACTAAACAGGACTGCCAAATTTAGCAAGAAGGACAAGTCCCACAGGTTACAATAAAAATTACGGAATGGCCGTAAATATCCTTGGATTATTGCTAGACCAGACAGTGTGATGGCATTAATTAGAAGCACAATTTCTGTGTCAAGTGCAGAGGTACTGAACAATAAAGCACGTATCAGCAGTCGGAAGCCAACCCAAAATCTGAATGGGTTTGCAAAAGGACTCTGATAAGCATCAAGTATTGGTGTTAGTTTTGTAATCCATCTAAACCGCAGTAGTGGCTTGGTAAACAACAGTAGAATTGTAAATGGAATTACAATTAGAGTGAACACCAGCAACGATACAGCAAACAGGATAGAAAACTTGAATCCAAAATATTCGACATTGGCATCAGGTGCCCAAACTCTCTCTGATCTTCCTCCAGGTATGTGAGTTATATCAACACCATAGAATAAGACTACAGAAGAAGTTCTCAACAGTTTAGCATAGGAGAGGAATATTAGTGTAGACAATACTGGGACTCCATTACTTTGCACTAATCTCTGTATTCGAGATGAATGACGGGTCAATACAATAATCACTACTACTATGATAATGAGGTATACTGGAAACACGTATTCCAACCATATTTTAGCATACTCATCCATTCCATCATAAAAACAAGTTTCAATTCCCAAATCAAGGTTTAGAAATGAAATGAAGGTTAGCAAAGGACGATATGTACCATCTTGTGGGAAAAGTGTTGATGAGTTTATACTGATAACATTGGCATAGAAAATTAAGCCATAGATCGTCCCATTTGTGATTGTAAAGTTCAGAACAAAGAAAATCACTACCAAAATTATTCCAATGAGTGCAAACAGTACTAAAAGAGACAACCAAGCATTAGAGCAGATTTTACACTGTGGTGATCCAAACACTGAGCTGTAGCCACTATGACACTGACCACAAAGAATTCCTGATCTCTTGTACCTACACTGTGAATCTGGATCTGTCAAAGGGAAATAAGTTGCACTAGATTTGCAGTAGCCATATGGACAGCTATCTCTTGCAATGATTTCTGTAAGAAAATCACTAGTGTCTGTGGCTAGTAACCAAGAATTAGCTGGTCGTTTGAAAGTCTGTGTAGTTAAGTTACAACTAGCAATCTTGGCTGGGTTTTCTGATGCTGTTAGGAATGGGTGACAAATGCATTCTCCATTTTGAATTATGACAAAACCAAAAGGACAGTCAAAGACCTCCACATGTACAATTGCATCTACAGAAGGATTATCAACTGTTCTAGTATTAGTTCTGATGGTTAAGTCACACACTCCAGCATTAATGGATGTTACAGTGTAGTAAAGAGTTGTGCAATTATTGGACAGTTGATGTACAATTTGTTGTACACCATTGATGGAACAAGGAGTTGTAGAAGTATCAGCTACCGTTGTGTAAATAATTGTTGGCACTGGATCATAATTTATGCCAGTTCCAATTACTGTAATGTTAATGATTTCTCCAGGATATACTGAAGTGCTGTATTCTTTACCATTAACAACACATGCAGTGATAATGTTTTGTGTTGGATTTGTTGGTGAACAAAAACATACTCTAAACGCATCTGAAGATCTTTGTACTTTGTCTATATCAGCGAAGGAAAATATTCTGTTATTCACCACATCTGATGCTGCTTCTTGGTAAGCAGTGTTTGGTGCCCAACTGCAAAAATCTAGTGTTGAGCTAAAAATTGAGTTACCAGCTTCACCCGCACTATTGTTAGCAAAGTAAATGTGGATATTGATAATTTCATCAATAATATCTTGAGAACTTAGATACTGGAAGGAACACAGTCTTGTAAGGCGACTTGGAACACCATACACATCTTCAACATAAACAGCGCCCCCTCTTCTCCTAGCAACATTGTTAATAAATGATACGTTTGTTCCTTCATGTAGTAAAATGTAAGAATTAGAGTAAATCCCTAGTCCTCCCCCAAGAGTTGCAAAGTTGTCACTGAAGTCAACTACACCATTAAAGGTAGCAACACTGTTATACAGAAATATACTGCTTCCTAGGTTACCCTTGAACACAGTAGAGCCAGTAAAGGTTGCTTGTTGAATATTGTGGAGTGCGACGACTGAAGCATATCTGTAATAGTTGACTTGATCAGTATTGTAGACTGAATCTGTAATAACCAGGCTGTTGTTGATGAACATGCAGTCATGTATACTAATATCAAAGATAAAAGCAGATGCTTCCAATTGCACAAGCGTTAAAGCAGAGGATACAAGGCCCAAGTTTCTAGTAAAAAGAATATTTTCAATAACCACTTTAAACGGGTGATCTTCATCAGTTGATAAGAAACTAATTCCACTTGATTCTGTAGATGTATTGTTAATAAACATGCAATCTGATATTATGAATTCATTTTGCTTGTACAAGTTCAATGGTAGTTGTTGAAATGATCTACCTGGTTTAAGATAAAGTGTTGGCATCAGTCGAGTAGCATAGCTTACTGCCACAGTTCCATGTAAAGAGAAACTTTGACTGTTCATAATGTTGTTTTTAAAAGAACAGTTATTTATTGACACATTTGTACTACTCACGCCAGTGTAATATATAAAGTTAAGCCCTGCATGGTAATATGCCTTGTTGTTCTCAACTAAACTGTTTTCTATATTTAGAGTTAATAAATACAAATTTTGGCCAAATATGGTAGAAACACCACCACTCCCTATTAAATCAACAGCATCAACATAACGATTCAGAAGTCTAGATCTGCTAACATTTCTCTGGTATAAGATGCTAGGACTGCAACTTGAGGAAAATGTACTGTCAGTCACTGTAAATGAATTATTACTACCAGATAAGTTACTGGGAGTGTTCTGAAATAATAAAAATATGCCACCTGCCACCTTACTTGGATCAGTTCCAATAATAGTTGAACAAAAGAAATATCCTGAGTCTCGAATAGTTACCAATTCCACTTTTGTGTGTCCAAGCATATTGATACCAATCACTCCAAACCCTGGTGACTCTGATATTAGAAGGTTGTGTAGTGTGGTAGAAAAACAATGCACAAATATCAATGCTGCTTGAGGAACTAGTGGAAATCTGTACCAATAGTTTTCAGCAAACAGTGCATCCATGTATGAGGTATTAATAACGTTACTACAATGGTCAAGTGTTACATCTCTGATAGTGATGTTGGAACAATTGACAAACGATATTGATGTACTGACACTGCATGCAATAGTAACTGAAATTTCTCCATCATAGGTGTCACCAAAAAAGGATACATCTGTTTTGTTCCACAATTCAATGATTTGATCAAGGACATGTACGCCAGGAAGAAACTTTAATACAGTACCAGATGACAACAGATCATCTAACTGAGATACATTGTTAAACAAACTGATACATGGTTCAGGACAAGGTTGAGTACTGCCATTCAATGGTCTCACATATAGTATAGTGTTATCAGCATCCACCAGTGTCGCTACTGCAGTGAACACAAGTAAAGTTAAGAGGCTACTGGCAGTTGACATCCTCCCGGATCAACAGCTGAAGGTAATGAATTGAATGCACAAATTTTAACTACCATGTATAGATAAGTCATGTTTTTGATTATATGCACCAATCTGTGAATACATCAAGGTAACAAAGACCATACAATACTCAGTAATGTTTATGGGTTTGTATGTCCTAATAGCAAATGTGCAGTTTAAAACTGGCTATACTAGCAATCAGTATACCATACTATAAGCTATACTGACACCGATAGCCTGTTTACACTGGAATTCTGGAGAGCTCAAGGTTTTCAGGTCAGATAAGCTATAATTACATGATCCACTCACACAGTTTACCACAAAACATATACATATATATAAAATACTGAACATCATAACACCAGGAGTATCCATTTTTAAAGTCCAACTGACTTTCCATATTAACCAATCTAAATTAGTGCAGCAGCATAGTCCAAAATATCGAACCTATTGTGCATTTTTTGATAAAAGCACCAAATTTGGCACACATGTAGGTTTAACACCTAAAAATCATTTTTGGATATGGAGGCACTCACAAATATACTCATGATGGCCATAGCAACTGTTTGCAAAATGGCTGCTTTGAAAACGCACTATTTCTTGTTGAAACAGTTAAAAAGTTTGCCACAACAGTACACAATAACCAAATAAAGATATAAATAAATAAACAACTACACAATAACCATAGGCAGCTCCAGGATTTTTGGTGACCGGTTTCTGATCAAGAGTATAGCTAAATTTTTGGGCGAAGACCAAAAAAAAGATGTAATCACCTGCTGAGAATAACTGCCCTCCTCTAACTATATAAAATATTACTGATAAAATACATAAAGATCCTTATTTGTAGCTATAAAGCTTTGCTACACTGCTGCTCTGAATACTGTGACTGCTTTATTAGAGTGATTGGCTGCTCTATTAGAGTATCTTGATCTGAACGTGACCGGTTTCCTGGAAACTTCAGAAACCCTCTGGGAGCCACCCCTGATAACAAGTAAACATATGCATAGAGAACACATGGCATCTATTCTAAACAGAGCACTGTCAAAGCACGTGGTATTTTTTTCTAATTGAACAGCTCAGCAGTATTTACGTAGTTTTCTTATTGAAAGTTCTAAAGTTAGCAGTTACAGAAAGGTTTGTGTGTATGCGTATATGCATAAAATATTATATCATTACACCATTGTGTATCAGGTCATTCTTAGTTCCACTGGACCTAGTGTTGCCTATCTTGTCAACACAACCATGTCATCCTCCAAGAAGTTTAAACTATATACGGGAAACACCTTCATCTCAACAGCCAGCTGTTACAAACCAGTAGTTTTGTGTTATATGTCAGGAAGTGACAGCAGAACTTCTCTTTTGAATTCAACAAAAGGAATGAAAGGGATATCAATCACTTGCTGAAAACCTGGTCAAATTTGGAAAGTTACCAAGGACCTTGCCATTAGATAGACTGAATGATGGACAAGGTATTGAAGCAGGTATGATTACAATAAGGCTAAGTGGCATAAGACATGTAGGCTCCATTACAACAACCAAATGTTACATACAGCAGGAAATAGGGAGCATCAAAGCCCAGAAATAGAATGCTCCACACGAGTGTAGTACATTGCAGTCTTTATTTACTAAAGTCTGGTGGGAAATTGTGCTTTTTTCTGTGGTGACGAATGTGGACAAGGTACTGATGGCCTACATGAGGTGACAACTTTTCAAGTATACCAATGTGTACGCAAGTGTGCTAAACTCACTGGAGACAGTTTTCTCTTGGCCAAACTGAGTTTAGGTGATATGGTAGCCTTGGAAGCTAAGTGCTACACCGAGTGTTTATTGGCTCTGTGCAACTGTGCAAGGAAGGTGCAGGCTGCTCAGCAACAAATAAGTAGTAAAGATGAAGTATCAGGAATCATGTTTGCTGAGCTTGTGATGTATATTGAAGAAGTTTGTTTGGAAGCAAGTATTTCACTGGTTTTCAAACTCACTGAAATAGCACAACTCTACATGTCTAGAATACAACAGTTTGGAGTCATGAGTGCCAAAAGAATGCATACATGTACAACCACATTGAAGTACAACCAAATTGAAGCAAAGACTGTTTGCACATTTTCCAGATATGCAAGCTCAGAGTAAGGGGAGAGATGTCATGCTTGTATTTTGATAAAGATATTGGTGCTGCACTTGACAAAGTCTGTTCATCTAGCACGTCTGCACAGATTGTATGCTGACACAAGTTTGACTTCCACATCCTTCACTGGATCATTTTGTCCGGAAAGTTCTGTACCATGCACACTTGCTGCTTTCATTAGTAAGTATGGTGTTGGAAGGCCCAAGTATCAAGGACCAACTTTGTGAATTTTCAAAACCAGCAGCACTTTCCATTGTCCAGATTTTGAAGTATAAAAGTGTTAAACACATGCGTAAACAGGTAGATGCCATCTCATCTCTCCATCACAGTTCTACACAAGAAAAAAACATGGCCATCATCAACTAGTACATACTGTTGATACAGATGTTGTGGTGTTGGCAGTGATGGTAGCCGAAACTCTACCAGCTAAAGATGAAGTTTGGGTAGCATTTGGATCAGGAAAAATTTTCCGATATATGGCAGCCCATCAAATTGAAGCACTCAACTGGGATCAGAGAAGTCGCGTGCTCTTCCACGTTCCATGCACTAACTGTATGTGACACCAGGTCAGTGTTTGTTGGGCGTGGCAAGAAAACCTGTATGGACTATATGGCCCGGAACTTACTAATGCACTGCTGGAGCTAGCACATGTACCAACTGAGATTTCAGAACAAACTATGCATGTCATCAAGAGGTTTGTCATTCTTATCTATGACCGAGCAAGTATCTGCACTGATGTTAACTAGGCTAGGAAGAAGCTCTTTGCAAAGACAACATCTGGAAAGAGAATTCCACCAACACGTGCTACTCTGGAGCAGCACGTCAAGCAATCTGCCTTCCAAGGGGTTCCCCCAGACCCTGTGCTTCCTTCTCCAAGTAGTTGGGATTGAATCAAGACAGATGGTGGCCTATATGAACCACACTAGACCACACTTCAAGACGCACTGACAACCTGTTAGGAGCTGATCTGTTGTAGCTACAAGAAGTTCAATGCACTGCTCTCTGCAAGTGTGAGGGAGAATGTCCAATAAACTGAACAAAAGTTCAATTTTGTATCACACACTCAGAGAGTTTATAGTATTATATTATTCTAGTAATTATAAGTACAATAATCAATCGTACAGCAATAGTCAATTTCAATATTAGCATTATTCATATTAATAAAGATTTAGTATGGTTCTAGCTACTAGAGGGAATGCAGTCATTTTTTTACAGAATTGCTGCAATGAACTTTCATTGGTGGCACTGAAATTTGTTTGAAATCATTTGCGTGGCAGCCATTTTGTAAACTGTTGCTATGACTACCATGAGTACAATTGTGAGTGCCTCCATATCCAAAAATGATTGTTAGGTAATAATCTACATGTGTACCAATTTTGGTGCTTTTATCAAAAAGTGCACAATAGTTTTGGTATGCCGCTGTACTAAATAAGGGAATAGTGTATTACTTTTTAAATTTTATTTTTAAACTATCAGTGTTCAGTGACATTCTGACCCTGTATGTACTGTTGAGATTTTTGCCCATGAAACAACTACTACATTCAAGCTTAAAACCATCGTTGAGAGTTTGAGATGCTTAAAACACAGATACAAAGTACCTCACCAGTCTTGGACGCATATTTGTAACTGAACTGCACAGCATTAGCATGGCAAAAAAATAATTTATACATAGTCTACAAAGCAGAGCGAGATACTTTCATGTGTTTGTACTGCTTAGTATTCAATCGTGCATGGGAAAATTAATTGCTAGCTGAAGGGCCTATGTGATTGCTAGAGGTGTCGTAGCTACCCTGGCCCTCTAGGCGAGCCCATAGGCTCAAGCACTTGATTATGTGAGTAATGAGGATCCTTACTGGCAAGGCTACTCAACACATGCCGAGTGGAGACTGACTACAAGAATAAACTGGAGCTAGTGATTACTTGATCCAATACCTGAGGGTCAAGTGCTTCATCCTTTTATGATTTAGCTACGTAGCCGGTTTAATTTTGTCCAGCGCTTTACCTAGTCTGGGGCGGCAGCGCCAGACTACGCTTTACCATGGAGTGCTGGCACCCCAGCCTATTTTCTGTTTCACCTCATTTAGCTTATAGCAAGTCCTTAATTCCTGTTTACTAGGTTAGGTAACTCACAGCTTGCAGCACACGTTGCTGTCAGACCTTCCGTGCTGGACACTGCCAGTGGAACGACTCTAGTTGGAAAATTGGCCATGTAACTAGCTTACCCTTTAGCTATCTACAATGCGGATCCACCAAACATTAGGCGTTGTCTTCGCAAACAATAGTAGTAGAATCAATAATTCACCTATCAATGTATTGCCCCAGTACCCCCCCCCCCCCTCCGGCATATATGGGGCCATAGTGGGGATTTGACACAGCCGAATGTCAAATGCCCCATAGTAGGGCAAACCTATCGTGTCAAATCCCCACCGTTGGCCCCAGTTGCAATGCGGGATTTGACATAGCGAAGGAAGTTACAACAAAAAAATATTTTGGTGCTTACTGAACGATCGTCAAATGCCCCATAGTGGGGCAGCAGTTTCGTGTCAATTCTCCCCTGTAAAGCCCCACTTACGCCTGAGGGGGGGGGGGGGGGGGGTGGGGCAATACATTGATAGGTGCATAACGTGTGCATGTATTTCCGGCAGGCAAAAGGCCCGAGAAAGAAGGGCGGGGCAAGCGATTGACCGCCACGAGTTCGCGACTGCCAACTCCATCAACAAGTCAAGAGAGTGTGTGCTCAAATACGTTTAATGGTGTGAACCTGCTCACCTTTCCAGATTCCAAGTGTCGCGTGGCCAGATCACTTTTTCTCGACAGGGCGCTTATCGATTACAATTAGCTAATACGCGCCTCGAAATCGATAAGCGTCGTGCTGGCGGATCTTTGATCGTTTAGCGCTGGAATTAATTTTAACGTGTTAGGAAAACACTGCATCTTTTTTGTTATTTTAACCCTTAGTTCCCACCAATATTTTGCCATAGTTTTTTTGAAAGAGCAGCCTTGGCCAAATTTGCAGAGTTTAAACAACTAGCTAAGAATGAAACTGATCAAGTGGCTTCATTCATAGCATGCATTTTTATTGGGTCAGTAACCTCTCAGCCGGCATACTTTACAAATAAAAGTTTTCTTATAAGAATCTATGAGAGCATGTTATATATATTCTTACATTTTTTTGCAACTAGCTATGTCATGACATTGTTGTACAATCATTGTCACTTTTATCTAGAATTGTTCACCATCAAGAGCCAGCCATACAAATGCCACAATATTTTTTGCCACAGACCTCCACCACCAGACAATTCCACCAACTACATTTTATATTACCATCATCACGCACCCAACATTATCAAGAATGCTTTTTTACAGAACTGTTAAAGAATGGAATGAGCTGCCACCATCTAGTTATGATGAACTCCTGGACTAACATTTATAAGTCAATTTATATTATTGGATGTATATCAGCACATTGCTATCTTTCCAATATAATATAATCATAACCATAACCATAGCTACAACAATCTTAAATTCTTTTCTGCTTGTGCTTAAATGGTGTAGAAATCCAGTAAAGTTGTAAATAGCATCACTCTATTATTCCAGTGGAGTAGCTACCCATTTTGCAAGACATCATGAATTTAATTGGATTGTTCAATGACCATCCCATTGATACCACCAGCTGATAAGCTCCACAAGCCTTTGGCACTTATAAGCTCCTGATACCACTAGTGCATAATTATGTAGAGAAGTGCTGCAAACCAAGGGTTAACACGCAGTTTGTATAAGCCTCGATAAGTTGCTATAAGCCATTAACTCTAATAGTTTAGCTTTTACATTGATGAATGCTTCATCTGACTGAACATTAGATGAAAATCTGTGGTGAGTCATTTTCTGAGATGAGCCGAGTCTTGTGTTAGAGGTACTGAATTGAGCATTCTCAGCAATGTTAAAACACGATGATAGACGTTTGTAGGATTTTATGAAGAACTAGATAATGTTGTTTATTTCATGAAAATACATTAACAGTACGGCCACTCCAAATTAATTCTCTATTTCTTGCTCTGGATTCAGGCATATTTGCATGCGGGTGGGTGGTCCATTTCCATTATTCCATATAGATTGGCAGTTTTTCAAGCCATTATTGCCTGGTACAACGCATAAAAGCATGCTTGAGCTTGTACGTTCCTTTTTAAGTTGCAAAATAACACAAACAAGAATTTGCACTGACTTAATAGCACTGCTGACATGTGAGCTGACACTGTTACAAGCTTTTATGAACCTATGTAGCAGTTGTAAACTGGAACTGCAATTTCATCATCTATAATTAAAGCACTTGAGCTCTTGACCATATCTTGCACAGTTAAGGAGTATAATGCACAAGAAGAGAATGTCATAATATCAAGCAATAGAAATACCAGATATCGTTTTCAAGGATAATTGTTTGTAATGATCATGTGATCAATAACTAACTTACTCACATTTAATTAATAATATTATTAATATTGCATGTATATACTCCTTTAGAGTCCTGCAACTTTGAGTGGCCAGAACAATCTTCGCAATGAATTGTGTGTCAGTGCTTTTGCAAAGTGTTCTTATTAACATGGTGAAACCTTTCCTATGAACCATGTGACACCCACGACCCTGTGTAAAATGGTGAAATAACTTAAATAGCTGCATGGATGTCAAATGGAGTTTTCAGATTTGGCAATTATTTAACTTGATTGGTAATCATCCTAACCTACCATAGCACTGGCTAACAGTGAGGATGGTTAGGTCATAACACTGATGCTTTCACACATTTATGGGTAAAACAGTGGATATATATAGAGAGAGAATCCACTAAATGCAAATCTTTCAAATACTGGTATGAATCAACTACATGCAGGATTCAAGAAGTGGAAAGCGTGAAAGTACATACGTAGCACTGACTTGTTATCACATATAGTTTGAAATAGAAATAAAATAAAATTCCAGTTCCATCTTCTCGTCCCAAAAATTTCTTGTACAACTCATTCGGCTTGTCTTTATCAGTGACCTCTACTGACTCCACACACACACACACACACACACACACACACACACACACACACACACACACACACACACACACACACACACACACACACACACACACACACACACACACACACACACACACACACACACACACACACACACACACACACACACACACACACACACACACACACACACACACACACACACACACACACACACACACACACACACACAAAGTCTGTTGACAACTGCTAAGTAACATTACTGAATACACAATATCTGCTGTAATCCTTGCTGGTTGCCACAATCAGTTGACTGAAAAGTACATCAAGTTAAATTAAAGTGAATAACAGATTTTAAAATGGAGAGTCTACATAACTGAACAATAATTTCTTATTTTTAAGTTGTGTTTATACATGCATGCTGCTTAGGCTCATTGCCAGAAAGACAGCCTTTTTGCATTAGCTTTAATTTAAATTTGGTTATTCTCTGCTTGACTTGAGCTAATTATACTTTGAAAATAGCCTATTAAGCTTTTGAGCAGTGTTCAAAAATCCTGCCTATTATGCTCAAACTTTAAACATTGTTGTTGAACATTGAGAGGTGGTCAAGTTTGAATAGCCACCAAATTAATTTTTGAAACTGAGGTAATAAATGCTGCAGTGTTTAACCGAGTAAATAAGGTATAAGATATGGCCAGTATAGAACAATAAAACCATTGTGTGTGGTGATTCAATTAAACTATTACGTGTCACACTTCAAGTTTACTAGCTAATTGGCTTGTAAGAACCACTTAAGGTCACCATACTGCATTAGTTCTAGTATCATTAATGGAGAGTTTAAAGTTTACACACTAAGACTAGAATAGAACCCTTCAGCTATAGCTTGCCTGTATATACCATTTTCGATGAAACTGACATTTTAGTGCATGCCGGTATTTTCAAAAAAATATTGTCTATAGCTATTGAAGCTGCATACGAGACATGAAACATGCAGCTAGTAGTTCCAGATCACTGTCCAAGCCTACATTTTCCACCATTGGTAGAACAGCTGTCTAACCCATACTCCAGCCTGAATCAGAGTATATAGATCAAATCATGTTTTATTATAGAACTAAGAAAACTATAGCCAACTGTTCAGTTGGTGTCATGGCCTCTGGAAAGTGGAGATGGAAAATTGAGCATTACAAGTAGGAATGAGGTTATTATGCTCCAAAAATTGAGCATTATGCTTTTGAGCAGTGCTAAAAAAATCTCCTATTACGCTTTTGAGAATTGTCTATTATTCCCAAAATTATGCAACCATAATTGGCTAATAATGCCAGTTTAATGCTGTATCAGACCATTTTCTTTGATGCTTAATTTTAATTTAATTTGATTATACTGGACAGCCAGTAGTTACTGATGTGTCCAGGGGGATCAGCCCCAAGAAAAATCAAATACACACGTACATGATTAGCTAACTACTTACATACACGCAATTATATACATTAGCTACAAATAAATCGACTGATTCCAACTCAAGTAAATGGTGGAGTAAATGATAATTAAGCCTTAGATGGTCTTGAATTCTTTAGCTGGTTGCTGTATTAGAGTATTTCATTTCAATGTGACTGCTTTATTAGAGTAAATCCAAAACAGCCAAGCTGTAAAAAACCAGTGCGGCCCTCAAAAAGGCTATGGTGAAAAAAGATGTGAAATCCAAGGTGGCGGCCAAGAAATGGCTGTGATGGTAGGTTAATGGTAAAAATTTTAATAATGACAATTCAGGTGAATTTTTGTGCCGCTTGGTCTTGGCAAAAATTCACCTAAATTGCCGTTATTAAAATTTTTACCATTAACCTACCATCACAGCCATTTCTTGGCCGCCACCTTGGATTTCACATCTTTTTTCACCACAGCCTTTTTGAGGGCTGCACTGTTTTTTTACAGCTTGGCTGTTTTGGATTAGATTTCATTTCTTTTTGTATTTGTATACCACAAATAGGCTGGCTTTGGGACTTTTTTAACCTGTCTTTTTTTTCTCTACCACAGGAAGAAGAAAAGATGAAGCAGATGTACTTTAAATATTTCTGATTTTATCAGTAAATGTACAAATTATATATATAATACATATATTTATTACAGAACTCTCCATGGTGGTTTCTTTGTAACTGAACACTCTACAAGGTGACTTCTTCTTGCTGCCCTCTCTACAGGGTGAATAGTTAGTAGCTCAACAATCTACAAGGTAACTTCTTCTATAGCTGATCTCTCTACAGGGTGATTTTTTGTAGCTGAACTATCTACAAGGTAACTTCTTCTAGCTGATCTCTCTACAGGGTGATTTGTTTGCAGCTGAATTCTGTGCAGGTGATTTGTTTGCAGCTGAGCTCTTTACAGAATGGTTTCTTTGTAGCTGAACTCTCTACAAGGTAACTTCTTCTAACTGATCTTTCTACAGTGCAATTTGTTTGTGGCTGAATTTTCTACAGGGTGATTTCTTTGAAGCTGAACTCCCTACATGGTGATTTGTTTGTAACTGAACTCTCTACAGGTTATTTCGTTGCAACTGAACTCTCTACATGATGGTTTCTTTGTAGCTGAACTCCCCACAAGGTAACTTCTTCTATCTGATCTCTCTACAGGGAAATTTGTTTGTAGCTTAACTCTCTACAGGTGATTTGTTTGCAGCTGAACTCTCTACATGATGGTTCTTTGTAGCTGAACTCTCTACAAGGTAACTTCTTCTAGCTGATCTTTCTACAGGGTGATTTGTTTGTAGCTGAACTCTCTACAGGTGATTTGTTTGCAGCTGAACTCTCTAAATGATGGTTCTTTGTAGCTGAACTCTCTACAAGGTGACTTCTTCTAGCTGATCTTTCTACAGGGAGATTTGTTTGCAGCTGAACTCTCTACATGATGGTTTCTTTGTAACTGAACTCTCTACAAGGTGACTTCTTCTAGTTGATCTTTCTAGAGGGTGATTTGTTTTTAGCTGAATTCTCTACAAGGAAACTTCTTCTAGCTGATCTCTCTACAGGAAAATTTGTTTGTAGCTGAACTCTCTACAGGTGATTTGTTTGCAGCTGAACTCTCTACATGATGGTTTCTTTGTAGCTGAACTCTCTACAAGGTAATTTCTTTTAGCTGATGTCTCTACAAGGTCACTAGTTTGTAGCTGAACTCTCTACATGATGATTTCTTTGTAACTGAACTCTCTACAAGGTGACTTCTTCTAGCTGATCTTTCTACAGGGAGATTTGTTTGTAGCTGAACTCTCTACAGGTGATTTGTTTGCAGCTGAACTCTCTACATAATGGTTTCTTTGTAGCAGAACTCTTTACAAGGTAACTGATGTCTCTACAAGGTCACTAGTTTGTAGCTGAACTCTCTATATGGTGGTTTCTTTGTAACTGAACTCTCTACAAGGTAACTTCTTCTAGCTGATCTTTCTAGAGGGTGATTTGTTTGCAGTTGAACTCTCTACATGATGGTTTCTTTGTAGCTGGACTCTCCACAAGGTAACTTCTTCTAGCTGATCTTTCTACAGGGTGATTTGTTTGTAGCTGAACTCTCTACAAGGAAACTTCTTATAGCTGATCTCTCTACAGGGAGATTTGTTTGTAGCTGAACTCTCTACAGGTGATTTGTTTGCAGCTGAACTCTCTACATGGTGGTTTCTTTGTAGCTGAACTCTCTACAAGGTAATTTCTTTTAGCTGATGTCTCTACAAGGTCGCTAGTTTGTAGCTGAATTCTCTACATGATAGTTTCTTTGTAACTGAACTCTCTACAAGGTGACTCCTTCTAGCTGATCTTTCTACAGGGTGATTTGTTTGTAGCTGAATTCTCTACAAGGAAACTTCTTCTAGCTGATCTCTCTACAGGGAGATTTGTTTGTAGCTGAACTCTCTACAGGTGATTTGTTTGCAGCTAAACTCTCTACATGATGGTTTCTTTATAGCTGAACTCTCCACAAGGTAATCTCTTCTATTGATCTCTCTACAGGGCGATTTGTTTGTAGTTGAACTCTCTACATGGTAGTTTCTTTGTAGCTGAACTCTACAAGGTGATTTCTTTTAGCTGAACTATCCCTTTCCATAGTTGCATGAACTCCCTATAAGGTAAATTTTTCTAGCTGATCTCTCTACAGGGTGAGTTGTTTCTAGCTGATCTCTATACAGGTTACTTGTTTCTAGCTGATTTCTTGAATTCTCTTCAGGGTGACTGCTCTATTAGGATGACTGCTCTATCAAGACAGTCGTGCGGCCCAAGAACCCGGCACGCAACACCCCTGAGTATATTGACAGGAAGAAAGAAAACGCAATTTTCGCACCTCCGTAGCTCTGTGCTGCCTTGATGAAACAAGACGATTTTTGCTGTGGACACTCCTCCAGCTTCAGCACTCCACATTCCAAATTTGAGCGAAATCGCTTCAAACGTTCCCGAGATATGCGACTTCAAAAATTGGCTTAGTTTCTTCGTTTTTTTTCTTCTTTATTTTTCTTCCTCTTTTCGCACACTTACAAAAACTGCTATAAAACGCGAACGCCATATCCGATCGCCTTGAAATTTGGCACACAAAGGGGGGGGGGGGGGGGGGGTATAAAGGCGCATCTCTGTACCAACTTTGGCTGGAATACGATGAACAGGCAAAGAGTTATGAGCAATTATTCACGAAAAATAACACCAATATGTTGTCACGCCTACAGGGTAAACCGCGTATGGGAAGAAGCTGAAAATCGGTGGGTGAATAGATTAACTATTGAACCTCAAACTTTTTGTGGTTTGAAAGAAATCGAGCTAAAATCCAGGAAGATACAACGAAAAAACCAACAGAGTGTAACAATTATGCAATCGAGATTAGCTAATAAAAAACGACTGCTTGCCACGCCTACCAGATAAACCGCTAGGGGTAATGCTTTGAAAATCGCTGTACAGATGGAGTTATCATCTTAGAAAGGCTCTTCAATGGTGTAGAAGAATCAGACTTAAAGCCACGGAGTTATAACACGAAATCCAACTTGGTGTAGCAAGTGCGAGATCGAGATACTCTAATAGAGCAGTCATCCTAATAGAGCAGTCACCCGAAGAGAATTCAAGAGATCAGCTAGAAACAAGTAACCTGTATAGAGATCAGCTACAAACAAGTCACCCTGTAGAGAGATCAGCCACAAACAATTCACCCTGTAGAGAGATCAGCTAGAAGAAGTTACCTTGTAGGGAATTCATGCAACTATAGAAAGAGATAATTCAGCTAGAAGAAATCACCTTGTAGAGTTCAGCTACAAAGAAACCACAATGTAGAGAGTTCAGCTACAAACAAATCGCCCTGTAGAGAGATCAGCTAGAAGAAGATACCTTGTAGAGAGTTCAGCTACAAAGAAACCATCATGTACAGAGTTCAGCTGCAAACAAATCACCTGTAGAGAGTTCAGCTACAAACAAATCTCCTGAGAGATCAGCTAGGAGAAGTTTCCTTGTAGAGAGTTCAGTTACAAAGAAACCACCATGTAGAGAATTCATTTACAAACTAGTGACCCTGTAGAGACATCAACTAGAAGAAGTTACCTTGTAAAGAGTTCAGCTACATAGAAATCATTCTGTAAAGAGCTCAGTTGCAAACAAATCACCTGTACAGAATTCAGCTACAAACAAATCACACTGTAGAGAGATCAGCTAGAAGAAGTTACCTTGTTGATAGTTCAGCTACAAACAAATCACCCTGTAGAGAGATCAGCTAGAAGAAGTTACCTTGTAGAGAGTTCAGCTACAAAGAAACCATCATGTGGAGAGTTCAGCTGCAAACAAATCACCTGTAGAGAGTTCAGCTACAAACAAATCTCCCTGTAGAGAGATCAGGCTGAGCTAGAAGAAGTTTCCTTGTAGAGAGTTCAGCCACAAACAAATCACCCTGTAGAAAGATCAGTTAGAAGAAGTTACCTTGTAGAGAGTTCAATTACAAAGAAACCACCATGTAGAAAGTTCAGCTACAAACTAGTGACCTTGTGGAGACATCAGCTAGAAGAAGCTATCTTGTAGAGAGTTCAGCTACAAAGAAACCGTTCTGTAAAGAGCTCAGCTGCAAACAAATCACCTGTACAGAATTCAGCTACAGACAAATCACCCTGTAGAAAGATCAGCTAGAAGAAGTCACCTTGTAGAGAATTCAGCTACAAAGAAACCACCATGTAGGGAGTTCAGCTAGAAGAAGTTACCTTGTAGAGAGTTCAGCTACAAAGAAACCATCATGAGAGTTCAGCTGCAAACAAATCTCCCTGTAGAGAGTTTAGTTACAAGAAGTTACCTTGTAGAGAGTTCAGCTACAAAGAAACCATTCTGTAAAGAGCTCAGCTGCAAACAAATCACCTGTACAGAATTCAGCTACAAACAAATCACCCTGTAGAGAGATCAGGTAGAAGAAGTTATCTTGTAGATAGTTCAGCTACAAACAAATCACCCTGTAGAGAGAATCAGCTAGAAGAAGTTACCTTGTAGAGAGTTCAGCTACAAATTTAAAGAAACCATCATGTGGAGAGTTCAGCTGCAAACAAATCACCTGTAGAGAGTTCAGCTACAAAGAAACCACCATGTAGGGAGTTCAGCTAGAAGAAGTTACCTTGTAGAGAGTTCAGCTACAAAGAAACCATCATGAAGAGAGTTCAGCTGCAAACAAATCTCCCTGTAGAGAGTTCAGTTAGAAGAAGTTACCTTGTAGAGAGTTCAGCTACAAAGAAACCATCATGAAGAGAGTTCAGCTACAAACAAATCACACTGTAGAGAGATCAGCTAGAAGAAGTCACCTAGTAGAGAGTTCAGCTACAAAGAAACCACCATATAGAGAGTTCAGCTGCAAACAAATCACCCTGTAAAAAAATCAGCTACAAACAAATCACCCTGTAGAAAGATCAGCTAGAAGAAGTCACCTTGTAGAGAGTTCAGCTACAAAGAAACCACCATGTAGGGAGTTCAGCTGGAAGAAATTACCTTGTAGAGAGTTCAGCTACAAAGAAACCATCATGAAGAGAGTTCAGCTGCAAACTAATCTCCCTGTAGAGAGTTCAGTTAGAAGAAGTCACCTTGTAGAGAGTCCAGCTACAAAGAAACCACCATATAGAGAGTTCAGCTGCAAAGAAATCACCCTGTAGAAAATTCTGCCACAAACAAATTGCCCGGTAGAAAGATCAGTTAGAAGAAGTTATCTTGTAGAGAGTTCAGCTACAAAGAAACCACCATGTAGAGAGTTCAGCTAGAAGAAATTAATTACCTTATAGAGAGTTCAGCTACAAAGAAACCATCATCTAGATAGTTCAGCTGCAAACAAATCACCTGTAGAGAGTTCAGCTACAAACAAATCTCCCTGTGGAGAGATCAGTTAGAAGAAGTTACCTTGTAGAGAGTTCAGCTACAAAGAAACCATGATTCTGTAAAGAGCTCAGCCGCAAAAAACTCACCTGTACAGAATCCAGCTACAAATAAATCACCCTGTAGAGAGAACAGCTAGAAGAAGTTACCTTGTTGATAGTTCAGCTACAAACAAATCACCCTGTAGAGAGATCAGCTAGAAGAAGTTACCTTGAAGAGTGTTCAGTTACACAGAAACCACCATGGACAGTTCTGTAATAAATATATGTATTATATATATATAATTTGTATATTTACTGATAAAATCAGAAATATTTAAGGTACATCTGCTTCATCTTTTCTTCTTCCTGTGCATGGTAAAGAAAAAAAAGATAGGTTAAAAAAAGTCCCAAAGCAGGCCATATAGGCCGGCTTTGGGGTATACAAATACAAAAAGAAGTGAAATCTAATCCAAAACAGCCAAGCTGTAAAAAAACTGTGCAGCCCTCAAAAAGGCTATGGTGAAAAAAGATGTGAAATCCAAGGTGGCGGCCAAGAAATGGCTGTGATGGTAGGTTAATGGTAAAAATTTTAATAACGACAATTCAGGTGAATTTGGTCTTGGCACAAAATTCACCTGAATTGTCGTTATTAAAATTTTTACCATTAACCTACCATCACAGCCATTTCTTGGCCGCCACCTTGGATTTCACATCTTTTTTCACCATAGCCTTTTTGAGGGCTGCACAGTTTATTTACAGCTTGGCTGTTTTGGATTAGATTAGAATATCTCGATCTCGCACTTGCTGCACCAAGTTGGATTTCGTGTTATAACTCCGTGGCTTTAAGTCTGATTCCTCTACACCATTGAAGAGCCTTTCTAAGATGATTACTCCTTCTATACAGCGATTTTCAAAGTATTCGCCCTAGCGGTTTATCTGGTAGGCGTGGCAAGTAGTCGTTTTTTTTTTTTTTATTAGCTAATCTCGATTGCGTATAAATTGTTACACACTGTTGGCTTTTTCGTTGTATCTTCCTGTTTTTTAGCTCGATTTCTTTCAAACAACAAAAGGTTTGAGGTTCAATAGTTAACCTATTCACCCATCGAATTTCAGCTTCTTCCCATACGCGGTTTACCCTGTAGGCGTGACAACATATTGGTGTTATTTTTCGTGAATAATCGATCATATCTCTTTTCCTGTTTATCGTATCCTAGCCAAAGTTGGTACAGAGATGCGCCTTTATATCTCCCTTCTGTGTGCCAAATTTCAAGGCAATCGGATATAGCGTTCGCGTTTTATAGCAGTTTTTGTAAGTGTGCGAAAAGAGGAAGAAAAATAAGAAGAAAAAAATACGAAGAAACTAAACCAATTTTTGAAGTCACATATCCCGGGAACGCTTGAAGCGATTTCGCTCTAATTTGGAATGTGAAGTGCTGAAGGTGGGGTGGAGGGAGTGTCCTGTGTCCACAGCAAAAATCGTCTTGTTTCATCAAGGCAGCATAGAGCTACGGAGGTGCGAAAATTGCATTTTCTTTCTTCCTGTCAATATACTCACGGGTGTTACGCGCCGGCTTCTTGGGCCGCACGACACACTACCGTGTGTCTTGATTCAATGACTGTTCTATTAGAATTTCTGACTGCTCTATTAGAGTATCTCGATCTTTTTAACGGAATTGTGCAATCTGTAGATTTTCCTACCGCATCCCTAATTACAAGTTTAAAACACACCGAAGTGATGGAGACTCCCAGAAGCTTTTTTGTAGCCTCTTCCGGAGATGCATCTTAGTGTTGTCCTGTCACACACTGCTGGCAACTGCATGTGGATGACTACATGACACTAAGCCATGTCATAGTGGTGATTGTACTATTAAAGTATTTGACTGACTGCTCTATTAGAGTATGTTGTGTTTGTATTTTTGAAAGGGGGATCGAAAGGGACACTGTAGCTGGTGCCCACAACGCGTTACACGAATTAAGCCACGTGCAAATGCAAAACAATGCATTATATGTTTAAGAACTGATAGGTCATGCATTACTCAAATTTCCCTTCACTTGTTCAGGACTCGTATTTCGCGGAGGGCAGTGCATTTTGATCAAGACGTTGAGCTAGTACTGACTGGGAAGCTGATAGGGAAAATTTCATTGGGGGAGGGGGACTAGCTGCAACAGGACGGACCATCCGCAGCAACCTTACATGGTCCGACCGGACTACTTGAGGCGCGGTAGTTGTTCCGGCCGGACCGCCTGCGGCGGGGGACTACCTGCAGCATGACAGGTCACTGCTTGTGTCGTGATAGTCGTAAATAAATTTATTTTCGTATCGTTTAGCGATAAAAAATTTAATCTACACGCTATGAATTCTTGGTCATTACTAGACATGTCACATAAGCCGTTTAGTAATCATCAAGTATCAATTACACTAAGATGAGAACAAATACAACCTGCTATACAACAGAAATGTATATCCAAACAGATTGATAACTTCTCACTAAAAATTGCCGACTTATCTACCAAGCAACAATCATTACAGCAGTGCGTTCAGACTGAAACATCAAAAATAGAAGGGTCTGCATCTCATATGGAGACAGATTTGCTGTTATCAACTCCCGTGGCCTCTGTAGTAGTGCCTTTGATGTTATAGATGAGATGGCAGATAGAGATTGAAGAAAAAACAATATTGTGGTGTATAATTTTCCAGAGTCTGCTGACAAGACTGATATCAAGTCTTTTAAGGCCTTATGTAACACTGTTTTTAACATTGGATTTGGATCTATCTAAGGCAACTCGCCTAGGGCCAAAAATTGCTAATAAACATAGGCCAATGCTTTTAACTTTTGAAGATGTTGGCGACAATATTTATTTGCTTTCTCAATCCCACTTTCTGAAATGTCATGAACAGTATAATAAGGTGTACCTTGTTCCTGACAGAACAAAACTTGAGCGCACTAAGCACAAAAGAGTTGTAGAGGAATTGAAGTGAAGAAAAGCTAATGGTGAAACTAACTTAATAATCCGTAATGGTGTTATTACTGAGAGACAACCCCGTCTTAATAAAAATGCTCAAACTACTGACACTCAACAGGCTAGTCAGTCTTCCTGATGAAAGTTTGGTTGGTACGGTAAGTAGCAAAATGTTAAGAGTTTTGTATACAAATGCCGATCAGTTTTTAAATAAACGCGATCTTCTTTCAGCTCAAATTACAGGCAATCACCCCCTGATATAATTATTATTTCTGAAATGCTTCCCAAATCACCAAATTCTATCATTAACTCGGCCCTGTTTGCACTTCCAGGATATTTTCTTTATTTAAATTTTGATCCTGACAATTACAACCCTACCACTTCTCATATACGTGGAGTAGGAATATTTGTCTCTAAGATGCTGCAGGCCTGTCAAGTGTTCTTTAACTCATCTGATTTCAAGGATCAAGTATGGACTAGGATCCAACTCTGTGGATCTGACTCGTTATTAGTTGGCTGTATATACTGCAGTCCTATATAGGTCATCTCAGTTCTAGTGTTTCATCTTTTTGTGATTTGTTTACTGGACTTAACAACTATACTCACTTATTAATTTGTGGAGATTTCAATTTTAAAGAAGTAACTTGGTCCGAGCTTTCAGGTTCAACCACTAATTCTCATGTAGAACCTTTTCTCGACTCAGTGGATGATCTATTTTTGTTCCAGCATTTTAATGAGCCCACAAGAATTAGACAGGGTGAATCTAATAAATTTAATATTTACAAATGAAGAGGACTGGGTCAGTAATTTGTCACACCCTCCACCTTTGGGAAATAGTGACCATATCTGCATACAATTTGATTTAACTTGTTACTCAGAGCCCAAGAAGACAGACAATTTCAAGTATAACACAAGAGCAGCAAATATTGATCTAATGAAGCAAACTCTTGGTGATGTTGACTGGGTATCCATACTGGATCTCCTCGATATGAATAATGCTTGGTTGCAATTTAAGTCTATTTTTCAAAATACTATTGACCAGTGTGTTCCTACGTATAAACCCAAGGAAAAGAAAAGTCTGTATAGTAACTCTGAAGTATTTAGTTTGAAAAGGAGGAAGAATCATCTTTGGAAAAGGTATCTCTCAACTCATTCCGCTGCAGATCTCTCAAATTTTAAATCAGTTAATAACCAGCTTAGGAGCTTAACTCATAACCTCAGAAAAGACTATGAAAAGCAACTATCCCAAGGTGTGAAATCTAGACCTTGGCAATATGTTAATTCAAGGACAAAAATATGCCATAGTATTACTGAACTGCTTTCTGCCGATGGTTCTGCAATACACCCTGATACCGAAATGGCTACCCTTTTTAATGAATATTTCTCCAGCGTGTTTACCTGTGAAGACGCCACAACTATTCCTGCAGTTGATCCAACCAGTTAAAAACGATTATTTCGTGATGCCTAGTAACTGAACTATGCAATGCTGACTCACCAATTATATGTCCTTCAAGAGAATGGTTATACCAACATGCAAAACTGTAAGCAGCTGTACATAAAGAATGAAAGGGAACTGATGGTTTGTAAATGATTCATATGTATCATCAAAAGTTAGACTAAAAATGTAGTTACTCTATGTAACTGGTGAGAATACCTGTGTCTGTGAAGATGTGAAGTACTAATGTCATGAATGTAGAACTTCGACTTCAATCATATAACAGCAATATTCAAATCTAGTGTATTTCTATTAATCTCTTTGTTCCTGACATGTACAAATTCACACCATCCATGCAGTACCTTCATCATTATCCTGTGGAGTGAGGGATGATGGGTTGTGCTATTATGCTAGTACTATTTCTGGTGTTCCCTGCTAGTCAGACATCAACACCTGATCAATGCTATGATCAGCAGTCAACAGGTAGTGCTAGTGGTATGGCTGATCAACAAGTCACCACACTACAATATTGCCTTATTGATGACAGTACCATCATGAAGACAGATACTGGAGAGAAACTGGACATTGTCTACATTACTGATAGTCAGCTCATAGTTACTACATTAGGTTGCCAAACTTCCTTGTGGATTCCCAAGAATAATCCAGGAATAATGTGCACAACAGAAGAAGACCAAACTATTGGAATTATAGCACTAATCCTTGGATTACTGGTCCTATTTTCTATTGGCTATGTTCTTATAATACATCTGATCTTCAAAGAGTTGTGGAAAATTCTTGGCAAACTACTGATCATCAACAGTGTTGTTGCTGTGATTGTGGCCTACATTGCTAACATATTTGTAATATCGACACATTTCAAGGTTGTAACCAGCTCCTTTTTGATCTGCAGAATTCTAATGCACTTTGGCCTCCAAGGATTTATAATTTGAAAGGCTTCTTCAACCTGCATCCTGACTTACATCACCCATTTGATGCATAGGAGCTACAACCTTAGGCCTGAAATCCCAAAATTCCTTTCAGATATTACATGGTGTATATTCTTGGCACACTTATCATGTTTGATATCATTACAATGAGCTACGATTTAGCCACAGGAAACAGAGCCCACTTATTTTCTCCTACTGGTTACTGTGAATTTGCCAGCCCTGATGTTTATAGTGTAGTACTGATTGTTGTTGGCTACAATAATCTAAACAAAGCATTTCAGGTGGGTATGTTTGTAGCTTACTTGTTCCACTTCTACTAGTTTTACAAATAAGGAGTTGTCTCTGACAAACAGCATCATCAGGAACTGACTAGAATTTCCATTACTGTTGTAGCCAGTGTTGGGATATCTCAGGTGGTGTGGGCACTTACAACTATTGTTGGATACACAAGCATTGCCACCATCTTTGGGTTACTGTCTTTCATTGTACAGCAGTGTGTATGGCTATATTATGTGCAACAAGATGGTGGTTGAACTCTGTAGACAGAAGATAGGAAAGGAATAGCGTATTAAATAACTGGCTTATTATAAGGACTGCAATTTTAGTATACTGCAAATATCCAAGTTTCATTATGTGTCCTCTTGTTATAGTTGAAGTGGGTGGGGTATGTATATCCATATTGTAAGAATTTGATATAGGTAGATCAAATCACCTCTTCGATGATGGTACTAGGTGTTGCAGAGACAGTATAGGTTTAGATGTCTCAATCTGTCATGGTATGGAAAATGGCAGGTAGGTGGTATACTTTACGTAATCTTTCAATTTTTGGATTGTCAAGTATATAAAAAGGTCCCCCATACAACAGTATTTATTCCACAATTGGATGGACAAGGGTTATTTACAACTTTACCATGACATCAGAATCTTTACATGGATTACACTCAAATGACTTGCAAATAAAATAAGGCCCAAAAACCTGATAATTATATATATAAGCCTTTTAACTACTATGTCTGTGTAAATATATTGAATCAATTTGTATACTAAGATCCCGGAGATTATCCAATAGTCATTCCTTCTATAATTGCTGGTGTATATGGAGCATTACCAATAATTATGTAGCAAGCATGACAGATTATGCATCAGGTGACAATATTATTGTTAAACTGATGAAGAGAGACAAGTATGCAAAGTTGATTGCTTTTCAATTGTTTTTACCCCTGCTTTTGTTTTGTTGACATGCAAGTTCCAGTGTGTTCCTATTTATGGTCTTATATTGATTGATGAATGATGATAAGTAACTGGGAAGGATTTTCTCTACTCCATTCAGCTACTATACATGTTTGGATTACTCGTCATTGAATTATTAGTGCTATATTGATTCAGAGTGAAGTATGTAGTGAAGTTATTATAATACATAATATTATTTGACATCATGTAGATTCGTTAGGTGCAGACATCAACAGCTGATACTAGTGCACTGCATATCAAGCTCATATTGTGAAAGTAGTATAGAAGTGTGGCAAAAGTTAATAGATGAAATACCAAGTTTACACATACACAAACAACTGTGAAATAGCTATGCCTATACAGTATATACAACTGTTCAAAAAATTAATCTAACCAAGGTGTCCACACTCTATTAAAGTTAGCAGGTTTGGATTTAGGATCAATAGGAGGACGTAACTGTTCAATATGTGTGGAATTGTAATATTCTATCCTCTCCTTCAACTGTTTAACTATGTCAGGATGTTGGTCTGCAACATTATTCCTCTCATTTGGATCTTCTTCGAGGCTGAATAGCCATGTAAAGGATGGAGTATGTGGTGGAAGTTCAATTGTTCTATTCAAGTAAATCCAACCATCTGGGCAGCGGGCCCCAACCTTTGGGTGTCCTAAACTAGTTAGGCAAGCCTGTAATAAGCTTCCAATTTCCTACCCTCATTGCTGCTTGACCCATAAAATGTACACTTGGAGGATCCAAGTTTATTAGTGGTTCTTTACGAGGAGTTTGACTATTCTCTGTGATCACATTGTATCCATCTAATTTCCATTTGTTCCCGTCAAGTTCTAATCCTGCAATGCCTACTACTATTGTTGGTAGCCAGTCAGTTACATGAATTAATTGATGATTGTCATAGTTCAGTTTTGGTAACTTGGAGCCCCATACAAATCCTGTACCACGAACACCTCCTTCAAATACAGTGTTTTTGTTACCCCTCAGTGGTAAGTTGTTACCGCCAAAAGCTGTTTTCCCTCCGTTGTCTGTGGTAAATATAATTATTGTATCATCTAACAAGTTCTTTTCTTGTAATCTCATAGAAATGTTTGCTATTCCTTTATCAGCTGCTCGTAACATCCCACAAAATGTACGTTGACTATCATAAGGTCTGGATTGACATGCAGGATCATTGATGTAATTAGCTGGAACTTCCAATGGGAAATGTACAGATTGATAAGTGGCATAAATGAAGAAAGGCCCCTTCTCACTATCATGTTTGGCAATAATCCTTTCAATAGCTTAGTAAACAGAAAGGTATACTGTAACTTCCATTTTGGTTAGTTATAGACATGGTATTGTTCCTAAAGTCTATTCCACCTTCCATGCTATGTGTAGAGTAGTCTTCAGCACCATCATAGTAGCCATAGAAGGTATCAAATCCCCTGTATGTTGGAGTGTACTCCCATTTGTGCATACCAAGATCCCACTTGCCTACGTAATGTGTAGAATAACCACCTTTCTTTAACTCATCTGCAACAGTGGTTTGGTTTAATGGCATACCAAAAAAACGAGGGTGTCCATTATTTTGTTGTTACTGTTCTTGCCAATGCCATGTGATAAGGATAATGACCAGCTAATATAGCCGACCTTGTTGGAGAGCATAGTCTTTGAACATAGTATTGTTGTAATCGAATACCTTCGTGAGTGAACTTGTCGATTGAATATTGGATCCTTTGTAGCTCACATCATTCCATCCTAAATCATCAATGATGAACATCAGTATGTTAGACCTTGCTGCATCTACTTGTAGTATCGAGGAAACCACGAAAGTGAGAGAGACAACATAATATTATTATGATAAACACGTGACATTACAATATTGATGTTATGTAATGAGTAGCCACACCCATGCTAGTATGGTATTATTAAGAGTCCATAATGAGAGGACTCTTGGTATTATGTAATGGACAAATCCAGATTCTGTCCAAAACTGTTCTTGAATTGGCTGATTGACTGAGCATTCGAGCTACAGATTTTTTTTTAAAGGGAAGACTGCTCAGTATAATAAAAATACTGCTTTTGAGCAGTGCCCTGACAAACATACAGTTATTAAGTACACATTAAATGAAAATGATTTAAAATCTGCCAGTTTCTTTGCTTCATACAGATGGGGGCTGTTCCATTGATCAATGATACGGTTGCCGAAGAATTTGGATCGGATAATTAAGGAGCTTTGATCTGGGCTTGAATAGTTTATAATCATGCATGACCTCTAGTGAAATTTATTGGTGATAGGGTTAAAAAATTATTAGGATCAATGTTTGAGTGGTTTTTAAAAAAAATTAATGCTAACTAGACCAGTGTTTATTCTAGCGTTGTTGGGGGGGGAACTCCCCCCCCCCCCCCCCAAAAAAAAATCTCTGACTCACCCCCTAAAAATTGTGAGTGACTGCTACACTATACTTAGGTTAAGCTTGCTTTTAAATTTAAATGAGTGTTTATTATGTAAAAATTTCCCAGGTTAAAAATCGCATATGCAATCTTAAAATGTTCTCAAATTCAGTATCAGATCATTTAGTTTTAAAAAGTCTCCTAGGGCACATATAAAACGAGAGCCCAAGTTTACTAAGTACATGCTAACTATCAAAATGTCCTCTCAGAGAATGTAATTTTGTAAAATATTCTAAGCCAAAATGGCATGCACAGCTAGCAAATATACTGCCAGATTATACTTCAGAAAGCCTGATTTAAAAAAAAAAATCCATAACCATGAAAAGATCCTAATATTCGATTTGAAATAGCCTGTAAGTTTCTTGGAAGACATCCACCCATGCTGTTGGTATTATACATGTAATGATAGTCAATACAATATCTTAGTGATCTTACATAGATTGTTTATTCACCAGATTTAACAAACGCAGTGCACTATTAGTAGAATAATTGTGTACATGAGGTGCACATGGTTGTTCTAGATATTACATCATATTATGTCATCACTGCATCGTGCTCTAGGTACCTACCATAGGATTTGGCTTCACCCAATCCGCACAAAAATCAAAATGAGCACTCATGACACAACTTAAATGACTAACCAGTTTCACAACTATTTCAACTTATAGTGAACTTGGACAATTAGATGTAGACTCTCAGGCCCCTGGTCACCCCCAAAATTCCTGATTCCCTCCCAAAGGAGAAATCCTAGAATAAACACTGCATGAACTAGACTGCTCAGTCGTGACCATATCTATGGCTCGACGAGATAGGTTATTTAGGATATTGTACAATTACCTAATTTTGTACAGTATTTTGAATAGCTGGTAACTAATTGTTTAGCTCAGATGATTGAAGTTAGGTGCATCATTGAATAGCTAGCTCCAAAAGGTTGGTGAATTTGGCACAAAGTCGCCTAAGTTAGAAGGCAGGGGCGGATCCAGGGGAGTTTTTCTGAGGTTTCCAGAAACTGGTCAAGTATATTCAAGCAATTAAAATTGTAAGTTTATTGGTGTCAAAGATTCAGATCAAAATACTCTAATAGAACAGTCAACTACATAGAACAGTCACATTTTGAAGTTACTTAAACCAACCGGCACAGGGCGCTAACGTGCCCTAGGCCTCTACTGTCTAGAACCAATTCTCACGATCTAGTACTGTAGGAATTCCAGCCCGATTTTTAAATTTTGGAAAAATGGACTTTTTATATGCTTAATAGATAGAGTATTGATTGCCGATCTCAGAAATATAAAGTTTGTAGGGTTGGAATTAGCTTAAAAACTGAAAAAAGGTACATTTTTTCTCCAGGGCTCTCCATACATTTTAAAGGGAAAAATGGCACAATTGAATTAGGAAACCATCTAGCAACCTGGACTGTCTTGAAACTACAGTTGCTTCTAGCCGCAAGTTTGTACATGTAATGAGAGTAACTTCAGGTCTTATTGGATCTCAGTGATCTTTATATGCTTTGTGGTGAGCAAATATGATGTTTCACACTTCTCAATACAATGGTGTATACCCATAGGCAAGAGGCTATGTCAATTAAGTAAAAACATCTAATTAACAACTGATAAAGGTAAACAACTAAAGAGGAGATGTCACAATGATGCAACAATACTTAAGGTGGAGTTGTGGTTTCAATGTTGGCATTCTAGTGTTATGCCGACTTTGAAGTGGTTTATACTTTCGAGCTGACACAGCCATCAGAAAATTGCTCTGGAGCTGAAAATCGCTAACCCGAGCGAAGTAACTACGCCCTTTACAGTAAGCACCAATGACTACCTTCCACCCGACAGTACGTTTTTTAAGTTTTAAAGTATTCTACATACATTATAAGGCTTGAGAAGATTACAAAACAACACAAAACTTACTTATAAGTAACGCACACGATAAAACTAAGATTTTCATGATAATCAGCGTGTGGACAAACCACCTAACGATTTTCATCCTCATTGGAACTAGGATCACGGAGCAATCCTAAGTTAAACACGAGTTGTTATTTTGTGCCAGGGTTCTATTGGGCAATATACGGAGAATTTTTTATTAAAAAATCTCGGATACTGGAATGCCTACTAGTAGTCCAAAGTTAGGGTTAGGGGGTTTGGGTTCAGCAATACCTAACTTATATCCCAGTTAGGGGTAGGGTTTGGGTTCAGTTTTAGGTATCTTCTTTGTTATAGGCTAGATCACTATTAATTTTTGTAATGTCTTGCATTTAAAGTATAGTCAAAAATTCAGGGAGCTGGCAGCTAGCAGCGGTAGCACAGTGGTTAGGAATCTGAGGAAAAATAGCTAGTGGGTTCAAGCTTGGAGTTTAGGCCACTCTAAATAAATTCTCTGTTTCCCGTCCACCGCCCGCATCTAGTTACTGTCAGCTCTAAATATTCCATTATTCCGTATTCTTCCATTATTTTCCGGTTATTGTTGCATACTGACAGGCTCACTTGAAACCATGTCAGCTCACGTGTTAGCAGTGCTATCAAGTCAGCACAAACTTCACGTTTGTGTTATTTTTGCAACTTAAAAAGGAAGGAACAAGCTTAAGGTGAAGTTAAGCATGCATTTATGCAGCTTTTTATGGTTGTGCCAGGTAAATAATGGTTTGAAAAGCTGCCAATCTTATAATGAATAATGGACCCCCGCATGCAAATATGCTTGAGCCCAGGACGGGAAACAGAGAATTTATTTGGAGTGGCCTTACCAAAAGCTTTTTTTCTTTTTTTTTTCTGTTTTTAAGTTGAAAGTGGGCCCCAAAAAAAATTAGCCCTCTACTATCCATGGAACCTCTTCTCTTTAATTAAAATAACCAAAGTGGACCAAAAAAAAATTGGCCCGGCACAGTAAAAATAGGCTAAAATCATACATCAGAGTGTTTAAGACCTGAAATTCCCTGGGGGCATTTCCCTAGACCCCCAGATTGACACACAGTTATTAACAAGTGCAAATGTAGTACATAGGTGTGTCATTTAACACATAATGGTGTGTTAAAAATAAAAGTGTGCTAGCTAAAACAACACATGCACCATGCAGATATCTAAAACAGAACACTAATGCACACCAGGATGCACACTCATGTGCTACTATAACACATCTCCATTAGCATGCACACTACATATACACATGCATAGGAACCTCATTTTAACAAAATCATAAACAATTATTTATTTTGCACATCATTGTCAGCCTTATTATTAAGTACACCAGCAGGACTGACTGCATGTTCAGTAAACATCAACAGCAATAACAATTATTAAGTTGTCAAAGACAAGGGCGGCTCTAGGAATTTTGGTTGACAGGTTCCAAATTTTCTGTTGCAAGCATATTAAACATGTGTTAGAAATTGATTGATATATAGGCTGCTTATACTTGCTTCCGCTGGCATCATAGTATCAGGAGAGAACCAGGTGAAGCTATAAGTTTGAAACATACAACAGACAGTAAAAAGTAAAAGTGTCTTCAGTTTCAGCACATGTGCAGCTCTATTTGTGCTAATTTAGCGCTTAGGTGTGTCATTTTAGTGCATCCGACAGTGTGTTAAAAAATGAAAGCTTGCTAAAACACATTAAACAACACACCAGATATCTAAAACAGCACATCGGTGTGCTAATTTTTATAAACTTTAGATTTTAGCACATGTGTAGTTATGCAGTTTTAACACACGTATACTATTTTAAGTGTGCTATATATACATACATATATATATTAATATTTATATATATTATATATATAGCACGTTTTGTGCACAATGAGCATATCTGAGTACAACACCATTATACGTTGATTACTAGTTACACTGTATGTACTTGTTTTTATTTAGCACACAAAACTATTTTAAAATTCCCTCGAGCTTGCTTTCTAAATACGTAGCATACTCAACAATTAAACTTTTATTCTCAACTGCTGAAAGTGTGTTAAAAAAGCAAGAGGTGCACATAGTTTGTCCTATAGATATCACGTCAATGTCATCATTATAACACTCCTGTATCAAGCTCTACAAAGTTATAGTACATATACCAACCATAGAATCTGGTTTCACCCAATAACACAATTACACTCATAACACAGCCCAATGGCAGATCCAGCATGAGGCATCCCTCCCCCACCCTGCCATTTCCTTTTAAAAGAACTGATATGCCAGTAAAACCAAAATCAGTTTATTGCTCATGAATTACTGACAAAGGCAGAATATGTCCTTCCCTTACTGCAAAACCAACTCTAAAAGTAATTATCATTTGACAGGCGTTAAAACTACTAATAGCTTTTGTATCTGCTTTTAAGACTTCACAACCTTCTGGAATATAGCCTAAATGGTAAAATTCAACACTGAATACTACTGTTAGGTGATTATTTGCTGCTATGTGTATGCATCAAAATAACTGATTATATATATATTAGCTGCTCAGAGTTTTAATGGTGTGGATCTGATCTTGTTTGTGCCCCTCCTCTTGCTAGCTCCTGAATCTGCCCCTGCAGCCAGCTTAAATGACTAGCTACAGTAGTCTGATACAGTTGTGAACTTAGATAAGTGTAGCTAGCTTGCTATCATAACGAATTTCACCACATACTGATAGTCACCCCCCAATTCCTCAGAGAAATCCTAGAATAAACACTGAAGTACACATGTTAATTCGGTATACAGTCACCCTCCTTTCTAGGGTGTATGTTAACAATTATTCTGTGTGTCCTTAATCATGCACTCCAGTATGCTTTCAAGGTCTTTCAAAGCGAGCTACACTGAAGTACATGAGAATCAAGGTTAGTCAAATGCCAATTTCATAGACTCTGCCAGTTGTATCCTGCATGCATCTACTGCATTTCTCATGATCAGTATGCATGGCTCAGGGGCGGATCCAGAGTTTGGAAAGGGGGGGGCACCTTGCTGAAAAACAGTTGAAGACAAAAAAAAAAAAAAAGGTCACAACAATAATAGCTAGTTATCCTTTACCAAATATATCTAAAATAAAATCCTATTTATAGCTTCATAGGTAAGCTACACTGCCTCATGAACATTGTGACTGCTTTATTAGAGTAATCGACTGCTCTATTAGAGTATCTCGATCTTGTATGCAATTTCTTGAAGGGAGGAGGGAGGGGGGCATTTGCCCCAAATGCCCCATCCTGGATCCGCCATTGTGGCTATGGAGAAGTATATATATACAACAAAAAATATGAATTACCATCCCTGTCTGTTGGTGGAATTCAATACAGCAGCCCAAATTAACGTTCTTAATAATTACTTTACATCAGTCTTTACAAGTGAAATTCCTAATGTGCATAGTCGCAACATTCCATTATCTACTGCTGGAATAGAATCACTTCTTTCAACCTTAATATGTATTATGATAGTCATACTACGAAAGCTTCAGGACCTCCCTTCCTAGCTATGTAATAGCTCCAATACTTGAGGTTATCTTTAAACAATCTTTGAACAGTGGTAATCTTCAGTGTTGGGAGTAACGCGTTACATAGTTACGTAATATTATTACTTTTGTGGTAACTATATCTAATCCAAAACAGCCAAGCTGTAAAAAAGTGTGCGGCCCTGAGAAAGGCTATGGTGAAAAAAGATGTGAAATCCAAGGTGGCGGCCAAGAAATGGCTGTGATGGTAGGTTAATGGTAAAAATTTTAATAACGACAATTCAGGTGAATTTTGTGCCAAGACCAAGCGGCACCAAATTCACCTGAATTGTTGTTATTAAAATTTTTACCATTAACCTACCATCACAGCCATTTCTTGGCCGCCACCTTGGATTTCACATCTTTTTTCACCATAGCCTTTCTCAGGGCCGCACACTTTTTTACAGCTTGGCTGTTTTGGATTAGATTTCACTTCTTTTTGTATTTGTATACCCCAAAGCCGGCCTATGGCTGGCTTTAGGGCTTTTTAACCTGTCATTTTTTCTTTACTACAGGAAGAAGAAAAGATGAAGCAGGGTGATTTCTTTGTAGCTGACCTCTCTGCAAGGTTATCCTTCTAGCTGATCTCTCTACCGGATGACTTGTTTGTAGCTGAACTCTCTACAGGGTGATTTGTTTGTAGCCGAACTCTCTACAAGGTAACTTCTTCTAGCTGATCTTTCTACAGGGTGATTTGTTTGTAGCTGAATTCTCTACAGGGAAATTTGTTTGCAGCTGAACTCTCTACATGGTAGTTTCTTTGTAGCTGAACTCTCTACAATGTGACTTCTTCTATCTGAACTCTCTACAGGGTGACTTGTTTCTAGCTGATCTCTCTACAGTGTAACTTGTTTCTAGCTGAACTCTCTACAGGGTGATTTGTTTGTAGATGAATTCTCTACAAGGTAACTTCTTCTAGCTGATCTTTCTACAGGGTGATTTGTTTGTAGCTGAATTCTCTACAGGGCAATTTGTTTGCAGCTGAACTCTCTATATGGTAGTTTCTTTGTAGCTGAACTCTCTACAATGTAACTTCTTCTAGCTGAACTCTCTATGGGGTGACTTGTTTCTAGCTGATCTCCCTACAGGGTGACTTGTTTCTAGCTGATCTCTCTACAATGTGACTTCTTCTAGCTGAACTCTCTACAGGGTGACTTGTTTCTAGCTGATCTCTCTACAGTGTAGCTTCTTTCTAGCTGAACTCTCTACAGGGTGATTTGTTTGTAGCTGAATTCTCTACAAGGTAACTTCTTCTAGCTGATCTTTCTACAGGGTGATTTGTTTGTAGCTGAATTCTCTACAGGGCAATTTGTTTGCAGCTGAACTCTCTACATGGTAGTTTCTTTGTAGCTGAACTCTCTACAAGGTAACTTCTTCTAGCTTATCTTTCTACAGGGTGATTTGTTTGTAGCTGAACTCTCTACAGGGCGATTTGTTTGCAGCTGAACTCTCTACATGGTAGTTTCTTTGTAGCTGAACTCTCTACAATGTGACTTCTTCTAGCTGAACTCTCTACAGGGTGACTTGTTTCTAACTGATCTCTCTACAGTGTAACTTGTTTCTAGCTGAACTCTCTACAGGGTGATTTGTTTGTAGATGAATTCTCTACAAGGTAACTTCTTCTAGCTGATCTTTCTACAGGGTGATTTGTTTGTAGCTGAATTCTCTACAGGGCAATTTGTTTGCAGCTGAACTCTCTACATGGTAGTTTCTTTGTAGCTGAACTCTCTACAATGTAACGTCTTCTAGCTGAACTCTCTACAGGGTGACTTGTTTGTAGCTGAACCCTCTACAGGGTGTATTGTTTGTAGCTGAACTCTCTACAAGGTAACTTCTCCTAGCTGATCTTTCTACAGGGTGATTTGTTTGTAGCTGAATTCTCTACAGGGAAATTTGTTTGCAGCTGAACTCTCTACATGGTAGTTTCGTTGTAGCTGAACTCTCTACAATGTAACTTCTTCTAGCTGAACTCTCTACAGGGTGATTTGTTTCTAGCTGATCTCTCTACAATGTGACTTCTTCTAGCTGAACTCTCTACAGGGTGACTTGTTTCTAGCTGATCTCTCTACAGTGTAACTTGTTTCTAGCTGAACTCTCTACAGGGTGATTTGTTTGTAGCTGAATTCTCTACAAGGTAACTTCTTCTAGCTGATCTTTCTACAGGGTGATTTGTTTGTAGCTGAATTCTCTACAGGGCAATTTGTTTGCAGCTGAATTCTCTACATGGTAGTTTCTTTGTAGCTGAACTCTCTACAAGGTAACTTCTTCTAGCTTATCTTTCTACAGGGTGATTTGTTTGTAGCTGAATTCTCTACAAGGTAACTTCTTCTAGCTGATCTTTCTACAGGGTGATTTGTTTGTAGCTGAATTCTCTACAGTGCGATTTTTTTGCAGCTGAACTCTCTACATGGTAATTTCTTTGTAGCTGAACTCTCTACAATGTAACTTCTTCTAGCTGAACTCTCTACAGGTGACTTGTTTCTAGCTGATCTCTCTACAGGGTGACTTGTTTCTAGCTGAACTCTCTACAAGGTAACTTCTTCTAGCTGATCTTTCTACAGGGTGATTTGTTTGCAGCTGAACTCTCTACATGGTAGTTTCTTTGTAGCTGAACTCTCTACAAAGTGACTTCTTCTAGCTGATCTATCTACAGGATGACTTGTTTCTCTCTACAGTGTGATCTGTTCATAGCGGAACTTTCTACTGGATGATTTGTTTGCAGCTAAACTCTTTGCACGATTGTTTCTTTGTAACTGAACTCTCTACAAGGTAACTTCTTCTAGCTGATCTCTCTACAGGGCAATTTGTTTGTAGCTGAATTCTCTACAGGGTGATTTATTTGAGCTGAACTCTCTACATGATGGCTTCTTTGTAGCTGAACTCAATATTAGGCCACACCAAGTCAAACCTTAGTTTCTGGTCACCCGCCCGCATGGAAAACTGGAACCCCAGTTTATGAGGACTATTATTAATATTACAGGCGCTTAAGTGTACGTGACCAAGGACAGTGATTTTTAAACACTGCAAAAGATCGAGATACTCTAATAGAGCAGTCACACTACCCTTAACTTTAATACTAGAATAGACAGATACTACTATAACGTTTTTGACTTGTCCTTGATTAGCTATATAATGCTTCTGTTGCCAGTAAGTAACTTCAGTACAGTATGTATGTAGCATTGATCACTAGCCTAATGATCAGATATACCACAGCTTAAACTTTCCTAACAATTCAGATGTGGTCCTCTAATGATTAATCTAGTAACTCTTCTAGTGGATCTAAACTTGGACTTCCTTATCACTGATCACTGATATACTGACTAGAAATCCGGTAACATTTGGTGAGCTCAAACTTCAACTTTTCCATGATTAAATAATTGCAAGTATGGTCCTAAATTAACAAGTGCATGACATCCCTTAGTTAAAACATTAACTTAGCTTTCCCACATGATCACTGAAAAACACTAGCCTGGAGCACTCAACAACTCAACTCAAAACTTTGACTGCTACTTTACTGAAGGTTTACTGTATAGAAGGCTGGAAACACATGCATATATAGTTGACTAAGACTTCACATTTGAAAGAGTTTCTGATGTGTTAATATAGTTTTGGATTATTATTAGCTAGCTAATAAATAATAATTTCCTGACATAGCTAATGAAACATTTCATTTGTAAAGCAAAAGTAGCTACATGAGCAGACCTTTCCTTAGTGTTAGCTACACATTGTTGTGCTCAGCAGTGTAGCTAGCCATCAACAATTTTCCTGGTGCACTTTGCAGAAGCATAATTAACTACTTATGCTATAAGAATGTTGGGTAAGCTTGGTTGTAAACTCAATATGAAATGGGTAAATTAAGCAAAATTAATAACATTACAGTATTACTGGTGTATATGTAAGAGTCTATGATAGTCCTGAAGTCCTGATCATCCGCCCGCCCGCATCCTTTTGTTGGCTAGGGAGTGACCAGAAACTAAGGTATGACTTGGAGTGGCCTTAGGTATCTTCTTCTAGCTGATCTGACTACAGGGTGACTTGTTTGTAGCTGAATTCCCTACAGAATAACTTGCAATGTAATATAACTGATGAAATTATAAATGCAGCTGAATGCTTTATTAGGGTGACTGTTCTATTAGAGTATCTCGATCTCGCATTTGCTGCACGTAGTTGCCTTTCGAATCATAACTCAGTGATTTGTAATCCGATTCTTCTGTACTACTGCAAGAACTTTCTATGATGATTATTCCAGCTACATAGTGATTTTTAGCTCGTTGCTCTAAGCGGTTTGCCTGGTAGACACGAAAACTAATAGTTTTTTTATTCATAAAAATCGATCGCGTAATTTTGACACAGGTTGGGTTTTGTGTCATATCTCCATGGTCTTTATCCCGATTCCTTTCAAACCACAAAAAGGCACTCCTACGATGGTTGCTCCATCTACATATCAATTTTCAACTGATTCCTCCAAGGGGTTTACCCTGTAGGCGTGACAGACCTTCGATCTTATTTTACGCAAATAATCGGTCATAACTCCGTGGATGTTCATCGGATTCCTACCAAAGTTGGTACGGAGATCCGCCTTAATGAGCCCTTTAAGTGTACCAAATTTCAGCCCGATCCGAGCTCGCATTCGTGTTTTATGGCGAATTTTGCGAAGTGTGCGAAATGAAGAAGAAGAAAAAAACGAAGAAATTAAAACGAAATTTTGTTCGCTCGTATCTCGGAAATGGCTGGTGCGATTTTCTTCAAATTTGGTATGTAGACTCCCCTAACTGGGCGGCACGTCTCCAGCAAATTTGGTTCCAATCGGATAAGGGATCACAGAGCTACATAGGTGTGAAAATTGCGTTTTCTTTCTTCCTGTTAATATACTCACGGTGTGGCGCGCCGGCTTCTTGGGCCGCACGACACACTATCGTGTGTCTTGATATAAGTAATATAACGAAATATGCTATAAAACAGGTACAAATGTAACGCGTTATCTAAGTAATATAGTTATTGTAACGAGTCTAATATTACGTAATATTATTACTACAAATAACGAAGTTACTAAACTCGCTAGTTATTCTCTGAGTATAACGCCTAGCCACATCGAAGTAACGAAGTCTACTGAATGAAGCTTATTCACCAGCTTCTTACTTATAACCAAGAGTTGCACATTGTCTAACAACGCAATCATGTCACGTGATAAGGTGGTAGTTTCACTTGACACGTGACAGCTTAAGGCTGTGGACACAAAGTAATATAATATGTTAATATTATTATAGTTACTTTATTTTATGGGTAATATGCAACTGTAACTAAATAGTTCAGTTGCAAGTAATATGTAATATGTCACTAGTTACTTTTACAAAGTAACTTACCCAACACTGGTAATCTTCCTATGGATTGACGGATTAATTGACTGCGAACATAACTCCTGTATTCAAAAAGGTGTACATAATGACCCCTCCAACTGCAGGCCTATATCATTAACATCTATTTGTTGTAAAACACTTGAGCATATTATATTTTATTCTATTATGGAGCATCTCAAAAGTATGTAATTGATAACCAGCATGGATTTAAATCTGGCCACTCATGCCAAACACAACTTGTTTCACTGGTTGAAGATATCACATATGTGTTGGACAATCATCTCTAGGCTAAGGCCATGAAAAGTTAATTGTATGTTTCTGGTTCCCTTCCTGGTTGCTGAATGAATTGCATAATCACCATACAATAATTTATGATATTTAATGTCTGTTGACAGGTTTTCATACTCTTTCCTTATAAAGATGCACTAACTTTATACGTTAACTTTGTTTCCCTGTATATTGCTATAGCTATGTCAAATGTGTACCACATAAAAAGTTGCAAAAAAAGAAACCTGGTCACCTGGTCAATTTTGGGGAACTGGTAGGACCAGAAACATGTATTCAACTTTGCATGACCTAATATAATATTATTAGATTTTGCTAAGGCTTTTGATAGAGGTCCTCATAAAAGATTCCTGCAAAAATGTTCATCATATGGAGTAGTTAACTGTACATATCAGTGGGTAGAAACATGGCTGACTCAGAGAACACAACAAGTAGCTAGTAATGGATGGTGAATGTTCACTACCTGCCAGTGGCGATTCTAGACCTGACCTATAGGGGGGGCCCAGTAGGGAACAGCATAACTATTGTTGTTTGGCTATAGTATAAAGTAGAATTTTCAGGGGGGTCTGGGGGTGCAACCCCCAGAAGCTGTAGGATTTTTGCAATTTAAAGGCTTGAAAACAGCCTAAATTTGTTCTAAAAACATGAAAAATGCTAAAAATAACAATGCCAATCTATACAGCAACTTTTCCCCAAGATTTTTTAAAAGTTATTTTTTAACAGGGGGGGCCTTGGCCCCCCCTGGCCCCCCCTTAGAATCGCCTATGCTGCCTGCTTCTGTCTTGTCAGGTGTCCTGCAGGAACAGTTTCAGGACCACGTGCACTAATGTTTCTTATTCATATTATAATTAGCTAATGACATTTCAGAGCAAGTATCATCTCCATTACATCTCTTTGCTGGCGACTGTTTACTATACAGAGCAATTTGCACAGAAACTGATGCACAACAACTATAAAATCAGATCTATGTAGACTGTTGGCTGAAATCTAGCAAATGTCTTTCAACGTTAATAAATGTGTGGTCATGAAATATAGCAAGTCATCATCTATCTGGTATCTCTTTTTAACTATTCACTTAATGGGCATGCATATGTATTGTACACATGCAAAACTGAACACACTTACCTGGGATCATCTTATACACAACAGTACGTCATTGGCTTCTCATTTATATAGCATTGCTAATAAAGCTTCCAGGGCACTAAATTTTTAAAGCAAAATTTATCAAGTTGTTCTTAAAACGTCAAAGAATCTGCATATTTTACAATTTTTATCCTATTTTCAAATATGCATCTGTTGTTAGGGACCCTTACCAGCAAGTACATATCAGCTCATTGGAAAAAATACAGAGAAGAAGTGCAAGATGAGTATGTAACAACTATAGCACATATAGGTAGTGTAATTGAATCTCTAAATTGGGTCACTCTAAGAGAACACTGTAAAATTGCTAGATTATTCTTTTTCATGATATTGCATATATTTTTGCTCAAAATCAGAAAAAATGGTTTGAAAATGCATACAAGGTGGATGATTGTTTTAGATTGTGTACTGAAAGTTGTTAAACACTAGTTCCTGCAAATCCAACACTATAAAGACATAAAATACTGCAGATTTGACTGCAGAAATAGCAAAATCTTTAACATGGCTGTCAAACACTATACAGAGCTAGTGTAGTAAATATTCCCGGCACAACAATACAACTATACTGACACACTCGCCACCGACCACCATCCACTTCATTTTATCCACCCAAATGCAAACACCATAGCATGTAAAAACAGTTACTTCCCAAGAACTCATTAATTGTACATTTGTAGCTAACTGTATATATAGCTAGTTGTACATCATGTTCCCCTTGTGAATCCCCTTCCCCCTTGTAAATTTCTTCCCCCTGCCTGCCCTGAAATACTGAAATAATTCAATTAAATATCAAATATCATGGACAGCTCTGCCTCTGGCCTCCAACACGCATTACTGAGCATCTGTCTAGTCATGATTATAAGCGCCCAGTGCCTGCGAAAAAACGCAGGCGCTTATTGTACGGACGGCTATGTATGCATAGATAGCATGGATAGTATGCCATGTAGGTATTACTACTGGAGGATGTAACTACGCCTTGAATTGCCGCTATGTCAGCTATTCCGCTACACGAAGGCTACAACGCTACATCGTTTTCCAGGATGAGCCCTGCTGATACCGACTTGTCTGATAATTTGTTAGTAGACAGTTTGCCTCATGAAGAACAGCCATTACTTGACAATTTGTTACATTGTAGCACTGAATCAACCGAATCTGAGATACCACGCAATTCGAGTGCACGCTCTAGTGTGACCACAAGAAGTGAGGCAATTACGAGTACGGCACGAAAGAGGACCATATATGTAACGTTGAAGTCAGTTCGAATCAAGACTCTCCTTTATACTAGTTTAGTTGCAGTGATGATAACCATGCTTGCGTTTGGATATGACATGGGCTTTTCTTCCCCAACTTTACATGACCTGGATCAAAACAATGGGGAACACGTATATTTCAAGAAAACCATTTACCATGATGTGTTTAATGTGAGTGACAATGTCTTGTAGTAAAATTCAAAAGTGTGTGACTATAATTGACCATCAACAGGTGGACAGTACAATTATATGTATTGTAGATACAGTGGATGTAGCTACCAAGTAGTGAAGCATATAGATCTGGACAATTAACTTACTAGTATCTATGGAGTGGCGGAGGAAGCACTTCACAGGTGTGGGTTCACCCTGCAGGGTTTAACACCATGTACATGCTCTGCCTTCTGTGTATGCCCTCCAGTGCCTAACCGGTAAAGTAGATAAGAAACAAACACTCCTTGAGCCAGCACATAGCTATCATACAGTATGATAGTATTGTATAGTAGTGCCAATGTCATGGGAACTCATTTTGCAAGGTAATCCAGTTGCTTTCACAATCCACAGCATAAAGACAGTTTACACGTGTGGCTAAAATGCTAGTTCAAAGTTAGTTATAGTTGGCTTGCATTTGCAAAGACCGCACAACTATAAATAACAATACATTAGCTGTTGTGTATTAATGCATAATGATAAGGTGCATGGATTATGTGAGCTAGCCAACTATTCATTTAGTTTAGAAAGTCTAAAGCAAATTGCTATTAAAACTAAATGAACTAAAATTCAACAATACGGTTTGCTTTACTATTACTGTATGTTCAACAGTGATTTAAGAGTCATGGCAACCTATAATATAAAATTATCTACGTTACACATTGAAAGGGAAAGAGGGGTGAGTAAGGGGTGGGACTGAAGTCCCTCTTAGAATTAGATCACTGAAATTATCTTCTTGAAGTGGTGCTGTAGAAAATTGATGTGCTTAAAAAGAACATTCAAATACCCTAATAGAGCTGTCAAGTGTTTCATAAAAGTTAATGTGTTCCTAAACATAGTATAAAGTGAATGATCTTTGCAAGAGATAAACCACTCACTTCTCATTTTAACACTTGCATCTCTTCCCATAGTACCAAGTATTTCCAAGTGCAGTGTAAGAGATGTTTTGTACTACTTTACAAATGCTGTATGAGTTTTTATCCTTACACAGATATACAGTGAAACCTGTATATTAAGGACACCTTGGGACCAACCAAAAGTGTCCTGATTATCAAGGTGTCCTCATTTTCCAGGTCAGTTTACATGCTAAGGGATACTTTAGGACCATTACAAAGTATTCAGTTTACACAGGTGTCCTTATTTTCAAGTGTCCTGATTAACAGGTTCCACTGCAGTAACACTAATAGCTCCTCCAAAGCAGTGGCTTGCAAAAGCTTTTTTCAAATACTTGCAACTAAATGAGTTGGTATTTTATTTATTTATTTATTATTACTTTATGGCAAGTATGCCAAGGGTCTGCAAGCAACTGGTGCTTGCAGCCTAAAACACAAGTTATACATACATTATAATTACTTTAACTAATTATAACTTAGCTATAGTGTTTGAAAGTTTGATGGTGGCGAGAGATCGTGACATTTGCTGCACGGACATAGATAATGGTAGGTACAGTGATTGTCATCGTCAAAATGAGTTACAAAATGATTCCACATAAATTTCTTTAGTTAAAACTACTTTCATGATCAGAAGCCGTAGCGTCATTTTAACTATGTCATTTTAATCAGAAGCCGTAACGTCATGATCAGAAGCCGTAGCGTCATTTTAACTATGTCATTTTAATCAGAAGCCGTCATTTTAATCAGAAGCCGTAGCGTCATTTTAACTTTCATGATGTCTTAAATTTCTTTTTTTTAGATAAAATGCTTCAAATTGCAATATAAATAGATTATTATGACGAACTTTAAGACATCATGAAAGTTAAAATGGCGCTACGGCTTCTGATTGAGGGACTTGCCTCACAGACCCCCATGCTGCCAGAGATTCTATATTCTGGTCAGCCCCTCACCTCAACTGCTTCCTCCACCACTGCTTTGTAGAAAGTCATAATAGCATTGTGATGTTGTAGAATGCCTTCTGAAGTACAATACAACTTTCTTCATTGTGTACAGAGTGTTTGACACTGCTAAGGATTGAATCATATTTATATACCATCTTCTCAGGCATTTGAATAGCTTCATTTCCATACATCTTCATACTAGTGGTTTGTGTGATAATGTGGCCAAAAGATTCCAAGTCTCTTCAGTCCTGTGTGTTTGGTTTACCATTATTTGCAAAATGTACACAAATCAGGGTACTCCAATAGAGCAGTCACTTACTCTAATTCTAATGTAACAGTGAGTTTCAAATTCATAATTTGTTATAGCAGTCACAGCTACAGGATTCCTGCTTATTTGTAATTGCGTGACAGTACTGTCGTCTTAGTTATGTTTATATATAATGCCTCACTAAATGCAGCCCTTTTATTGTGAATGCACAGTATATTGGCTATACACCGTATATGTCCTGCTGTTAGGTTGTCCCATTGGTATACAGTTTGGCTGTACATGACCAGGTCCCAATAAAAATGATAATTAATGGTGAGATGATCTATTATATAGTTATACAACGGTGACGGCCCGAAGGCAAGTGCGTTTATACAGGCAGAGCACGAGTGCACGTTGTATAACTGTTATGTACCACTCACCTAATAGGTGGGGAGAGTCTCACAAGACAGCTGTAACACTTATAAAGGCCAGGTTTCTAACATCGATTGTGGGTAACCAAGCCTGACGTTGCGATGTCGTCCCCCCTGCAGTACTGCAGCCACCTGAGATATTGAAAGCTAGTACGCTATGGGTTATATCACTAACCTGCATTCGCTGTTCGACTCTCATCATATAGTGCTCAGCATGCCAGCATGCTATATAGACTAAGCACCAGACTAATCGCCATAGTGATTCTCTTGAGCGAAAAAAGCAGCTAAATAGACGGTTTAAGTAAACAAAACCTAACTACTAAACGATACTAGTCTAATTCTTACTATTCACACTGGCTAAACTCGAATCTGGTGGCATGACAAAACTGGTTACCACAATCGAACGTAAAGGTTAGTATTATTTAGAATATATTTGTTTTATTGAGTCATTGTCGAAGTGGACTACAGTTTAATCTGGGCTAAGATGGCACCAGACTACTAAGGTGTATAAGTACATTTATGTATATGTAGACTAGAGTTGTGGCCACCTGTGTTGGCTTTTTCAATTGCCATTGGCTGCATGTAAACATTATACGTATTGGTGAAGTTAGGGCCCACAATCGACCTTTACATGCCAGGCTATAAAAAAATTCGAGTGATCTGTGAAGTGTCTTTCCACCTATTACGTGAAGTGTCGTAGTGGTCTTCGCCACCTGTACTATGCTGCACAAAACCGCAGCCAGTGCAATATCTGTATATTGCACTGTGGTTGGTGCATTATAACTTATAATGCACTCGTTGTGGTCTACAAAACTGCAACCAGTGCGTTATAAGTTATAATGCACTCGCTGCAGTCTGCAGCAGTGCATTATACAAATTATGGCACTGGTGGTGCCTTTGAACTGCCCACGCAGAGTAGTACATAGCTATATATGGTATTGCCCAAGAGCAACGTCGCACTTGCTCGCATGCGCAACTTTGCTTGAAATTTAAAAAATCACTAATTAAGGGGTGTGGCAACTGTTTCGCTTGTGAGACAATGTGGCAGCTGTTTTGCTCATGAGAATTGCAAATGAAACAGTTGCCATGCCCTTTAATTATCAATTTTTAAAATCTTGAGCTAAGTTGCATGTGCGAGCGAGTGCAGCATTGTGCTTGCGCAGTACCGTAGTTGTTACAACGAACTAAAAGGGCCATATAGAATATAGAAAGTCAAGGTGATGACTATTCATGTAGTGATATACCTATCCTTTGCAAATCCTTTAAATGACTATAACTTCTTTCACAAATCTAAGTACTTTTACAGCAATGTAATTTTTTTTCTGTGACAAACAGGTTGAAATACACATTATAGTTTTGTTATAATTGCCGTATTATTTATGTATAGGCACTTGGATCAGCTGGTGCAATTATTGGCACTCCTTTAGTTGGATGGCTAGCAGACTACAGTGGACGACAGTTCACCATTGTTTTGTGCAGTGCTCCATTGACCATTGGTTGGTTTTTGATAATGATAAGCAGTGATATAACTGGACCTTTGTTCCGACCTGTTCTGTTTATTGGACGATTTGTCAATGGAATGGGTATTGGTGGTATGATGCTAATTGTTCCTGTGAGTGTGTGCTTCAATGTTAATGTTCCAATTGCAAATTGGTTAATGATTTGTTATATTTGTAGATCATTTGAAGTGCACTAATGTGCTGTAAAAATGAAAGGCTTTGGCAATTGAATTTGTCATGTTTGTGATAGAATTTGTTATGTAGGCAAGTGAATTCATCTCTTTGTGTCACTTTAGCAACTAAGTTTCAAGTGAACTCATCACTTTGACATGAAATTTTGTTTGTATTTAATAGAATAAATGATAAGGTTGCTCCAGGGAGCTAGTGTTAGGCTTTTGCAGTGTGGTACTGTTTTATTTTAACAAGCTAGTTAATCAATTACAAGTAATGTTGTCCATATGGAAGCAGTGCGCATGAATTTTCACAACCTTTATTAATGAAAACTTTTGAAGACTGCACCCATTTTCACAGCTTGCCCGTTGTTTTTTTGCATGGATAATATTAATTTTGCTGGTAACCATATTTTTCTTTCACAGTTATATCTTGCAGAAATCTCCCCCAAAAGTTTGCGTGGGACGATAAGCACTTTGAATCAGCTGGCAATAGCTGTTGGAGTATTATTACCACAAGCACTGGGGACTGAACTGCACTATGTTTGGTTGAGTGTTGCAGCTTTAGCTATACTGTTGGTGCTTGTCCCTTTATCCACTACACTCAAGGAGTCACCAAGATGGCTGATTAGTCATGGAAGATATAGAGAAGCTAGAAGAGTACTAGTATGGCTAAGGGGACCAAATTATAATGTAGAGGTGGAGCAAAATGAGATTGAAACTCAGTTACTTGGGAAATCAAAATTGACAGTAATTGAAGTTTTCAAGGAAGCTACTACCAGACCTGTATTCTATCCAATGATTTTGTCTACTTTGGTAATGTTTATTCAACAATTTTCTGGTATCAAAGCTGTAATTTATAATGGCCAATCAATATATGAGCAAGGTGGAGTGAAAGATGCTGCTACAGTGACTGCTATTACAATAGGAGGTGTAATGTTTGTAGCCACTATTCCTGGTGCAATATTGGCGGATATTCTTGGAAGAAAGATACTCTTAGTTTCTGGAAACATTATCATGTGTCTTAGCATGGCGGCATTGAGCGTGTATGATCTGTTGAGGAATGAACCTTATTGTCGTCCACCCGATGATCCGAAATGCAGAGATGATTTGCAACCACTTGCCATTACAGCAATGATAGCTTACATAATAGGATTTTCAACTGCATGGGGTGCTCTACCTTGGCTGATAGCCTCTGAACTGATTCCATTGAGAGTACGTGGTATTGGAGTCGGGGTAGTAAGTTGTTTTAATTGGATATTTTCAATGATTGTCTTACTGTCATTTGGTAGTTATCAAGATGCAGTTAAACCTTGGGGAGTGTTTTTATCTTTTGGAATCATTAACTTACTGTCTGTTATATTTGTAGGAGTGTTCATTCCTGAGACTAAAGGAAAGTCATTAGAAGAAATTGAACTGAATTTCAATTCACGCCAAAAACAATACATTCCATTGTAGAATTTATTGTTGTCAGTGTTATGTTAGATTTATGCATTTATTAAGAAAACTTTATTACATGGAATGCTAGAACTCTGATGTATGGATATGTAAATAAATCATATAAAATCATTCACATTCCTTCCAGCTATAGAACAATAATCATCTATGTACGTATGTACATTGTGTTTATTTTTAGCCACCAAAAGTTGCTAAATCAGTATAATAGGTATTGTTTACAAGCAAATTATTCAACACACATAATTGAAATACTCTAATAATGCAGTCTAAAGTATAATTTGTCATCATGCCTAAAACCATGCCACTCATGTACAGCTGCCAACTTCACTGTTAACTCCAAAGGTACAAGTTTTCCTCACTATTGTGTAGATTTAAGATTTGATACTGGGCAGTCAGCTCAGCTGGTTTGCCCAGGGGGTGAAAAACCCCAAAAGGTACAATCACATGCATACCTTCTATTAAACTAATAACTACAATAATTAAGTAAGTAAATTCGTCTATGTCTCTTGATTCAATCACATTAATTGGTAAATTGTTCCAATATTTAATTGTTCTAGGATAGAAACTATACTTATAAGTGTTAAGGGTGGCTTGTGGCAGGATAAAGTGTTTCAGTTGGTGTTGCCTTGTGTGAAATTGAGTATGTTGGTAATGTGTGGGAATAGAGATAGGTAGTGAGTTGTGATTATTTTGTAGAACACTGTTAGCCTTGATGATTGACGACGCTGTTGTAACATGGGTATGTTAAGAGTGGATGATCATGATGTAACACTGATAATGTGTAAGTGTATCTCAAATTTGTACATAATTAAATATCTAACAAATCACTAAATTGCTGAAAAACTTTGATGGCTTCAATTTTTTATGCTCAAACTACATTATATATATTACTTTGCAAATAGAGTATATTTGCCAAAACTTAATGAAGCCTACATATAGCTATCTCAGTAACACCAGAAGCATATTTCAATTGCAAACAAGCTACTAATAAACAAACTATTAACTTTGTCAACCAACTTGATATCCTAATGATCAATTTCTGAAGCTTTCTAGAGAGTGCAAAATATGCACTTAAATATGGTGCACCTTTCTTTCAAAATTATTGTTATACACCTGTACATGCAACATGAAAATTGAGCTGATTTGTTTGCAAGAGGTATAAACCGAGTCAAATTTTGTATTTTGGATCCATAGCATGTATAATGATTTTGAAGCAAAAGGTTCTACTTAATTACAGTATCCGAGAATGACAATGCGACCATATTGATCCACATTAAATATGGCTATATATAGATATACTATAAGGTCCATGCGACAATTGATATAGAAAATAATCTTTTTCAGCTGCTTTATATACTTGGTCAGTATAAGACATGGGAAGAGTTTGCATGTATTGGATCATTGTCACTCTATGAATAAAAAGTTTATGGAGATCTAGAACTAAAGTATATACATGTACATGCAATTATGGCTTGGATAATCACCTAGCTACATCGAATCAACCTAATGCATGCACCAATGGTAAACTTTAATGAACCATAACATCATGCAACTTAACCTCAGCATGCATGGCCTGGGTTCATGTAATTCAGTTGATGCCTTGCTTAGTAGAAACTTCTGCATGATGCTATATACTCTGTCCTTGCCTGTAGAGAAATGTGCTTTCCTTTTTATCTGTATCTGCATCTAACCCCACAATAAACTACAGGTTACGTTTCATCACTTACATAATTACAGCTTTTGAATCCCTGAACCATTTGTGATAAAGCATGTGTGCATGCATGCTGTTTCTCATTCTTCTGATTCTAGGTGTAAGTATAAGACAATCCCAAACCATCTTTGGCTTGGACTTTTCTCCACATAAGTTTGCATGCTTTTCACTTATTCCGGTGTTTCCCATGTCACCAATTTGTACTACATGCTTATCTCATTGATCAGCAGTCTGGTGACTGCATGTCCCTGCCCAGTCTGGTAAATTTCATGTCCAATGTCATGATACTCTAGTCACTGTTACACACCGCACCATGTGATGCTCTTCATCATGGTGTTCTTAAGGGGCAATTGTCACCACTTATGACCATTCTCACCCTGGGGACATTTGCCATTCTAATTTCTGCTCTATAGGTTGTCCAGCTTATTTTGACTTCTCTGCCGGATACAGCACATAGCCTTTTCTCCACTACTTACTACAGACCACATGGAGGTGGCTGCATGCTGCTGTCAGTGAGGAGGCTCAGTAAAGACAACACCATGCAGGCACACTATTAACAATCAATGGAGGTAATTTTATTCGAGTAATTTGGTGCTTGGTCACCTTTTCTACTCTGTCTACAATCACTGACCGTACAACCGGTTTGTTCCAAAAGTTAGGTGGTTGTATGTGCGATCACGTGAAAACCAACCAATGATAGGCGGCCAGACTTTTCAAATTCTTACGAAATATCTGATTGGCTGTTTTTCACGTGATATTACCAGTGAAAGGAATCGTAACTGACAACTGTCTTGCAATTTACTGTAGCGCTATGAGGCTTGGATCTGGCCACGCGAGCTTGCACGTGCACGCCGTCACTCTGGACAGGGATACACCGACGTTTGTGCGGTCTTTGCAACAAGGCTGCTAAGCGAAAACCGAAAAATGTGATGTAACTATGAAAATGTGCCGAATTACGTAACAAGCTCACGTTTCCAGTGACTTCCTGTGTTGCATAGATTCCGCAATCGTCTGGCTGATCCAGATTTAACTACTGTATAGAATGGCGACAAAGACTGCATCGATGATTCCGTTGGCATTGGCTAGCGTCGATGATAATTATACGCCAACTGATTATGACGAGATAACTGCCACCTACACCGCTCATTGCTACAATTATGGTAGCTTAGCTACTAAAAATTTTACTGAGGCAATACCGAATCCAACTCGTTTATTCATGATAAAATCAATTCGCATCAGTACTCTGCTTTATTCCAGTGTGGTGGGTGCTTTGATAATCGCCTTCGGATTTGGATATGATGCTGGATTTCCCTCTCCTGCTTTACATGATTTGGATCAGAGTAAAGGGAAGCACACGTACTTTAAAAAGATCATTTATCATGATACGTTCAACGTAAGCTGCATATAGCTATATGGAGGGGGTCTGCATGCAAGTTTCCAAAAATTGATAAAGCAAGATCAGTCGAGATCAACGTTGAAACCGGGTCACTACTGCTGACCCGGATGACCCACTGACCCCGATGTGACCCGGATGTGACCCGGATTGACCCGGATTAATTAAAGCCGAGACGTGTTTCGGCTAGTGTCGGGCGAGCAAACGAGTCTACATTTTGAGCGTTTGATTCGTGTTGAGTAAATATTGCAACTTCAGCCTAGCTGTAGGTTGAAGACCAAAAAAAAAAAAAAAGGTCTTCACCTACTGACAATAGCTACCCCTCACCATAGATACCCTCAGTTTCGTGCTACATACTGCACTTACTAAAAAATAGGCGTGGCTGAGCATATGTTGGTAATGCGATAAGTGGGCGTGGCTCACGAAAGAGCTACGCGATAGCGTTTATAAGTTCCACGTCGTCAAACGAACAATTTCGTTTCTCACGTGATCCAATCCGGGTCTGATTGTAAACCGGGTCAGACCCGGATGACCCGGAGAAAATGTGACCCGGATGACCCGACCCGGTTTCAACGCTGGTCGAGATACCCTATCAGAGCAGTAGCTAGCTCTATATAATACATACAACAGTCACCCATGCATGAATTGCGGTCAGGTCTATATCAAAGTAACCAGTAGCTGTTGCCTAGATCTATATGCCTTGAAATCATTCAAGGAGCAAGCCAAGTGAGATTGGCTGAATTATAATAATAATAATAATATAGATTTAATGTACATACCTCCATAAGTGGAGTATAATCGTACATATCTGAATTACAATTATATGATTGTGTGTGAATGTATATTAACATTATTTTGTTGTCAGTTAATTACAAGTGTGTGCATGTGTGTGTGTGCAAGTTGGCTTGAAAATTTTCCACTGAGTTTTGAATTATAAATGGTATTATTTTATCAGTGCTACGGTATTCCGCTAATGTAGCTAATAAATAAAGTAAAATCCGATCAGTTATGTAAAAGGTGGATTAGGAGTTAATAAATATAAGGTGACTCATTTTAAATGCACCTAGCAGCCACCACAATAATACTAGTTAGAGATAATTACGTTATTCCTTAAGATGTTGGGTGATATTGAGTTTGTTGATGGGTTGAACCCATATGTATAATAAATACGTGGTCTATTATAAAGCACGGTAATGTAACAACTACATGTGATTGCAGATAGATACACCTAGCTACAGTGTTACTGCAATTGTAGGCACTATCATCAATTGGTGCTTTAATTGGAGCTCCAATAGCTGGATGGCTAGTGGATTACCATGGCAGACAGTTTACACTGGTCCTTTGTACTATTCCCATGACCATTGGGTGGCTCTTGATTGCAATAACTACTAGCATCACTGGACCGTTATTCAGACCACTTTTGTTTACTGGACGATTTATTACTGGTATTGGGGTTGGCAGTGCTACACTTGTTGTTCCTGTAAGTGCAGTACACTCACATACCTCTAGTTTGCATATTTATTGTCTTTATTCACAAAATTTTCCATTATGCACAAAATAAGTGCTACTTTAGAGTATGTAGGTAAGGTTACAGTTGGTCAAAGTCAAAAAGAATTTGATGTGTGTGGAAGGAAGCCTGGTTTTATCAAATTCAGTCACAATTTTCATTGTAACTAGCTATAGCAATATTTTATCAACGTCGTTGTTAACCATACACTATTTAGAACAACAGTAAAATAGAAATCTGCATGTACCTTAACACTTTTGAAGTTAGCTGTGCATAAGACAAATGAGCCATGAATCTTGTGTGGTCATTAGCACCTGCTGTAGTTTACAGTTTCCTACAAGCATTAAGACAATTAGGTACATTGTTATTTCACACCTGAGCAGTACTAGTGCATGTACTGTTGACAGAAATACAAATTAAAAGATTGAGGTGAGGTGTACTGGTGTTAATTTCTTAATTGCTGAACATCCATAACATTTACAAAACTATAGTTACTGCTCAGTTTGTCATTTTCTGTGAATCGTGACGCTTGAAGTTGTGCTAATGCCATCATAAACACATTAGCTATAATGTTGTGCATTACATTAGACAGGCTGCATACCTTTGCATATAACAATTTGATGAATGGTTTTGGTAATTATAACTGATTGCATGCATTAAGCATTAAGCATATTCCCTTGTATTCTTACATATAGCCATCATTAAATTTAATAACTGCCAGCACCAGTTTTTGCCATATATTAGATAACACTGCATCATCCAAAAGATTCTAAGAACTTTATAGCTCTTAATTCTTCATTTTTAAAGATATTTTATATTTCTATTTGACCGTATTTATTTAATTTATTTATTGATGCTTTAATTATAATGCATACATGCATGAGTTCAGATACACACAGGTACAAGAATGACAACACATTATATAGTATAATACCTGTGAATATGTGCATGCATGTGTATGTAGATTATGTGATTTCTTATACATGTATGTAGCTGTATACTGCAGAGATTTCACCTAAACAACTACGTGGAATGTTTGGTTCTGTGATTCAACTATCAGCTGCCATTGGAGTATTTGTGGCACAAGCACTGGGAATTGTGCTTCACTATGATTGGTTGTGTGTGGTTGTATTAGCTGTGTTGTTCATGTTTGTGGTTCTTGCATCATCAACGCTCAAAGAATCGCCAAGATGGCTGATAGCTCATGGAAAAGATTTACAAGCTACTAAGGTGCTGGCTTGGCTGAGAGGGCCAAATTTTAATGTAAGCCAAGAACAAAGAGAAATAAAAGAACAGCTTGTGTCTGAGAGAAAATTGACATTAGCTAAACAGGTGCAAGACTTTTCCACTCGACGTGTGCTTCATCCTCTAATATTGTCTATGGGATTGATGTTTTTCCAGCAGTTTACTGGCATTAAGATAGTCCTTGTGAATGGACAAGAAATTTTTGAGCAAGCTGGAGTGAGTGATGCAGCTGTGACAACAGCATTTGCTATTGGAGCTGCTCTGACTTTAGCAACTCTTTTTGGTGTCTTTTTGGCTGATATTCTGAAACGAAAGCTTCTTTTAGTTCTTAGTGCTACCATCATGTGCTTTAGTATGGCAGTACTGAGCATATATGATTTTCTACGAAATGAACCATATTGTGATCCTGACCTAACCGATTCTAAATGTAAAAGTAACCTGCAGCCTCTTGCTATTGTAGCAATGGCAGCATACACTATTGGCTACTCCATTGGTTGGTGCACTTTACCTTGGGTACAAGCATCTGAGCTAATACCTCTCAGAGTAAGAGGAGCTGCAGTTGGTATTGCTACTGGTGTTAACTGGGTGTCTTCAGCTACCATCCTTTTCTCATATGGGAGTTATCAAAGCTTAGTTAAACCTTGGGGAACATTCTTAACATTTTCAGTCATCAACTTTCTAGCTATAATATTTGTGATCATTTTTGTTCCAGAAACTAAAGGAAAATCTTTAGAAGAAATTGAGCGTTACTTCAACCATCATCATGAAAGCTATTCTACACTATAACACCACCTAAATGGTCCACTTACTCAGTGTAGATGATAGCTGTGTGCATTTTAGCCTTTGATGTGCACTCATTAGAGTATGATATAACTACACATTATATCTCCAGTCCACGTAATATGAAAGATGTAATTTATACGACTAATTTGTATAAATTCAATAGAAAACCTATATATACACAGCTGCAGGATGGAGGTCTTGACTCCACTCAAATATTGCTAGTATTCATTTTCTGTATTCCTATTATGTGATTGTTGTGGCTAATTCACCAGTAAGTCATGTAACTGAGACCCACAATTAAAAACGAGTGCTTCAAGTGGTTACTTCATATGAATACACCATAGCAATTAGCTTTGCACATGCACACACGCGCACAGGCAATAATTATTAATCTGTGATGGTCACTACATGTGCGTATATACATATAAACAAAATAATGTCTGTCAGTGAATAAATGAACATCTACAGCTATTGAGCTGATTAGTGTTGCTTTTGTTATTGGCTCAGTATGTACATGTGGTAGATCCTGGCTGATTATGTGATGTATAATTTAAAGCATATAATATCTAATCAAAAACAGCCAAGCTGTAAAAAAAGGGTGCAGCCTGGCACCAAATTCACTTGAATTGTCATTATTAAAATTTTTTTGCCGATAACCTACCATCACAGCCATTTCTTGGCCGCCACCTTGGACTTCACATCTTTTTTTCACCATAGGAGGGCTGCACTCTTTTTTTACAGCAGCTTGGCTGTTTTGGATTAGATATTATAAGGAATAACAAGGGAGCTATTCAAGTCATTGTACAATGCCCAAAAGTACAGCAGTTGCATAACTTTGGATTGTATTAGGGTCTGCTGCATTGTTAACATTACTGTATCAGTATCTCATGCACAGTAAGATATTTTCTGGCATATATGCAGAACTTTCAAATGTTTCACTGAAGTCAAACGTTCAAACATGACAGCATGTTATTTACATGTTATAAAAGTAGTATTGCTTATTGAAGGGTATATATATGCTAATTATGGATGCCACGACATAGAAATGTTTATGTCATATATCACAGGCATTTATATCATGATATATCATATGTCATGACACAACTTGCTCTAGAAAAAATCTAGCAAAACATGCTTCCCTTTTGTGAATTTCTGCAAAACTTCTATACTTTCAAAAATATGATACACATAGTTTTTTGGCCCACATTAAAGCAGCCAAATGTGTGTGCTATTTCTTTGTTAATGTCACGATATGTCATATATCACGACTATCGTGGCATCCCTAATGCTATGAAAATTAAGCTATTCTTTTGTGCTTATTTAGGCAAGTGAATACTTAGTGACTGAATTGCCCAATTGCTTGCATGTCTCATGGTCACCATTAATTAAACCATCAGACTATTATACACCATATGTGTTTACTTCCTACTGCAGCTACAAAATATAGACAAATTAATAATTTCTGTATATATAGTCACAGTCCTTGGTCAAATGTACATAATATTTTTCAGAGTATTGGTTGTTGGAAATAGGCATTGTTTTAAATAGTGGTATACATAATACAGAATGTACAAGTATATAGATAAAGTTTAAAAGTAAATATACGACATAAATCACCAATAAATTATAATACTCTAACAGAACAATCACACTGTTAATGGATATGATTCCACAATGTTTATAACGTATAAATGTACATGTAGTTCACTTCTTCCAGTTAGATAATGGAGGGTGTCAGGGTGTATAGACAAAAGTATAATACAATATAGCTAGCTACGTGTTGTGTTATGCATGGAAACAAAATCTCAAAATTAAGGTGTAAATTATATATTTTGGAGTAAGACTTATATTGAAGCTGCTAAAAACTGAAATACTCTAATAGAACATCCAAAACAATTTATTTAAAGTCTTAAGCCAATGTGTGGTTGTGAGTGAATTGTAATTGAATGACTTATCCCATGCTGGCCATGCAAAGCAATGCTATCTTAATTGTCATTATGTTAAACATTCTGCATGCTATACTAAAGTAATTGCAAAGTTGAAATTGTTTACTTTTATTTATTATCACTTCTTTGGTTGTGCAAAAGGACAGCCAGCAAACATACTCTTCATGAACAAACACACATACATACAGTAATAAGAGCCAGTACAGAAATAATGGCCAGCACTGAGCATAATTTGGAGCATGATAGGTAGCCAAAGCAATGGGCATAATGCCAGCATAATAGGCACAATTTTTGGTGCATTGGTTTATCAGAGAAGCTGAAACTCTGGCTATTCTGCATAATCTCTGCCTATTCTGCATGATACAAAATTGGATAGTGTGTAAACACAGTAAAATCAGATTTACAACTACTTGTTAGTTAAAGATCGATATACTTTAACAGAACAGTGACCACATGTTGAAATATCCTAATAGAACATCTACAGTAGACATATTCTAAGTCAAGACACAATTTTATATGAGCATATTTGGAGCATAATGGGACACAAAATGGGCATAATTGGAGCATAATATGGGGAAACTTTGGAGCATTGCTTAAAATAATAGCATGACAGGCAATTTCAAAAGCATATAGGCTCAGGCCTATAAAAAACTGTAGGCAATAATTATCACAGTAAGACCTAAAGACCTATACAGTGGTTACATAATGCCCTCTGTTTTTATATTTGCCAACATATTGGTAAGGACTTATAGTCTATGGTTTGTCCAATACTGGTACGTGTATAGCCATACAGATATGGGATTTCAAATACATTTTGCTATCAGTGTAACTGGTATGTTGTGCTACTATCCCGCCATTTCAGATGGTGAGATGGAAAACAGTCGGCATGCACTAAATATCTGATCCCTAACCAACACTATTCAAGATATATAGTTCTTTACCCAAATATAGCTTGACATGAATAGACTCCTATTAATTTTCCTTTTTTCATCCACTGTTCAGTTACGGAATTCTCTCTCATTTTGAAATTTATATTAAACCTTAAACATTAAACTGGCAGTTTAAAAGTATAATTGTAATTCTTAGCTACTGCAGAGTTACTATAGTCTGTGACCAGTGAAGGACAGAAGTGGCCCTCACTGACTCACAAACCAAAAATTAATTAGTATTCACTTTACTGAAGTAACAATTCAGAACTGAATTTTTTGATTATTCCAGTTCATTACGTACATGTTGTAATTTATTGATCTGTTTATTTATTTGATGACTTTTAAACACTACATATGTGCAGGTCCATTAGTATAAATTGATGTCTTATTAATGAGCCATCACATGCGGTACATATTGACCTAGAAGGATCCTGCAAATAGTGAAACCTCACTATAACACCCAATTATCTGTGACATCACCATTTATTTCCACAAACACAAGTATTGTAGATAAATATGGTCACTAACAGAAAGCTCTTGATAAAAAGTGGATAGTTTTTATATTGTAGCTATATTATGTAAATACTCACAAAATAGTAGTTTTACACAATTTGTACAATAATCAATTTAACTGAGCATTTCTATATAGCATATAACTTAAGAATTGCTGTAGTTAAACAGTTGGTTGCTGTTGCTGGGTGCTGCATGGTAACTTGTCAGTATAATTGGCATTGTATTGGCATTTTGCATTATGTATGGCTACAAATTATACCTTTAGAAACACAATTATGGCTATAGACTTCATAATGTGCTGCAGCTGGTGCTACTGAGCAACAACAAGTCTAGATATTATATATTGCATGCATAGATGGATATGGTATAGGCTAATAACTTGTTGCAAAACATTACCAAATGCATGGAAATGCTCTAGTTTTGTATACCATCTGTGATCCAGCATCCATGCACCCTTTTGTACAGCAACAACACATTGAACACATATATGGGTCTTTCCATACCAAATCAACAAAAAAAAATCCGGACCCCTTTCAATTTTTGTAAAATTTAGCATAAACATGGACCCTTTCATGAAACTTTCTGGCACCAAAATTTGGCTCATTTTATTGGTCTCCCTTTAAGTTATGACCACTCAAAGTTTCTGCTGAAAATTTTATTTTGCTTACACATCTTCAATGAAATGGCCATAACTTTGCTAGTGATTTGCATAGAAACTTCTGGTTTAGATTTTTGAAATCCTTATTAAATATTCTTTCAGGTGATATATAATTGTCTATAATTTCTAAAAGGAAACCACAAAAATGTAGCCTTTTCCTTTGATCTTAATTTTCAAAAATATATATTCTTTAATTAAATTTATTTTTGGTCTAAATGTTGCTCTAATACCTATCATTCATCACTGTGAGTTTAAAGTTAGGACCAATAGTAGGTCATGAATTATAGGTGTTAATGTGTAGCCTTGTAGTTACTGTTGTTTGTATGGTTCAAGTACGCAAAGATGCAGTACCAATTTCAAGTAACTTTATATAATACTATGTCACAATCATTTTATACATTGTTAGTTTGTAAGTAAGGTTAATTTGTTTATGTTTTGTAAGAAAACCCAGCAAAAGCTTATGCTTACATACATATACTTAAGTAGTTTACCCCTTGTCAAGTTTGTTCCTGATTATGATGCCAAGTCTATTATATAGTAGTAAAATATTGAACTTGACAACCTTTTCACTAGCTACAGTAACTGCTACTGCTATTGTTAGCATTTAATGCTGACTGTTGATATGCAAGTATGCATTTTGATACACAAATGTAGCTATAGTGGAAACTGTCTAAGCCAGTCAGGGCCAATTTTTTTGGCCTTAATATGCAGGTGGCTATTTATATAGTTTGATGTGTATAAATGTCTTACTAAAACAATTTAAAGTTGGCCCTTAATAATAGAAAGGTGGCCTTTCGTTACAGGTGACCATGGCCACTAAGACAAGTTCCACTGTAATTTGAAACACTTACAAATAAAACATGATGTTATGTAGCTGCATTCTTTGTTCTTAACACAGGCATGAGTGTTTCAATATTGTAATCCACTAGAGATTTTCTAACAAGTAGTAATGAATGACCGATGCAGTATTAACAGTCTTTTCAACTTACACCTTCACAGATTCAATTGTGTACTGATATCAATACATCAGATTTCATTGCATATCAAAGTTACATGTGAATGATTGTAGAGACCATCATGCAATATGCACCTCTTTCAGTCTCAACTTTTACTATAACACTCTGATTTAACTTTGAAGTTAATTGCCTTGACCCTTTCTTTAATCGATTGTTGATGTATTTCACTTAAAGCTATAGATATGTATCAGTGCGCAATTGCTGTAGTGAACCTTTGTACAATGTAATTTCTATGGAACATTTCTATGATTCTATGATTCTCAATTATAGAATCAAATTATGAGCTACATTGCGATTTTTATCATGATACAGTTGATGTATGGAGTTTAAGTCAGTTACCTTAGTGCCAAAATTTCTGGGCCTTAATGTGCAGGTAGCTGCTTAATGCATTTGCATAACTGTATGGCAACAATTTAAAAATTGGCCCTTATGGAGTGGTGGCCTTTCTATACAGGTGGCCACTTTTCACTCTATTCCATCAAAATTTTGATGAGTAAATGGTTTTAGAAGTGTACATTTTTCCAGCAAAGGCATTACAGTGTAACATATCTTAGTGGCTACCTTAAAGGCCACCTTTTATAAGGGCCAACTTAAAATAGGATATTTTTACTCTAATGCAACTATATGAAGCAGCTATCTACCAAAAGACATAGCATTTCGATTCAACAGTTCCACTTTACATGTACATATGTATCAATAACTGTGTCGTTTGCATCCATTATATACATGTATAAGATTGGAAACTATCATCATAATCTGTGGCTGAATATTATTATTATACAACAAGTAAAATTGAAAGAATAGATTGGAATATCATTAGTTGTACAGTAAATCCCTTATAAATATAGCTACCTCCATAATAAGACCACCTTGTTAAAGTGGCCACCTCTGTTTTATAGGACACTGAACTTACAGCAAAAACATAATCAGTGATTCCTTTATTAGGCAGCCTTATTATTGTTCCAACTTTCTTAGCTTTAAAAGTGGCTCTGTTAATATGGTTTCACTGTAGTGAGCCCTTGTCAATACAAACCCTAACTATTTTAATGCATAAAATGATATTTAACATACCATTATAAGGTTGGTACGAAATTACACTGTAAAAATACCATACAAACAGCAGTGATTACAAGGCTGCACATTAACACTTATAACTCATGATCTACTATTGGTCCTAACTTTAAACTCACAGTGATGAATGATAGGCATTAGAGCAACATGTAAACCAAAAATAAATTTAATTAAAGAATACATATTTTGAAAATTAAGATCAAAGGAAAAAGCTACATTTTTGTGGTTTGACATTTTCCTTTTAGCAATTATAAACAGTTATATATCACCTGAAAGAGAATTTAAAAAGGATTTCAAAAATCTAAACCAGAAGTTTCTACGTTAATCACAAGCACATGTACAGTTATGGTTGTTTTATTGAAGACATGTAAGCAAATAAAATTTTCAGCAGAAACTTTGAGTGGTCATAACTTAAAGGGAGACCAATGAAATAAGCCAAATTTTGATGTGAGAAAATTTCTTGATAGTGTCCACGTTTGTGCCAATTTTCATGAAAATCGAAAGGGGTCCGGATTTTTTTTGTTGATTTGGTATGGAATGACCCATATAGGAAATATCAGGATAGAGGAAATGGATGATCGCATTATTTTATTGGATTAGCGACGTAGCATAGTTTGCAGTGAATACCAACTGGTGAATACTATTCTTGATATTTCCTTCACTTCTGAATTATAGCTATGTACACAAAGTTTGACAATAGCTATACATATCTGTAATCAGTACAAGTATGAGAATTATGTGTCACCAATCATAAAGATTCTCGTGTGTATACCTAATTAGTTGCCCTTCACCAAAATAATGTGTTGTAATTGAGTGTTAGTCGTTTAATAACTGGTATCATTACGTACATTTTGATTCATGGCTCTGTGTAAAATGTTAAGGTGGGTATATAGCATTAGGTCAAAGACTCAAAGAACTTGGTGCATGGAGGGTAGTGATGTATGACCAGGAAGCTAGCTACAGCTATATGCTGTATCTGTGCACACTAGACACCAGACCATTATATATGCATAATTTTGAGAATGATACATGCGCTGAAGCATCAAGCATTATTATAGCATAGTGGGTAGATACTGTAGCTTTATGTTGCTATATCAACCAAAAAAATGTGAAAAGATTAACCACTACTTTCCTATATTTTCTCCCACACAGCTAGCTGGTGCCTAGTGAATTGATATGAAATTATAATTGATGGTCTTGTATATTACATCCTGGGGTGTGAACTGTTCAAACATTCCAGGTACTTACCACCTGGGGTGTTACCACATCAATTAGTATGCTAACAAATCTATATGCAAAATACAATAATCATAGTTATTAATATTGAGGGCAGTTACCAAAGTTCTCCTTACAAAACTCGACCCATAGTTAGATTTTAAACAGACATTTAATTTTAACCCAGGCATATATAGCTAGAGAGTCAGAACTTGAACCCAAATTTGCAGATAAAAAGTCCCAGATGTCCAAGTGGTGACATAGCCTGGAAACCAGAAATTCCTTTGTATTTAACCGGTATAATTATTTGAACAGCATTACTTCTCTTATTAATAACTATCCCACAAGGGACCTGTAGGTAGACTACATGCAGTAATTCTGTAAAGCATTGAGTCAGAAATTTGAATACTGAACTATGTTGAATGCAGAAAAAAATTCTAGGCATCCATTGAGGCTAACTTAACCTATACAGACAGCCAGCAGGCCAGGAAAGCAAATGTCTAGGAAAAAACAGGAGAATGGAACAAGAATGGAAAATGGGAATGGGAATGACCAACGGAAGCATAAACATTTAAAAGATTCAACCATTAAACATGAAGAGATTGAAGTATTCTAATTAACTGATAGCACAGGCTTGTATAATGATGCTGGAAGTTGTACCTGCAATCACATGGTGAAAGTTAACATGATGAGTATGTGGCAGCTGCAAGTATATGTAAAGAGACTCTATGATCTGTCATGAGGACTCCTCGTGAAGCACTGCAGCCTGACACATTGTTATGACTTCTTATCTGGAATCAGCATGTGCACTTTATAGTAGGCAGTGTCAGTTAATTAGAGTACATCGTGAACCTTTTCACCAGTGTTTAATATTTAATAGTTGAATCTTTAAAATATTTATATAAGTAACTAGCTAACTTTCAGTTCTGATGACTCAGCTAGCCTATATATATCTAGTTCTATATAGTCCATCAATTCACATTATGCATTGACATGATGACCTTTATCAGGCAATTTCCGTGGTATGCAATTTCTGTTTGAGATCCTGTAACTACTTTCTATTCCCATGCCATCACTAGAATTTTACTTACCCTGCAGACGTGAGGAGCAAGATTGTGTACATGTTGATTGAAAGATAAGTTGGAGCTGATTGACACCCCTACTTATTATGTAGTTTGCACACTCAGCTACAGTGACCTATCTCTTGTATTATGTAATTGGCATTGATAGTGTTTCTTTTCAGAGTCAACAGTACCATTCACTTCAGTATTGACGTACTATATTTAAAGCTGTTACTTTGGCTCATCTTTCCAAATATAATTTGCAATGTTTCTCATTTGCATGTAGTGACATTTAAAAAGTGTACATGTCAATAACCGAATATTTTCCGAATGTTCAGTAATATTAACAATGATAGCCTCTACTACCTTCATTGATGTCCCAATACATTCAAACACCATTCCCCAGCCCTACTGCCCCTGGGCTGAACTATAGTGCTGCTGCTATGCACTTCTGGCTCAGTACGGTGTAATCCACAAAAAAAAAATGCCGATTAGCATAGTCAGGGGTGTGTATTATATATAATGATGTTTCAATCACATTGACAAGTGGACAGCCAGGGGCGGATCTTCAGAGGAGTTTTTAGGTTCTCTGGAATTGCAACCTCAGCCTAGCTGTAAGTTGAAGACCAACCAAAAAAAAAAAGAAAAAAGTTTACTATGTAGTTTTGAACACTGTGAAGGTGATTTCAAAGGCAAAAAGTATGAAGTTTTGCAAATAGAAAAGCCATAATATAATACAGTATGTATAACTCTTAGTAATTTTTATCACCCAGACGAATTGTAGGGGCACGCGCTATTTCAGGGGGGTTCTGGAAACCACAGAAACGGTTTTAAGGGGGTTTCTATGGTGCAGAGATAGTTTTAAGGGGGTTTCTGTGGTTTCCAGAACCTAAAATTTTCATCAGAGAACACTCAGTGGAAGTTCTTGCTAACTGTTGAGTTATATAGGTACCGGACTGGTTTTAATAAAGTGTAAAAAAGTTCTCAATAAACTTAAGCAGCAGCAGGCCACATCTCAAAGAATATTCTTAACTCGTTAATATCTTGTTTTCATCCTTTACATATCTTTCATCTCTGTAGCTAGTTGCATAGGAATTTATTTTATTAATAAATCATGTTATTTTATTTTTATTTGTCTAACCATAAGGGTAAGGTAATTATAAAAGGCAAATTCCGAGGAGTAACACCTACAAAAACACAACATACAAAAACAGAGAGAAAAACAAGCATTACAAGCACAATACTGTAACTAGCATGCAAGAGGAAAAAAAAAGACTAAAGTGTTATAAAAATTTATGCAACTCTCGTCTAAAGTGAGACCGATGAGGAAGAAAGGGAATATCATGTGGGACAGAATTCCATAAAAAAATTCCATTAACAAAAAAAGAAAACCTATAAGAGTGTATTGTTAACTGCTTACACTGTAACGAAAGGGAGTGAGATCTTGTACAAGAGTTGGTAAGTGAAAAGTAGCTTGAAAATGGTAAGGAAATGTGGCAGTGATAAATATCATAAATGGTAACTATTGTAAGATACTTCCAACAAATAGAAAGAGATGGCCAGTGAAGCTTGTGACAACATTCTCTAAATGACTTTGACCATGTGTGACTATGACGATTGTACCTGCTGCGTCACACCCAACAAGCCCCACGATCTTGGATTTTCTCCAGAGCAGAAATGTTTTTCTGAGTGTGAGGATTCCACACAGTACTTGCATAATCTAAAACTGGTAGGACAAGTGTTCTGAATGCCTTCCTCTTGGCTGAAGAATTGCATGTGTGCATGTTACGATACAACAGATTCAAAGTTCGAGAAGCTTTCAATGAAACATGCGAGACATGTTTATTCCAAGATAGTTTAGAGTCTACAATAACTCCTAGATACTTGACAGATGACGAGCACTGAAGAAGATGGTTGTTCAGGTAGTAAGAGTGATGGATATAGGTGAACATTTATTAGAAATGCATAAAAACTCACATTTTGAAGGATTCCGGCAGCCTCATTTGCCATGTGGAACACCAAAATAATATTAAATCTAGATCTTTCAGTAAATTTTTACAGTCAGCTGTGGAACCCACTGGGCAGTAAATTGCAACATTGTCTGCAAAAATCTTCATAGAAGATGAGACAACTGATGTCCATCCTAGATAGCTAGCTAGGTAGCCTAGGTTAATTTTATGTGACACATGCACAGTGTTTCATGCAAATTGATGTAATTCCATAGAGATACCACAAGCAAATTGACGCCATTGACTCGTTAAAAAGAAGCCAAGTTGGTCAAAGTGATAAGGTAAGTGCGGATAATTCCGGACACTTAGTTCGTTCTCAACAATGGTAGAATCCCTGGGCCTATAATTTGGTATGCTAATGCAGTGTCCTATGGCCTATCTACAAATCAAATTTGAAGCGAATCCGTTATTCTACCGTGAAGTTTGACACGAATTTGCAGCGCAATCACGCCTGAGTAATTTTTAAAACTTTGAAAATGTTAGTCAGTCCAAGCTCATATTTTCGATTTTCAAAGATTTATAGAAAGAGCATACCCTCGGTAGGGTCCGCAATCCGAAAAATCAACTTTCACAAATCGATCCCCCTACCATTGTGGGATGTTCATTGTAGTATCCCATTGCTAGATCCACCATGAAACCGGAGGCACGGTTGTTGTCTTCACAGAACTATCGATTTTAGTATTTCGTGAGATGAAAAAATTCTTTTTAAAATTTCGGGCTCCACACAAAGAACAGGATAGAACTTGCTGCTTAGCTAGATATTATCTAGAGTTAATGTAGTTAAAAAGTACGCACAGTAATAAGCAAATGATTCACTGGGTTCCCGGCACAGGGTTGCTTTCTCTCAAAAAGCAGAAAACGAAACACAAATTTTCGAATTCAAACTGCCCTACCAGCCAAGACAAGAAAAGCCAACTCTTCCTCATAGTGATGTGATAAGGTTGGATGCATAGTCTGTCTATGCTGTTAGTCTGGAAAGGATCTGAGACTTCTCACCATCTGGGTGAAGAACGTCAAAATTTTCGTGCGTCATTTCAAGGGATTCTCTCAATGGTACCAAAGTACTTTCCAGTACTTCTGATGCCACACTGGTCACTTAATTTTGTTTAGAATGATGATAAATGATGGATCAAAACGTTTGGTAGTAGTAGTAGTTGATGTTTCTGTGATTTCATATGATGCAGTATACCAGCAGAGCTCACCAGGAGCTCCACCCAGCTCGAATAAAAAATGAAAGATTTTGTGCATTTTTCGGTTTGTTTTGGGATGTTTTGCAGCATAATGGTGATCTAGGATGATCTAGTGAAGATTTGAAACTGCTGTGGAGCGTTAGAGGTGAAGTCAAATTTGGACGATTTTGCTGCCTCCCTTGATGCATAGCTTAGAGCGAGGCGTGGAAGCTGTGGATGAAATAATAATTGACAACCGCTGTTACCAAACGTTCAGGGACATCTTTTGCCATAGTTTTAGTCTATAATTGGTGATTGTTGTGGCTGCAGAAGCGCTGGAAATGGGTAGAATTCGCAACACAATTCTTTGATGCTGCAAAAATTTTTTACGCTCGTCACCCAGATGGTGAGAAGTCTCAGATCTTTTCCAAACTAACAGCATATACAGACTATGCACCCAACCGTATCGAAACACTATGAGGAAGAGTTGGCTTCTCTTGCCCTGGGTGGTAGGGCAGTTTGAATTCGAAACTTCGTATTTCTTTGTCTGTTTTTTCAAAGAAAGCAACCCTGTGCCGGGCACCCAGCAAACCATTTACTTATTTCTGTGCGTAGTTTTCAACTACAACAACTCTGGATACGATTTGGCTAAGTAGCAAGTTTCATCCGGTCCTTTGTGTTGAGCACGAAATTTTAAAAATAAATCTTGCATCTTGTGAGATACTGAAAATGATATTTCTGTGAAGACAACAATCGTGCCTCCGGTTTCATGGTGGATCAAGCAATGGGATACTACAATGAACATCCCACAATGGTAGGGGGATTGATTTGTATAAGTTGATTTTTCGGATTGCGGACCCTACCCTCGGCTAATTGCATACCAAAAATCATAAGAATCCATGCAGCACAGGCGGAGTGGCAGTCGATTTTTCAGCAGCTTTTCGGTTGAAATACAAAGAAAATATTCGCGAATTACATAAACTTTAAAAAATACGCATGCTGCTTTCAAATGGTATGAACTTTCTACTTGATTTATAAGCTTCAGATGAGTGGTACTTTAGTCTCCATACTTGTAAAAGAGGATTGGTAACCTGTGGAAGGCTCTACTTGCTTGTTATTCGAAGTGTCCGGAATTAGCCGCATGTTGCAGTTTACACGCTGTTAAATCTCGGTTCATAATTCCTCAGCAGTTGATTGTATCGAAACCAAATTTGTACTGCAGATGCACCATAAGATTGGCTTTACAACGATTCCTAGAGTTTGTCTTAATTCGTTGTGAGTGCAATGTTAGAGCGATTTTATCAAAGAGTGTCCGGAATTACCCTCATTTACCTTAGGTCATCACGTGATGAACATGTGGTTTTAGTTTTTAGACATCTCAACGTTAAAATATTTCATATCGATGTATTTAAATTCGTAGCGGGGTGCCTAACTGTCATTATCTGTGCTCGTTTAATGCAATACGCGACCGGGCCACAATGCAAATCAGGTTTACTTTGGTGATCACTTGTACCGTTTTAGTCAGTCTGTTACTCGTAAGAGTCTCAGACGCTCAGAGCGATTTGATGGACGGTTGTCCTGCGTGCTGTTACCTAGATGAAAGCCATCTAGCAACTATTATGGACAGACAAATAAATTGTAAGGATAGTGCAGATGGTGTTGTAAGGGAAGGAAAGTGTCTATCATTCTGTGTTAAATCGGTAAGTACGTACGTAGACTACTATATTATTGATGAAAATCGATATACAGCCCGCCTTGTAAATAGATATCTAGCGTGTGTGTATAATTACAGCTAATGTATGCCACTTAACCTATGTAGTGATACAGCTGCATTACAAGAGCCATGTGGCTAATTTGTACAGTGAAAACTTATATGCTGACAGTGGCTTTGATTCTAATGCCCCCTAACTCGATGCATCTATGTAGCTAGTACAGTATATGGAATAGTGGGATCATATAGCTATTGGGGCGTATGTATGCATGTAATTACACTTGCGTATATGTATGTTGGTTATTGTAAAATGCCTTTTCCCCCTTTTATGTGACTTCCTGTTTGCAGCTTCCATCACCAAAGGTTAGTGTTAACTGTTGTTACTGTTTGTGATGTCAGCACTCCTCAATATACATGTTATATGGTTGAGTAACTGAGACAAATAATTATGTAGATGAGATGGGTCACAGGGATTAGTGGTTAAAATGTTAGCAATTATGATGATCCAGCACATACATATTCACTGTATAATAGTTTGGTACTTATACTTAAGTAGTTGCTTTATAACCAGGATATACAGATATATATGCACCAGACTAACAATAATGAATTACAAAGAAATCGACGCAGGCACACAGAGGAGTGGACTAGATGTGCACTAAATGTGCACACACGCATTGCATACATGCATTGCATATACACACATACAGTACATGCGCACACTGGTTTGGCAGGTGTGTTTATGTGACATAAATGCTTCTTGTATCCTAATATGGTGACAGGTTTATATAATCTGTAGTTGTTATCAGGCCACCAACATGTGGCTAACCACTAGGATTGTATTGTTTACTTGGGGAGTTCTTGTATGGTCAGACAGGTTTATTGCTAGTACCAATTGAATCAAGAGTTTGTAATCACCCTTGAACATTTTAAGTGATCCCCTGTGTGATGTCACAGGATATTGAGATACTGTATCATACATGTAACAGCTTCTAGTGTATGTAGTACATTAAAAGTCCTATCCAGGTAGTATGACATATCACCTATCCACCCACACTACATAATCATTGTCATAGAAATTAATCTATCACTACCTTGGATTTTAGTGGCACAGGTGACACTATTGTTTGATTCAAATGAATGGCACTGTTTTCATTAAGGTGCTTGTCTGTTCAAACCTGAGTGATTAATAAGCCACTGCATGCTGTTTTGATATACAATGTTTGTGCTAGATACACCTGACTGGATCAATATTACTTGTTTGAACACAAATGAAAGCAGTTCATTTCCATAAGATCTACGTTCCTCTGTCACTGTCACTTGACAGTATGCTGGTACCTATGATTACTTTTAGTAATGGTCATACTTGTGTGCTATAATAATATATCTCATAAATTATCTTTGTTTGCTATAATTTCCTGTCTTGATATGGCTGTAAAGTGCACCTTAGCTCACTCATAGTTTAGTTTTCTACACCTCTATAGAATGCTTACAAACTTACTGTCACCACCACACTGTTAGCTCATCCTGAACCAGCTATGAGGTTTCCAGCAGTCTGTCTCCTCAATGTCCTGTCTTTATCTCACCACTGATCTTAAAATGAATTTCACTATAGCTGTTGATAATGATATTCATGTGGTGATGGTTCTGGTTACAAATGATATTTACACTGCTGGTGTAAGTACTGTGGTACTATTGTGCCTGTAGTACATTTATGTATTCTTGTTTGGATATACTTGCACCTACTAGTTACTAAGTTTTAAAAAGCATAATTCTTGTTGATTGTAAGAGCCTGTGTCCTGTAACATACTGGTTAAGTAGACGAGATGCTGTTGGAATCTGCTCTACGGGAGGCTGGAATGTTATCTTCTCACAGTTTAAGTAAATCTTGGTTGGCACGTGTTTATGTTCATTAGTCTATAATTTTGTTACAAACAATTAATCATGTGTTGGCTTACGTGATTTGTGTGTTATTGTAGTGTAGCACCTTTAACTGGGTTAGATCACACTGTGCCATGGTAACACGCCTAGTTTAATAAAGAAACTTTTAATGGCTTTACTATCATAATGTAATCAAGCTTTGGAAGATCAATAACTGTTTAGTTTTTGTAAATCACACCATTTAGAAATCTACATACAGATGTGAGCAGTTATAACAATACAAACAACGTATAAACAGTTACCTTATATAGAAATAGGACTATAGAGAACAGTAATTGCTTCTTTATGAGTTATTAAAGCCACACTTTACTGTGGCTGCTTTTATCAACCACTCATAAGTGGTATTGTAGTACTTCCTATAGACTGCTGGTCTTCTGGTCTTTAATTGCTTTATTGTACATCATGGTATACTTCATTAACCATATAAGGTAGTTATAATCACCTAGCCTGAATGCATTGTGTAATTGGTGCTTATGTGAAATCTAGTAAACATAAAATTCTTGTACATACATATTGTTTAGTGGGAAAGTTTGGTAAATGTCTAATAAATAGAAATGGTCTTGCATAGCAGCAAAATGTATTTGCCAATCTTTCTAACTGTGCAGTGCAAAACTGTATTTAACAATTCCAAATCTTTTTAGTTTGAAGGTATTAAGTATGTACCATGGCCTATTGTGGACTTAGAAAACCTTGGAGATCATGCTGCAATGGTAAGAATACCTTAAGTAAAATGTCATGTCTTCTCACTTATGCTAATAAATACTAACAAATAACACCTGCTTTGATAAAATTAATGTGCCAGGCATTTTTGGTTATAACTTTTCATCACACCTGTGTATGTGTTTGCTGCTAAACATTTTAGATATAAGGACAACAGGTTTGGTAAATTGAAGTAAAGAGCCACACTTTGTTTACTAGATTTTTTGCCCGTTAAATGGCTACATGACATAATTATTGCCTATCTTTTGTATACTGACTAATTACATAGGTCTACCAAAATGCCTGTATGCATTATGTGTGTGTGTGCGTGCGTGTGTGTGTGAGAGAGTAAGTAAATAAGTAAGCAGGTGTGTCAACTACTGGACGGTGTTGTGGTGAATCTATATGTCTGTATTTTTAGCTCATCTCATGCTATCAAGAATGCAGGCTAGTTAGTGAGGAGTACTGCTCTAACTGTAGTGTAAGTTGCATATACACATTAGTGTTACTGCAGAGTTTGTGTGGCTTTTACTAGTAAAAAAAAATAATACAGTGCACAAACAAATTTTTATCCTTCTGTTTCTGTATATATATATATAATACATCTGTTAATTACTACACGTAATCAGTGCATCGCAGAAATGATTTCATAATTGGCAGAAATAATTCTAAATTCATTCTGTAATGAAGAAGACATTTATCATGCAGTTGATATTGACAAAGATAGTATGCCACATGTCTTCAAAGTAGATTTATGTCAGTACACTGTTCAATAGAGAAAAAATTTACCTTGTCTGTCTTGTGTATCAGGTGAAACCATCCAAATGCATGGTAATGTTATGGTTGGACTATACATTATAGAAGGAAACCAAATTGTTGAAAAGGAAATGGGAGACAGTATTCTGAACTATATAAATAATATAAACAATTTTGCAGCAAAGCTTAGCAAACAACTTTTTTTTTTGTTGTGCAGAATTTATAAAATGAGGTGAAGGAGATTCTCAATGGAACTTAAAATAAATTGTTTTAAGTATCAATTTTGCTAGAGTACATGGTTTAATTGGTTTGATTGGTTTGATGATTTGATAGGCATGAAGTCAATATAGCAAAGGTGCTGTTTTCTGCCAAAACATAATTCCACTAATGTTGTTAATGATTTCACTGCTCCATACCAATGGGTCAACTATTTTGCCATATGTTATATAGTAGTCTGCCATAAAATATGCATACATGTCACTATATCGCATTTCATATGTAGTACATTCAAATTGTAAAAGCGCTGCCATTGAAATTGTTGTATGGTGTCAAATTATATCCCACGGAAATTTAGCTGTTGCAACATCGCTAATAGTAATGGCCAATGATGACACAAAATTCTTGCATGCAATTATTAAGTAAACTTATGATTTGTACGTGTAGTTCATGAGCTATGTATGTGTAACGCTTTAGAGTGATGCTACTTGTTTGTCAGCATGTGATAACTATCAACATTTACTGAACGACACCATGAATTGTAAGTAATAATGCGTATTTTTGTGCTATATGCTGTAAATATGATGAACTGCTAGGTGTACACATGTGTAATGGATGCCAAATTTCTTAAAATATTAAATTTTTTAACTAGTTTATTTTTCGAAAAATCCATGCACTCACTACATTGAATTTGACTGACTATGTATATCATTTACAGCTGATAGGCCAAATGCACCAGTTAATCCAGCCATCTACCGTACATCTCAAAATAACTTCAATTTTATTATATTTGAACCAAAAGACAATGTCATGACTGATATGAACATGGGTGACATAATGTCTGGATCGGGAATGATTGAACAAGAAGTAATATACAGTTTCATACTGAAGATACATAGTCCATTGACTAACAAGACATCATATTGTCCTCTGGTATGTACATGACCTTGTGAATCTATTCACATACATTATTAGGGTGTATTGTATTGTTCACATACATACGTACTTTGTATGCGTTTCCCACGCGAATGTTTGAAATTTTAATAACTCATGAATGTGCTGTTGTAAACCATACAATATTCTTAATGCACTTGTATTTTTGTGGTGTATTGTTGTTGTTCCATACTCCTATAGTGGGACAACCTGTTACGTCCTGCAGTTACAGTTGATCCTGATCATTTCTGTGTACCTACTGAACTATCGTACGCAGTCATCAACTTGTATGGACAGTCTGATTACTCTCCAGTTACCACCCAATGTCTTGGTATGCTACTAAACATAGAGTAATGGTAGTACTGTATAGAAGCCTCCTTAAGAAAAATAACAGCCCCAAAATTCTCCTTAAAAATTGCTATAGAATGACAAAAATATGCATTCACAGAAAAGTCTTAAGTGTATGTATTGTTGAATTCTAGTGTTTAAAATACACCCCCTCCCAAAAAAGACCACTTTTTGTCTGCCTACTTGCCTGCTTGACCACAGTGGAAGGCTAGAAGCTAAACACTGCTTTGTACAACCTCCGTTTATTTGACAATAACAAGTTCACACTAAGGATGGACAATTATTCGGTTACCGTGATAATTTTGTTGGCAATAATCAACATTGTCTAATTTTCATCAACTAGTGATAATCGAAATTGGCAATTATCGTGTAATAATAATGATAATTGAGGAATTTTTAAAAAGAATAATCATTTAACTTAAATATTTTGTGAATGTTTTAGTGTTTTTTGTTATAGTGGTTAAGTGGACGATAATCGTGATAATGGCTCATGACAATAATTGTATGCCGGAAATGTAAATACCACCCATCCTAGCTCACATGTGGGCATGTTCAAGTTACTTTTGAGAATAGATAGCTATTTATGACATTCTAATAGAACAGTCGCCCACATACTCTAGTTATGCTATACCAAAAAAATGAACGATAACAGACAATCAAAATATTCCCTACGTGACTGGATCTGCGAAAACCCGACACAATAGCACATTTTTCGAATTCCTGTTTATTAAATGTTTATAATCTACTTAGCCAAGTGTATTCTCTAGCAAAGTTTCAGCCTCATATACCAATAGCTTTCGGTGTTACAGTCCTACAAAGTAGCAACAACAGAAAAATTGATTTGTACAGCAAGTATTGGGAAAATAAATTACAGGCGCTTATTAAAATGGTTGTAACTTATGAAAGGATGGAAGTGCTGGGCTGAAATGTTCACCATCATGTTCGCCGTGGATAGGGGAATCATTTACTGGGTAAGTTTGTCCTTTGATTGTCTTTTTTCACTGGATACAAAGGCAAAAGTCGTGAAGAAAAATTGATCGCGTACGATCACTTCGACATGACATAAACAAACACTCATAACTTGCATATCCTTGAGTTTACTGCAACGAACCAAAGCTTTTCTAACTCTTCTTGAGTAGGTCAATACGGTGATATCTAGGTTTTTGTTAGTCCCTTCTTTCACTATGAACGGAGTGTTCAAAAGTTTACAGAATTTTTTTAATAATACTCAAATATTTCATCAATTGTTTTCAATATTTTATAGTGGAAAATTAGGCTTGCGCTATTGTGCCGGGTTTTTGCAGATCCAGTCACATATGATAAGGAAGTTAAATTCACAGAAGCACATAATGTATTTTTGTGTATATTGGCAATATTATGTAGTAGGTATTACATGGCTAATGCATTGATAGGCGATTACAATGCATCTGGTTTTTCGATTTCTGAATTGGACACATGTGTGAATAAGGACTTGAGACCAGGATTTGAGGGTCATCCAACAGTTACAGTTAGTTGGGACTTACATCCTGCTAGTGGTATGCTTATTGCTTGTATTGTGTGTTATGATGCTGTGTTTGGGTGGATGGGTGGGTGGGTGTCCCTGTATATCAGTAAAACATACATACAATTACTTTCAACAAGTGTGTGACATTTAATGTGTTATGCAATACAAGGTAACACTGTAGCTCCTCCGGTATAAACATAGACCTTCAGTATGATAATAATGTTATGTTTTTTTGTGTACAACAAACTTGTTTAAATATAAAATACTATTACAAACTCGTTACATGCATTTTATCATAAAAGTTACTGTGTGTTGAAGCATAATAGCTACACAGCATGTTTGTAACTATGTTTTCCTGGAATATGCATATACATATATACGTATAAGTGATCTAATGTTCTCGCAATGAGGATTTTCTGTACGACCTATGTGTTGAATGGTATGATATTCAGATATACCATTCAAGGTTGTCCCATATAATATACTACAAATACAGTTATACAGAAGTGATGCTATAACTGTTTTCTGTCTACTTTCACCACATTACCATACACTGCTCATTTTCTGAGCTTTACTAAGAAATCCTTTCTACAATGACCATATAAAGCAGAAAATAAGTGGCTTAATAGTATATAATTGGTTGACAACTGTTCTTCATAATGATAACAAAGGTCACATCCCCATAATCTATTGACAAAATCACATGTCTTTGTGTATGTGTTTCCCATGTAAGTGAATGTTATGAGAGACAAAAGAGAGCTTCATGAAGGCACAGTATCAAATTCCCAGCAAAGCAAATTTCTTACAAGGTGTTTTCCTTATGCCTGCCATGAAGGGTGGAGTGCATATGAAAACATTGTTTGGGTCAAATTGTATTAGTGTTTGTTAGTGAAATACTGAAGCCCTTTGACCAGAATGGTAGAAATAGGGTCATGATATGAAAGGGCTCTGTATGGCAATGTAACCACTAGCTAAAGGATTTGAATAATGATAAAACATGTTAGAGGAAAGTAGTTATATGATAGTTTAGAAGTCATTTCCTTTGTGTTTTAAAATTGTTCTTTTTGTGAACTCCATAGTTGCCACATAATTAAGTAATTTCATATTTTTATAACTAGACAATTAGTACAAGCTATACAAGCACGTGTTATTTAGAATTAGCACAACATCATCTTGTTTATAATTCTCAATGTTCAAGTTTATGTTCAGTGATATTCACTAAAAGCCTTCATTGCCGTCAAATTGTAAACATTACAGCCACACATGTACATACATATCAAGTAACAGAGCACACGATCAAGTGTCATGCAGCAGTACTAATGAAATGGAATCCTGATTTGAAGAATTGAAGAATCCATAGAAGAAGGAATAACTAAATGATTGCTATGGATATTCTTATCATAGTGTATGTAGTTTCTTGGTATAATGTCTTAGTGACATATTGCTGCTTTGTGAAATTGTCACCTGCTTTGCGTAGCTACCTTAAATCATTGTCTCCTTCATTTTTGGAGTTATCTGGCATGTACCCTGCCACCACCAGCCTAAGTACACATTGTTACTACAGCTTTGAGTCTTGATATTCTGTCCTGCTACTTGGCAGAAAGTACGCATGTACAAATTGTGGCCTGAGCATTTATTTCTTTTTGTCAGTAAATGAGACTGGCTACCACACAAGACTGTCGTTATGTATGAAACCAGCTATCATGTACATACTAGGATGCTTTTTCACTTTATAGCACTTTACAGAATTGTTAGAGCTGAACTATGTCTGTGCTTGGCATTTAGTTAAGATGTTATATAATAAACTTACTTACTGTTCCAATAGCGAAGTTAGTTGGCTTAACTTAGTACAAAAATGATAGCAATATAAACTCCATCCCACAATCGCAAGTTTTCTAACATTGCATGTTACGTATTAATGACGTTTTAACGTATGGACAACGTTTTGATGGCTATTAGCACATGCTATTAAAACCATGATCGATCTTCAGATGCTACTGTATAAAACAAATGGGATGAGTTCTCATTAGTTCTTTCACCTATTAGGTGAATGCGCCCCAAGTGATATATATCCTTTACACCTTGGGATTTTGCTGACATATACACCTGCAGCTCTTGGGCCTGCGGCATTCGGGCTTTGGGTGTATATATCAGAAAAATCCCTCACAGCCATGGTATAACTATTATATACAGCAGATACAACATGTGCTTGTTTAATGCATAACGTAAAGTTTGTATCTAAGGGATTGTACATATGTACATAATACATAGTTACAGTATATAGATAAAGCTGTATGTATATCAACTTCATTGTGTTATGTCCATACCTGCTGTTTAGATCCTAGATGCATCAGAGCACTTGGGATTGACATCACACCTATACCTAATGATGACTGTATGGCTCCAGCAGATCAATACATTACTGCAGTGATTGATAAAGTGTGTCAAATGTTTCTGTATTATATTGAACAGCTGTGTCAATGTTTTATGTAGTATATGTGATCTGCTGAGCAAAAATCGGTCATTTTGCACATTCCTCGAATTCCATTTTATTGTTTTCTGTTACCTATAGTAACAAAGGAGTGGACAGCCAAAGTTTCAGCCTTTTGTGATGAATGGACTTGGAGTTATAGTGCTAGACAGTTGTAAACTCGATTTTTACAGCAACAATACAACAAATATATTACAGGCACTTATTTAATCGACCATAACTCATGACTGAAACAAGCTACGAAGATGAGGTTTGGCTCAGTATGTTCACCATGAACCAGCACACCAATCAGAGTATAGTGTTTTCCCTGTACATCTCTGTGGGGACAAGGAAGAATGCCATTTCAACTATTAAATGACGATGGTAAACTTTGTTTCTACTGCATCATAAATAAGCACTCATAACTCACATATCATAAGCTGCACGAACACGAAACAAAGAGCTCTTACTTCCAGTGAACAAGAGAATCTGGTGATAGCCTTTATCGATCTGAGCTTTGCTTCAGTACATAATGAAGTGATTGAAACGTGCATAAAATTTTTATGTAGCACGCATATTTTTACCCAGTTTATTTCAATACGTTTTTATAGTAAATATAAAATTTTGCGAAAATGGCTGGTTTTTGCTCAGTGGGTTACATATACAATAACACATAATGATAAACTTGCTTAGCTATGTATATGCTGTGTTTGTAATGCTTTTCTTTCTCATTTCTAAACATATTATTGTTATCATTTCTTTGCAGAACAGTGACTCTTATATGTTTCAGTCTAATGAATCAAATACTACATTTTTTCACGAAGACTGCCAATACAGGATTGAAGTTAGTAAACTCAATAGTATGATATGAAAGTGCATTTTTGTGTTTTATTTATCTTTCAGATGTATGTCCAAAATGAGCCTGTGGTATTGGCCGAGGAAAGGTTTAATGCTAAACTAGGTTGGTTCTTGATTTTTAATAATTATGTTCTGTTTTAAAAAACCATTGGTTTTTTATTCTACAGAATGCTCTGACCATCCAGCTAGAATGATTGTGAAAGATATAAAGCCTGTCAGACAACCTGACTGTACTTACCGAGTAGTTGTGGAATGGAGTGTGGATTATGACATTGACTTATTGGAGTCTTTAGACACATTTAAAATATCTGTTCTTGAAAAGAATAATTTATTCAATGTAGCTTCTCCATTTGGGGTCCTAGCAAAAAATATTGTATGTTTTAATGTAATGTAACATTCATATTAACCCTGTGTTTACACTGTAGAGTGAACAGTATAAACCAACTTATCCTGATGTGAAGAAGTTTACTTATCAATGTGGAACCCCATATGTGGTAAGCACATCTTCCTATAACAATAATTTTAGCAGTAATAGTATTGGCTTCAGTATACACAGAGTCTATAATTGTGGGTGATAATGCTTTATGAGATAAATTATTATTATTATTCTGGAGGATGTATTTTCTTAGTAGCTATACGTATATATGGTATGTATCTCTTTTCAGCAATACATTGCATTGTTTACCAGTGTACACTGTGATGCATTTCAGTAATACTATTGCGTTAATTAAATAATATACTATTATATCTTTCATCTGGTGAAGGCGTTTATATGTTATCTAATAATAGGACACCTACCACACTTATAAAATCACTTACAGCATTGATGTGTCCATGCATGCATGGACATTTGTAAATTTCTGTATGTTTATATTATGTAGCACTATACCTGTGAAGAAGTCTGTGATGCTATGAATTATTCTTCTAATACAAGCTGCGTCTCACACTGCGTATGTTAACTTGTTTGACACATTTACTTTAAAATGAAAGTGAGTATTTCTGCAGCAAAATGTTACATTCTATCAAGCAGTAGTAGACTATAATTTTGTGCCTGCAACTGGTGTGGAATATCGCATTGAGGTAAACATATAAGGGAATCTATCTTAAGTTGTATGTAGAATGTCTGTGTGTGAACACATGCAGGTAGATCCAGATGAAAAGCTTGAAGCTGTTGCTTGTATTCCTCATCATGTCCCTGTATTCTTTACTATTGAAGGTTTGATTGTTTTACATATTATGTGTAGAGGCAGCGTTATCTCCATATAATTCTCTCAAACAGAATGTCCACCCAGTGCTCCAGCTAGTATATCTGTTGATGTTATATACTTTAATGGCAATGATTTTAGAGCCAATGTTTCTTGGAATGCTGCTACTTTTTTTGGCAATATTTATCGTTATGTTGTTTACATGGCAAGAAAGGGGGAGGAACTATTAGCAAATGACACAGACGCGGATGTTGATAGTGCTAACAGTTATAGAATGGTAAGTATGTTAATTGAAATTTTATGCATATTTCCTTTGACGTCTAGAGGTTCAATGAGGTTACTATCAAAACCTGCAACAGGGTTACCAATGAGTTAGAAACCTGTGGTTTACTTCATGGTTATTTACTACATTCATCAAAGTGAAAAATCACAAAAATGAAATAGCCTTATAGTTAGCTTACTTTCTGGACAAGACAAATGTCATTGGCATTGATGCACTAATGTGACAGTGTGGTGCTGACACCATCAAGTCAAAGGGTGAATCTTGATATTGTATAGCGGGCTTTTACCATGAGGACTTTGATCTCGCGTTTGGGGCACTTTGCATGCAAGAATGAAATTTGCGACATATTTCATCACATAGCATTTTGCTTATTGTGATGTTTTTGGTGCCTGTAAGACCATTGTATTGGACATTTGCCAACAAACCAGGTGTTTGTTTATGTACATAACAGCTTGTTTATTATTTATAACAGCTTGATCAGTTGCTCATTTTCAATGTCACAAATTTGTCACCTTGTGAACATGGTTTTATTTTCCTATAGGGTATCAGCAACTACAGTTTGTTACTTTCTACTTTTTCTCTTTACCCACTTTACTTGTGGAGAACTATTTAGAATGACATTGGCTTTTACACTATAGAGCATCTCAGACATTGTGGGCTTGGTTATTAGCATTGTTACTTTTGCCTGTGGCCTCAATAATTTAGTTTGTACAAGTAGTCTTGCCCTCTCTATATAGCGTAGAAACATTGTCAGCTTGTTCTGACTGTAACATAATTGTGAAATATAATCCAGGAGTCTTTGTATTGTTAAACTAATAATTGTAATGAGCATAATACAGTATGTAGTGTACACTCAATTGTGTAGTATTGTTTTCTAATTGTGCTATATTCATTAATGAAATTTACAGCATTGATAGTAGAGTCATAATAGTTCTTGACAAACTATGTCACCCCAAAACCAGCCTCGTGTCTCCTTCACGATAGTTTAGCAGTATACAGCCTAAATGTGTCTCTTCGGAGTGATTGTCAACACGTTTTATAAAAAACAACATTTTAATGAACTTTTCTGTTGACTATCTAACTGACTAACTGATTCCTTCTGCTAAGCATAACTAAATTATGGTTAGGGGTGCGTTGATTTTGCCAGAATAATTTATGGACATAAACATACCAACTTAACACAATAATCAAGCTGAAGTGTGTAATTCTACGAACATCAAGATACTAAGCACTAATGACATTTACTCCAAAAGAACAGTCACCACAAAGATTATAATGAATCAAGGCAGTTGTTAAACCCTAAGCAGAAAGAAATCACACCTGTATCCTTAACCATAGTTAATGCGTTTAGTACTTTTGCTTTTTCCAGTAATCCTTCATTTTAGCTGATTTTTGTTCATAATTTTCTCTGGAAGTATTCTGTTTTACTTAACATAACACATGCAGGTCTAAGTTGAACTTTTGCTTACCACTGTAGCTATAATGCATGCATCATGTACTTACCCTGTCCTCCTTTTGTGTCCCATTTCTTTTTTGTACTACCAAGTAGGTGCTCATTCACAGGTAGCATGTCAATGATTTTGTACTGGCTATCACATTTTAACAGGAAGTGTCTGTCTATAATTTGAGTAGTGAGTGGATTGATTGCAGAGGTGCTTTTTTTACTTTTCTTTGTTTGTACTGGTGGAACATAGCTAGTAGCTTTTTGCTGCTGAAGCTTTAATTAAAGACAACCAATTCACACATAGTAGTATAGTGCAGCTTCTGAAGTAATTATTGTGTAACATTTTATTTTTAGTGCTTACTATGATGCTAATAACAATGATTGTTGCTTCTCTTCTCTAGACTAACAGTACATGGATTGATGTTTCATATTTTGTCCATCGTGATCTGGATCTAGTAGTCCAAGTTAGTTCCTGAGATGTTATCTCATCTTCTGTATTTGCTTTTTACTCCTACAGGTTCGAGCAGACACTAAGTATCCAAAAACACAGTTAACAGAAGAACATATCACTGAAGGCCTTTGGAGTGAACCTGTCATCATTAAAGCACCATCATCACCATCTAGTAGTGATGATGATGATGGCCTTCCTGCATTTGCTTATGCCATCATTGGAATTGTAGTGGCTTTAATTCTGCTGATTGTTATAATAATGATAGTTTGTTTATGTTGTCGCAACATGGGAGATCGGTATTATGATAAAAGTGATTATGTAAGTAACACACTAAGTGTTGGTTAGTATTAATGCGGTACTTTTAGGAAGATACATTGTGTGGGCTATCAGATATACCAATGGGACTGTTACCTCCAGATTGGGGCTCTGAAGTGTTAGCATTAGATGAATGGGAACTGGACCCGGATGCTGTAGTCATGCAGAACTTGTTAGGAACTGGCAACTTTGGTGAAGTGTACAAAGCAATGATCTCAGGCCCAGTAAACATTCCTGGCTACACATCTCAAAGTGTGATGACACCAGTTGCAGTAAAACTTCTACAAGGTTGTTGATAACTAACTAAACAGTAATTTAGGTACTATATATTATACATGTACAGCTAATGCTGCCAGTGACATGAAACATGATTTTCTTCAAGAGATTGCTATGATGAAGAAAGTTGCTTCTGGCAAAAACCGTTACGTAGTGAATATGGTTGGGTGCTGTATCAGACAAGAGCCATTAGCTCTTGTATTGGAGTATGTACCCAATGGAAATCTGCTTGAGTATCTTAGAGCAAGTAGAACATATGTAAGTGTTAATGCCAACTTTGGTTAACACAGCCGTAAGATTGTATTGTTGAGTACAGGCTGGTGGTACTAGTGATGCCAAGAAAGGATTAAAGTCAGCTGATGATGATATCTGCAAAATGAAGGTATATGAGGTATGTTATAAAGCTTCAGTGAAGAGATGAGAATAATTATTTTGCTTCTACAGAATTCTAACCTTGCTACTACTGCACCTAAAGCAGTTGAGAATGATTATGTTGAGGACAGGATTAGGAATGGTCATGTCAATGGGCCAGTTGGTGGTGACTATCAACAAAGTGCTACAGAAACATATGCAAGTATTGGCAATTTAGAAACTGGAGATTTGGTGCAGTTTGCATGGCAAATAGCCAGTGGAATGGTATGCTATTAATAGTAGTCACTGGTGTATTGTGTGCATATAGTTGGTACACACCTGACACAATGATTGTGTTTCTGTAGAGCTATTTAGAGTCACTAAAGATAGTTCATCGTGACTTGGCATGCAGAAATGTTTTGGTGGGCGATGGAAAAAGACTGAAATTGTCTGACTTTGGTCTTGCTCGATCTCTGGCATACACTGATGTGTATGTGAAGACAAGTGATGGCAAATTGCCTATTCGTTGGATGGCACTTGAATCAATTATGGACAGGACATTTACACATCAATCGGATGTGTAAGTGTGTGCATGTGTGTGTGTGTGTGTGTGTGTGTGTGTGTGTGTGTGTGTGTGTGTGTGTGTGTGTGTGTGTGTGTGTGTGTGTGTGTGTGTGTGTGTGTACGTACGTGCATGTGTGTGTGTGTGTGTGAAAGTGTACATGAATAATAACTATTATTACCTGTATGTATGTATGTATGTACATATTTCTATATAGGTGGTCCTATGGAGTTACTCTATGGGAAATAAGCACTTTGGGTAAGTTCCATCATACACTGTTATATAAAATATTTGGTACTATCCTTATAATATTGTATTTTAAACTGTAACACCAAGGTTGTAATCCTCTTCCTCATTAATTTCAGAACTCCTTTGGTGCTTATAAGCTCCTAACAATTTGACAGGTTAATATACTGTAATAGAACACTGAAGCTTTGCACTTAGAAATGTACAAAAGTTAATCCTGAGCAAAATATGAAACATGCATAGTAGAAGAATTAATTGCTGGAAAGGAAATAGGTAGGAAAAAGTAAAATAGACTTGTCTTTAGCAAAGTCATAGCATTTGATAAGTTAATAATAAAGAACCGGTGCTTATATTATGTCTAAGAGTGGCAGCAAATATGATGAGGTTGTATACAGTGGTCCATATTGCAGTAATGCTATGCAAGAAACTTGTCTAAGTATAAACAATAGTTAGACCCTTTTTGTGGTGAATTTTGGAGGTGTCTAAGTTACTTAGACCCTTTTCATGTTTACTTAGACCCTTTCATGTTTACTTAGACCCTTTTCATGTTGATTACGCACACCCGGACTGGTAGCGTTGGCAACGCATCGCCACGTGAAAATTAATTAAATTAATTTTAAACCCGTAACTGTTGTTACGGGTGGAGTAATGGCTTGTTTCTACTAATGAACGCTACATTTCTCTGTCACAAGCAGCTGTCAACAATGTTAAGGTACAACAACTACATAAAGGGTCTAAATAACTTAGACTTCAGACCACAGGGGTCTAAGTAATTTAGTAACCCTCAGGTCCTGTAGTAGCGCCTTCGCTTTGCTCAGGCGCCACGACACAGGGCCATCAGTTACTAAATTACTTAGACCCCTGTGGTCTGAAGTCTAACTATTACTTAGGCCGTGCAAAGTTAATTATATGTTTCTGGTCCTACCAATTCCCCAAAATTGACCAGGTGAACAGTTTTTTGCAACTTTTTGATGTGGCTACACATGACATAGCAGTATACAGAATTATAGGTGAAAAATAAAGTTAATGTATAAAGTTAGTGCATCTTTATAAGAAAAGAGTATATGAAAACCTTTCAACAGATTTAATGTTATCAATTATTGTATGTGTGATTGTGCAATTCGTTCAGCAAAAAAATGACCAGGAAAGGAACCAGAAACATATGTAACTGGATCTGCGAAAAGCTGACATAATGGTGCAAGCCTGCATTTTCAGTATAGGATATTGATTGCAATGCGTAAAATATTTGTGTAAATGAAAAAAAAAAAGTTAAACTTTTAAATGCTTTATTCTTTATGAAGAAAGGTGCAATGATAAACACATGGGAACCATCGTATTTGCCTACTCAAGAGGAGTTTGAAAATCTTTGTTTTGTAGCAGTAGCCTAAAGGATACGTGAGTTATGGGAGTTAGTTTACATCATGTCAAAGCAGTCGTAAGCGATCGATTTTTCTTCACCGATTTCGTCTCTGTATGTAGTGAAGAAAGGTGCTAGGAGCAAAAGCTCACCATGTAATGGACTCCCCTATTCATGGCAAACACGATGGTGCTAGTTGCAACTCTGTACTGCATTGCAGTTGTAAGTTACAGTCGTTTTTGTAAGCACCTGTAATTTATTTTCCCAATACTTGCTGTACAAATTGATCTCTCTGTTGCTGCTACTTTGTAGGGCTGTAACTCCAAAACTTGTTGGCATACAAGGCTGAAACTTGGCCAAAGCATGTACTCGACTAAGTAGAGTATAAATATCCAATAATAAATAATTTGAAAAATGTGCCATTATGTTGGGTTTTCGCAGATCCGGTCACATATAATAACTTTTCGTGGCCTTAAGTAGACCTCATTGAATACCTATAACATAGGAGGCAGAAGGGTGCTAGAGTTGGGGGTACCCAAAATTTATGTTGGTAGCAGTAGGTACTTGTAGGGGGGCCTGGGGGCATGCCCCCCAGGAAAATTGGGTATCAACAGATTGAATGTGGGTGTATTTATGGTGGATTTAGCTGTTGATGAAATGCTATCTATTTTAATACATGTTTGACTGTTGTATTAGGGTGACTGCTCTATTAGAGTATCTCAATCATGATTGACCAGTTTCTGGAAATCTTGCAGTTCACGTGACGACTATTGCACAATGCAACTTTGAGTTGGTGGTGCTCAGCACTCCCAGTAAAATAGTTGGGGTTAGCACTCCCTCTTCCGCCACCTATGTATAAGAAAACAAATGCAAATGTTGCCTGGGTTTAACTTTTTGGCCGAAATGATGTCTTTTATCATGGTGTTTATTGATCTGGCTACTTCTTGTGGATGTGTAGATTTTATTGCTAAATACTGTGCATACATTTATTTTTAAGAAAATTATTTAGAGATACAGTTTTATTATGTAGGAGGCTATCCGTATCCATCAGTTAGCAACAGTGAACTACTCCCTGCACTATTAAATGGTTATCGGTTGGAATGTCCTAACAATTGTGGCAAACAAGTGTAAGTTTTAAGTTTTGCAAGTGTTGTATGTGCATCTTTTGTAACAAATTTTAGTTATGAAATAATGCTTCGTTGTTGGAATTTTGATCCTCTCCGTCGTCCAAAATTTGATGAACTACAAAGTGAACTGGACACAATGATATCTGCAGAACAACGTGGTGACCAGTACATCCAAATTAACAATGTGGATGAACCATACTGCCAAATGTTCCCAGCCCAGACCAGTGAGGTATGCAGATAATGTAACCTATACCCATGTTGTTAGATACTGTATAGTACTTAAATAAGTGTTGCTGTGTATGTAGTTAAGTACACTACATGTTTGCTATGGTAGGAAAAGAATAATGAACCTATCGAGGTGAAGAAACAGAACGGTACAAATGGAAAAATTGTAAGTGTAGCAGTTCTATTGTGGTAGGTCTATAGTCAGGGTCATTCTGTAGGCAAATGGTGATGCTGATCACAGTGATAGACACAGCATAACTGAGGAAGACGTGATAAGAATGCAGCCTGAAGTGACAGATACAAGTGTTTAAATTTACATCATTAGCTTTTATTTTATCATCAATTGCAACGTATTGCTATTTTAGCTACATGACAGTCAGTCATTTCTCATGTATTTAGCTTGGTATATAGCTACATTACAGTCAGTCATTTCTCATGTATTTAGTTTACCCTTCATAATATTTTTTTTTGTAATTGCAAACTATCAATAAATTGTGTTGTCAATGTATTAGTGGACCGATACCTGCTTAATACCATCAGAGAAGGGCGTGGCTAGTTAAGTGCAGAATGTTACTTTTCTTAATCTCTTTTTAATAGAGATTTCCAACCTACCAATTTCTCACATATATATTTGCTAATCAAATTACACCCCTTCAACAAAATATTGTTTTCATGAGCTGCTGTTCTAGTATGTAGCAGCCAACACTTTTTACTTCGTACTACCACCAGGGCAATGCAAGATGTCACTTTTTCAGTAAGAGCAGTAAATCCTTGGAACAGTTTAACAGTTTGTGTAGTTACGGCACAGTCTCTAAATGTATTTAAGAACCAGCTTGATGATTTCTCAGATCAAATGACTCAAATTGATTTTTACTTATAATTGTACTAACTTTAGTCTTAAGTTAACCTTTTTTGTAAAGGTATCACAGGCTTTTGCCTTCTTTCCTTTTACACATAATAATCATAGAGTATGATAGTATCATACAGTACAATAGTACTGTATGGTAGGGACCACAAAGGAGTAGGTGTGGCCCACAAAATAATATCACCCAAAAACCAGCTTCAATTTTCCCAGACGACGATGAAACAGTATTGGTTAGGTAAAACTAAGCCCAAACAAGCTTTCAGATCGACCTGAAACACTTTCAACAAGTTGATACGGAATTTTAAAATTTTTTTATTCAACAGAATTTTCTACTGACTGTGACTGAGTAGCTAACTGACTGACTGACTGATGCCTTCAGACAAGCGTAACTCGATAACGGCTAAGGCTACAGGCTTGATTTTTCACTGTTCGACGTCGCTTCGGCCCAACAGTGCTCAGTTTGGCATACCGCAGTATGTACAATGCATTCTTCATGGACTTACCAGTGTCCTCTTTTGTGTCCCATTCATCTTTGCTGACAGCCAAAAGTGTCGATTTGGCGATAGCACGTGATGGCTTCCCTTCGTAACAGAAATATTCCGTATTAACTTTCATAGTGGCTATTTTGAAAGCAGAGGTGCTTTTCAAACAGTTCTTGATTCGTACTACTGTGTAACGGGTTGAACATAGCCAACAGCGAAGCGTAATGGATACTTTACTTTTCAGACGATAATTAATATAATTGGGGCGCGCGGCATGATTTCTTTCTTTTGGTATGCATGGATTGCAGAGGTGCTTTACGAACAGTTCTTGATTCGAAATGCTGTGAAATGGGTCAGGGCCGGAACCCGCGGTCACTTTTCAGCTACTTGATTTTAGTGAAAAGATCGACTCGGATACTCTAAATAGAACAGCCATCGTGATACTCTAATAAAACATTCAGTATAGAGTATACTATAGCTTATAGTCTAAGCCATGACATCTTATTTAACTGTCTTAACATTACCCGGTGAGTCATCTACATGGTACACTAATTGATCATGTATGTCATACATTAGCATGCAGTTACAATCTAAAACTAAACTTTCACGTTGAGAATTTTTTGTATAATCTACATCATGAAAATAAAATTAGCTACTAGCTATAATAGTCAGATATGAAACTCAATAATTGGTAATGTAGCACAAAATTACGATTGATGTTAACAAAAAAAGAGAGAGTTTGCATGTAAAATAGCCTCCAGATGCCATTTCAGAGCATCTATTTTCAAAAGTTTCCCTGGGGGAGCACCCTTCTAGCTTAGCATGCTGTGTGTGCTTATAGCACATGCAGTTAAGTAACACACCAAAGCAGTGGCGTAGCTACCATTGAGGCAACCGAGGCAGCTGCCTCGGTAAAAATGCTCAACAACAGGCTGAGCAGGACTGAGTTTTGGCACTCCTGATTTTCTACTCAAACGTTATTAGACACTGCATTACTGTACCACACATAATAGAATCTATGGCTGCAGGGATGGAGCCCATGGTGAAACGGTGCTCAGTTTCAACTATTCAGTTGAATTCAGTTGTAAAAAGATCGAGATACTCTAATAGAGCAGTCATCGTAATATACTCTAATAGAGCATTCAGTACAGATTATAGCCACTGTTCTCATTACACTGCTTGGTCTAAATCATTTACATTTATGTTAATTGTCTACTTTTCAAAAGTTCCAATGAGCCAACTGCATGGTATTGCATTGAGCTAATTGATCATGCATATCATATGCATTAGCAGTTACAAGTAATAGTTATACCATGGCTGCGAGGGATTTTGCTGATATATACACCCAAAGCCCGAGGGCTGCGGGTGTATATGTCAGCAAAATCCCAAGCAGCCATGGTACAAGTGATATATATCACTTGGGGTGTACTCACCTAATAGGTGAAAGAACTAACGAGAACTCATCCCATTTGTTTTATACAGTAGCATCTGAATATCGACCGTGGTTTTAATAGCGTGGGCTAATAGCCATCAAAACATTGTCCATACATTAAAAGTCATTAATACGTTACTATACTTCAACACACAATGTTAGAAAACTTACAATTTGGGATGGAGTTTATTATCATTTTTGTACTAAGTTAAGCCAACTAACTTCGCTATTGGGACAGTAAGTAAGTTATTATATTAAGTTAAGTATTTAAGACTGTAAGTTACTAACCTATTTCAATGTAGCAGTAGTAGCATTGCTGTTCCGTGGTCTGTTCAAAGGCTGATACACGGTGGGTAGAATTACGCACCCACAATTGCCCACACGATTATTTTATGCCTTCATTAACCTTTAGTAACAACCAACTACCCTATCTTAACAAATGTGCTAAGCTTAGCAACTACTACAAAAACGAGTCCCACAATACAAAGCTCTATGTCGCTCAATATAATGAGTCAAAGTGCATCGATTCTTTGAACTGGCTGGGTATCAAAGCCATTGGCAAACCGCTTTCCCATGATATTGCCCGGGCAATATGCGAGTTAAACACCGAGCGGCACCTTTGAATGCCCACGCTAAAGTGGTATATTCAAAACTATAGCCTCCACATGCCATTTCAAAGCATATATTTTCATAATTTTCCTTGAGGGAGCATGCCCCCAGACTCCCTAGCTTGACATGCTTAGTACATGCAGTTGAGCATCACATGAAAGAGATAATCTCTGACTTAAACATTACATCAATAAAAAGTATAGTGTGCATGACTATGATCTCCGTTGCAGTCTATGGATGACCTGACCACTCAAAATATCTCTGTGTTGAATGCATATAAACTATTCTAATAATTGAAGCATGGTATACTATAGCATTAACTAAGCTGGAGCATTACTTATGACATGTAGAAAAATGCCCAGAGTCTTTCTTCCATCCAACCAGATAATTAGCCTGCAAATGCTGTACCAACCATACCAACCATATACTTGCAGACCCTCTCAATTAGGTCAATGACTCAATGTATAAACTTTGCTTTGGTAGAAATTTTTCCTGGCTACGCCACTGCACCAAAGCAGATAATCTCTGATTTACAGATCATATTAGATCAATGAAAACTGAGTAGTGTGTATGACTATGACCTTCATTGCAGTCCATGGATGGCCAGACCAGTGAGAGCACTCAAAATCTCTGGGCTCCAGCCCTGCAATGGGTTTAACATAGCTGACAATAAAGAGTAATGGATAGTTCACTTTTCAGACGATAATTGGGGTGCGCGGCGCCATTTTAGATGCTGTATGCATGGGTTCACAAATCATCAATAAAATTATTTACAAAAAAATGTCAAACAAGTACACAAAAAAATTAGGAATTTCAACTAGAGTAGGGACCATAGCACATTGATGAAACAAGTTGTTATTGTAATTAGTGCTTTACAGTGACCAGCACTGAAGGTCTGACAGCAACATGTACTGCAGCTTTAGGATTACCTAACCTAATTTCAAGGACTTAGACTTAGTGACTTATAGATGAAAAGGTGTTACAGAAAAGGGGCCAAAGTAAGGAAAAAAAACCCTCCAACCCCAGGATTCAAACTGCAGTTGGAGTAGTCCATGATATTAAAATATAAAATCACAGTAAAACAATAAGAAGTGTTATATCCCTACTGTGCATTTCCATTATGGTATCTTGAGCACAGTAGCTAGGGATATATTAGGGTTTCCAACTCAAAATATGAAAGTGTCTCTTTTTGTTGTTTTTGGCGATTTTCACACAGGCTGACCTTTAAGATATAACAAACAACCATTTATTTGTTGTTAAAATGCTTTAGCACTTGGTATTAGTGTAGTTTTTAGCATGCGTAAATACTCAAAAAGTGGTCACGTGACCAGCAATTTAATAGGCGATATTCAAACAATAATTATGGCTAAAGCCAGTTCATAGGGTGAACTAGGACACAATTGTCATGTTTCTTACCTCAGTAACATTTTCTACATCTTGTAGTTCCGTAGCATGCACAAAGTGTGTAACTCGAACTATTGTGGGATCTTTGGTCATGTGACCACTTTTTGAGCATTTACGCATTCTAAAACTAAGCTGTTACCAAGCACTAAAGATATTTTAACAACAAATTAACACTTGTTTGTTATATCTTAAAGGTTGGCCTATGTGAAAATCGCTACAAATAATATAAATGAGCACTTTCGTATTTTGAGTGGAAACCCTAGATATATTGTTTTACTGCATATGATTTAAGGCCACTCCAAATAAATTCTCTGTTTCCCGTCCTGGACTCAAGCATATTTGCATGCGGGCGGGCGGGCGGGCGGTCCATTTCCATTATTTCATTATAAGATTGGCAGCTTTTCAAGCCAGTATTTGCCTGGCACAACCATATAAAGCCGCAATAAAGCGGTGGGGACTATTCTACGGAACGGAACAGAACGGAACGGAATGATGGACTAGACTACGGAACGGAACGCTTTCTCAAATTGAAGCTTGCAACTTACCATTGCTGAAACTGCCCTTACGAGTTATCAGTGGCACCTCCAGTGAGTGATTAAACATAAGATAAAAAGAATTAAAGGATCGATTGTGGGTTCTTGTTGGTTGTCATTAGTAACGAAGTATTAATTGTGGGATGAGCTGTATCAGTGATGTTCATCCTTGGTTCATCTACGGATATACCAAGAAGGGCACTTTATGTGAGCTGGTTTGCTCATTTTGACTTTAGAAAACAGTCTGAGCCGGCTTTTCAAGTCATATGTCAGTGTACAAATAAAGCAAGCAGGAAGACACTGGTAACAGGAAAGAGCCAGCTGAATTAAAACTTGAAGAATTTTGTGCAGTGTGAGAGGAGCAAATATTTTGGCAGATCGCAAAGGGGCTATATTCTGCGAACATCACTGAATTGTATGCATGGAGTTATTAACAGCCGGTGCAGTGGACTAATGCTGTATTCAATAGTGAACTGATTTTTTTCTGTTGCACAAATTCAAGGATGTGTCTGACTGCTAGCCTTGAATCAGGCCAAATGCCAAAACTCCAAGATCAACCAAATCTCAATTATAAGCCTAGCTATGCATGTGAAACCATGCCCATAGCCACCAGGCAAATGTGATTTGGACCAAGATGTGTGTGTAATTTCAATGTATCTAGTCAGACCGGAAATGGAACACTCAAATTAATTACATACCACCTAAGAATCCTAGGATTTCTTAAGTGTAACATTTCACATGCTTCACTTCAAACAAAACAGGTTAAATTTGTTCATCTATTTTCAAGTGATTCCCAGTCCAGCTGCATGGTCCATGAAATTACAGTGGGATCACATGTATTTGTTACAGTGTGGGCTGCTCTGTGTTGGATCTACTCTAGAGTTGAGATTTCAAGGTAGACTGCCAATGTACCGACACTGTTGTAGCATATTTAAATGGAGGACAAATGAATACAGTAATGCTAGATTATTTAAGTATACAATTTTTTCATAATGAAATTGATATCCTATTTTGATTTGTACCTCCGCTTTGCAACATATTCAAGAACAAGAAGTTACTACCCTTTTAATGTCCAACCGCTGTCATTAAATAACCAAGATCTCACCAGTCCTTGTTTTTTCCATCTACAATTTTGCTTTGGAACAATAATTATCTAAAGGCTCTAATTCATATTTAGTATTTAAATCTGTAATTCACCTTGTTGTGGTTTTACTAATTTTATTCTTCATTTCCTTTGAAGTTGTACAGTATAGGTAAACAAAGATAAATTTTCTCTCCCATCTTATTCTAGGACTGAGAAAAATTTAATTATTTGTATACAGGCTCAAAATTGAGAAAATATAAAGCAAGTGAATTAATATTATACAGTCAGTTTGCTTTTGGATATTTAATGTCTCCAACTGTAACAAAAATTCAATGAATCCATGCATGCATCTCATCGCTGGTTGTCTGAACATTCTGCAAGTGATACCTCACTCAATCAACCATATATATTATTCTGTTTATTGGACTGAATAAAGTCATGATCACCTAGACTTTTCCTGTCACCAGTAACTTTCTAGTTAATTTCTCTGTGGATATTATGCTCTGAAACTGAAGAAATCGAGTGGTCTTCTAAACTATTTATCTTGTCAAGATCACCAGAAGCAACTGACATCCAATCAGCTACTGTATTGTAGTAACAAAACTTGCCTTGGTCATGCAATAAATGAATTGAAGAGACCTGCTTGATATATCAGGTAAAAGAACAATGCACTGCATGAAACAGCTATTAATATTTTATATTCCATTTCCTGGAAGTTCCACTGATGAATGCAACTTCAGCAATGATAGCGGCTAGACAAGCTGTAAGTTTTGATTCAGAAAACATTCCATTCTGTAAAATAGACCCCATCCTGGATTCAACTCACTACTCAGGCTAAGATATCTGACATTATGTAGTCCACTATTCTGTTAATGAATCATTGATGTTCACACAATATAGCATCCTTGAGGTATCTGAATGTTTGCTCCTCACACACTGCACAAAATTCCTTTAGATTCTGTTTAGCCTGACAGAGTTGATTCAGCTTGTCACCATACTCGTTTCCTTCGTAGTGTAGCTACATACTGCCGGATTTATGCCTATTAGAAAGGCTGAGCCCCAGATTGTACATTCTACAGTCAAAGTAAGCAAAAACAACTCACATATTAGCAAAAATAAGTCATGCATTTTTTTTTTCAATTTATTTAAACAGGGAAGGTAGCATCAGCAAAGCTGTTTTTCAGCTACGCCCTGTATTAAGTTCCCTACTTGATACATCCGAAGATAAACAGCAAGAACCCACAATCGATCCTTAAGTTCGTTTTATCTTTCTTGGGGTACGTTTGTTTACCAGCTGGAAGTGCCACCGATAACTTGTACAGCAATGGTAAGCTGCAAGCTTCAATTTGAGAAAGCATTCCGTTCCGTAGTTTAGTCCATCATTCCGTTCCGTTCCGTTCCGTAGAATAGACCCCACCCAATAAAGCATGCTTAGCCCGAGGGGTCACCAACTGATTCGAAATCTCGTACACCTTCAATGAAATCCTGCCTGAAATATGAAATCTTATGTTCTTATCGTGATTCTGCTTACATACTCGTTCTTGTACCGTAGCTTACGGCTCAACTGCTCCTGCACAAAAGTAAGAACAAAATCCGATGTTCCGCTCCGTTTCGGATTTGTATTAAGCGAGTTGTGGAAGCCAAACAAAACCAGGAGCTGTAGGAAAGAAACCGCACTAAACCAGGAGAGAATCCATACAAACTGCTCAAAGGTAAGAATGAAATCCGATGTTCCGCTTCGCTTCGGATTTGTATTAAGCGAGTTGTGGAAGCCAAACAAAACCAGGAGCTGTAGGAAAGAAGCCAAACAAAACCAGGAGAGAATCTGCTCAAAGGTAAGAATGAAATCCGATGTTCCGCTCCGCTTCGGATTTGTATATTAAGCGAGTTGTGGAAGCCAAACAAAACCAAGAGCTGTAGGAAAGAAGCCAAACAAAACCAGGAGAGAATCCATGCAAACTGCTCAAAGGTAAGAATGAAATCCGATGTTCCGCTCCGCTTCGGATTTGTATTAAGCGAGTTGTGGAAGCCAAACAAAACCAGGAGCTGTAGGAAAGAAGCCAAACAAAACCAGGAGAGAATCCATGCAAACTGCTCAAAGGTAAGAATGAAATCCGATGTTCCGCTTCGCTTCGGATTTGTATTAAGCGAGTTGTGGAAGCCAAACAAAACCAAGAGCTGTAGGAAAGAAGCCAAACAAAACCAGGAGAGAATCCATGCAAACTGCTGAAACGTAAGAATGGAATCCGATGTTCCGCTCCGCTTCGGATTTGTATTAAGCGAGTTGTAGAAGCCAATCAAAACCAGGAGCTGTAGGAAAGAAGCCACACAAAACCAGGAGAGAATCCATGCAAACTGCTCAAAGGTAAGAATGAAATTCGATGTTCTGCTCACTTCAGACTTGTATTAAACGAGTTGTGGAAGCCAAAAAAAAACCAGGAGCTGTAGGAAAGAAGCCACACAAAACCAGGAACTGTGAGAAACCGCACAAAATCATATAAACTGCTCCTGCACAAAAGTAAGAATGAAATCTGATGTTCCGCTCCACATTTACTGAGCAAACTACAAAAACTTAGCAACACTTTATAAACTTAGCAACACACAAACTACAAAAGCAACTAAAGCATACAAATGCTCCTGGTTTTGTGGGGTTTCACACCAGATAGGGCTTCGACAGTTGCTCCAGGTTTTGAGGGATTTCTCATGGGATTTCCCCTAAATGATTGGCCTTGTTTCCCGGTTCTTACAGGGCTTCAGCTGCAAGTCGCTCATGGTTTTGTATGGTTTCATTTGATGGTTATGTCTTCGCTTTGCTCCTGGTTTATATGGCTTCGCAATTATTCTCAATTTCGTGAGGCTTTGCTCCTGCATGAACTTCTATTTCTTTCTCCCATTATTTTTTAGTGTTTCAGAACTTGTTACTCTACACCAACCTGTAAGGTTAAAATCAGATTTTGCAGCTGTCATTCGGTTTTGTGAAATCCTTGAAGAAATTTGTGAAATCTTGAGAAATTTGTTCAAGATTTTGAAATCCGTACCCCTTTTTTGTGAGTTAGTGACCCCTCGCAAACGCGTGCTGACTTGATAGCACTGTTGACATAGTCTCGCGTGGCCAGACCGCTTTTTTCCGTGTATTGGGTGGGGAAAAAGGGTCTGGTGCAACTCCAATAGCTGTTTACTTCTGAGCCGTTCCCAGACGCTGGGGACGCTAATGGTCACAAAGGAGGTGCCATGACGTCAGTAAACAATGAAGTATTCCTACACTCCTGCTCCGGTTGTGAGTCTTGTTACACGATGAAGAAAAACTTTCAAGACGCTATAAAAGAAACATCGGAGCAAATTAGGATTCGTGTAAAGGATAACCAGATATCGAGTTTACTTACTGACGTCATCGGCGCCTCCTTTGCGGCCAATGTTATTCAATTAGTGTCCCCAGTGTCTGGGGATGGCTCAGAAGTAAACAGCTATTGGAGTTGCACCAGACCCTTTTTTCCTCACCCAATACACGGAAAAAAGCGGTCTGGCCACACGAGACTACTGTTGACACGTGAGCTTTACTGAGTCTGTCAGTATTTCATTAATATGCAAGAATAACCGGAAAATAATAGAAGAATACGGAATAATGGAATATTTAGAGCTGACAGTAACCATATGCGGGCAGTGGACGGGAAACAGAGAATTTATTTGGAGTGGCCTAATATCATGGACTACTCCAACTTATTTCAGTACTTTTTATTGATGTGCTATGGTCCCTACTCTAGTTGAAAATTCCAAACTTTTTCGTGTACAGTACTTGTAATAGTAATGAAATATTTATTGAAATACGCGAAATTAAAGTTGAAGAAATAAATTAATGGGAGCCCATACAAAAATTCTGTACGACGTGATGTATGGGAAAACACGGGATTTTATGGCACCATTTATAATTAGTGGTCAAATGTTATCGAGTTTTCCGCGAGCTTCTGTGACCTGTAAGGCTGAAAGAACAGTGGTGTAGCCAGGAAAATTTTTTTACCGAGGCAAAGTCTATTCATTGAAATAATTGAGAGGGTCAGCTTCTGACTCAACTGATTCACACACACTTTCAAGATTGGGTGGTACAGCATTTGCAGGCTGACTCTCTGTTTGGATGGAAGAAATTGTTTCAAAAGACTCTGAACACTTTCTAAGTAATGTTCCAGCTTAGTTAGTGCTACAGTATATGCATACCATGCATACTTCAATTTGTAATTGCACTCAACACAAAAACTGAATCAGACTACTCCAGAGATATTTTGAGTGATCAGGCCATCATGGACTGCAATGGTAGTCATAGTCATGCATACTACTTTTCAGCATTGATCTGCTGTGATGTTTTAAGTCAGAGATTATCTCTTTGATGTGATGTTCAACTGCATGTGCTAATCATGTCAAGCTAGTGAGTCTAGGGGCATACTCCCTTAAGGAAATTTTTGAAAATATATGCTTTTAAATGGTATGTGGAGGCTATTTTCTATTGTAACTGCTAATACATGATATGCATGATCAATTGATTAACATAAATGTAAATGATTTAGACCAAGCAGTGCAATGAGGACAGTGGCTATAATCTGTACTGAATGTTCTATTAGAGTGTATTACGATGACTGCTCTATTAGAGTATCTCGATCTTTTTACAAACTCAAGTAGCTGAAAAGTGATCCATCCAATGCCGGACTGTGTCACCAAGGGTTCTGGCCCTGCTTAGTACTACAGCCATAGATATTATTGTGTGTGGTACAGTAATGCTGTCTAGTCATGTTTGAGTAGAAAATTCGGGGTGCCAAAACTCAGGCCTGCTCATCCTGTTCAGTTGAGCATTTTTTTTTTACCGAGGCAGCTGCCTCGGTTGCCTCAATGGTAGCTACGCCACTGAAGAAGTGATCCTAGGCAAAGTAGATACGCTGATTCTGATTTTGACATCGGTTTTGTGATGAAAAGATGTTTTGTGGTGGTGAACGACGAAGAGTTGTCTTGTAAAGGGGTACAGCACCAACTAGGACACTTCAGAATTCTGCGTTACAACCATGCGTCCTTGCATTCAAGACATCCGTACTTCTTTTGTGGATCTCTCCGCTTTGCAACCTTTACTCAACAGTCGCCTTATTGCCCTGGATAAAAATCCAGGTGTTCGACCTATAGGGATTATTATTATTATATTGTTTAATTAGCAGAGCCCGCCTGGGGCATAAGTACTAATGTACATTAAATTAAAAGTGATTGTATAATAATTGTTTGAGATAGGAGAAACCTCCAGGTGGATCATCTCTAAGGCTATCCTAAGTGTATTGAAGCAGGACATCTTAAATACATCAGGCTGCCTTCAACTTTGTGCGGGCCAGCGTGGGGGCTGTGAGGCTGCAGTGCATGCCATGAGAGATTTTTAATGATCCACATTCCAAAGGGGTCCTGCTGATTGATGCTGATTCCAGTTATTCAACGTCTAAGGGGTATTGCCAAGCAAGTTTGGTACGCGGATGCTGCTGCTGCTGAAGGTTCGCTTTGTCAGCTGAAGAAATGGTGGAATACATTGTGTTCTTTCAGTGGCTCTTTTGGGTATAACATTAACGCAGTCAAGTGCTGGTTAGTTGGCAAGGAAGGTTTGTTGCAGAGGGCTAATCATGTTTTCATAGGGACTGGCATTCAGGTCACCTCTTCTGGTCGCCCATACTTGGGTGCAACATTGGGTTCCACTACCTTTATTGACTCGTTTACTGAGCAGCGTGTTGATGAATGGATTCAAGGAATCTCTCGCCTATCTTCTTTTGCTGAAACACAGCCTCACGCATCTTATGCCACTTTTGCACATGGTTACCTTTCCAAGTGGAATTATTTTTTTTGTACCACTCCAAATATTTCCAACCGGCTTTCACCTCTTGAATCTGCTGTTCGCAGCCATTTTCTTCCTAAGTTAGTACTATATCCTGTTGGTAACGTTGAGCAAGAATTGCCTTCCTGTGCGTTTTGGAGGTCTGGGCATCAGTAATCCTACCTTGACATCTGATGAGCAGTACACTTTTTCAAGGGAGCTGCTGCATGGCTTAACAGATTTGATTTACCATCAAAACCCTGCTTTGTCTGAAGATGTAGTTCATCATCAGCATGAGATTTTTCGTCATCTTTCTTCTGTCAAAGAGCGATCCTTACCTAACCAATTACAGTCCACACTTTCCAGCTGCCCTCCACCTTTGCGTTGGGCTGTTGAATGCTGCACCGAGAAAGGTTCTTCTTCTTGGCTTACTGCTCTTCCTCTAGAGCAGTATGGCTTCATAAGGGTGAGTTCATTGGTACCATTGTTTAAGGTATGGCTACATGCCATCACGACTACCATCTCACTGTGTGTGTGGCAAGGATTTTAGCCTATCCCACGTCCTTAGCTGCCCACATGGTGTCTTTCCGATTATTCGGCATAATGAAATTAGGAATCTGACAGCTAGTTTGATGTCTGAAGTCTGCCATAATGTCCAGATTGAACCACAGTTGCACCCTTTGTCTGGTGAGACCTTGCATTATCGCTCTGCCATTCAGGATGATGACGCGAGGGTAGACATCAGGGCTTCTGGCTTCTGGAGGTGCCTATACCATCATACCTTCTTTGATGTGAGGGTTTTTAACTGCTTTGCAGCTTCTAATCATTCCTCTACACTATCTACTGCTTTTCGAAAACATGAACTAGAGAAACGTCGTGCCTATGAGGAACGGATTCGGGAGGTGGAGCATGGGAGTTTTACCCCCTTGTTTTTCCACTTCAAGTGGCATGGGAAGGGCTGCTACCACCACTTATAAACATCTTGCCTGCCTGCTGAGCAAGAAGTGGAATTCCCCATATTCTGTGGTGATGGGCTGGCTCAGTTGTAGTTTGGGGTTTTCCTTGCTCCGTTCTTCGGTTATGTGCATCAGGGGATCACGCTCAAGATTAAAGTGTCCGTGTGTGCCTCCAGCAGTTGATCTTGCTGTTGCTGATGGGCACCTGCCTGCCCATTGAACCCTGGGCATGCTGTAGGTTCTATGTAGGTTCTTTTCTGTAGGTTATAATTAATTTTTCAAATATTTTCTTAGAATTCTATAGAGATGTGTGGGAGGAAGGGAGTGCCATTAGGGCCGGAGGATAAAAAAAAAAGTTCAAGACATCCATCCACATCAATCCAAGTATAGTTTAAAAGTGAGCAGTTTGTTGTGTTGCGAGGAATTGCTTTATAACATGCAAGATGATGCACTGGTAACTTTTGAAAAAACCGGCAGTGCCGTTTGGCAAGTGATACCAACCTTGTAAGGTTTCACAATTACCCAGGGGCGGATCCAGGAGGGGTTCAAAGGGTTCCACGGAACCCCTTTTTGAAAGAGATATTCTAATAGAGCTGTCAAGATCTAGATATTATTCTAATAGAGCAGTCACAGTATTCTTAAGAGAAGCAGTGTAGCAGGCTACACATGGAGTTCATATATAAATAAGGAAATATAGTGGGTATCTATGGTGAGGGGCTGTTATTGTCAGCAGCAGGTAATGACCTTTTTTTCTTTTTTGGTCTTCGACTTAAAGCCAGGCTGAAGTTGCAATTCCAGAGTGGAACCCCCTTTTTAAAAAGTCTGGATCTGTCCCTGCATTACCTGTTGTGATTTTCTGATATGCACACTACTATTTTGTTGCAGCTGCATGACTGCATGTAATTATAGTCAGAGACAGTTTATTGTTTCCCTTTGTTATATAATGATATCGTCATATTATATAATAATTACTATCTTCTGTACTTACAATAATACTGGTTGGAATCCGATTGTAATATTTTGTACAGTAATTGTTAATTGTGCTCTGTAATGTCAAAGGTAACTCTGTAATACAATATCACTAGTTAATCATCTGTAAATATGTGTGGGGTGCACCTGTATATAATTTGTATTTACAGAACTCTTAGCAAATTACCGATTTAAACATTAAATATTACAAGTGGTCATTCTACAAAGAGTGATCACTTTTGAGAGGTCTTACCTAGCTCATACATTTTACTACATTAAGTGGTTTATGTGATGAAAATTTCATGTCATTAGGATATTCATATTCAAATTTATGGCACTTTGGATACTGTGCTTGGTGCCATGCTAATGTACAGAAAAGCCCTGATAATGTCGTACACATAAATCACCGCTCTGCCGACTTCTTTTGCTTGTATCTTTGGCAGGAGCCACCGATCGAGGTGCAGTTTGCACAAAATGATTCTAATAGATAGCACAATATTTGCCATACCAAAGAATTTAAGGAATGTAAAATTTTTAATTTGGTTGGAAATCTCTACAGTGGGATGAAATTGGTGCAGCTTCAATGCCTAATATATTGATGTTCATTATTGATGATCTGGGATGGAACGATACCAGCTACAAAGGATCTGACATTAAAATACCGACCATTGATAGGTTTGTCAACGAAGGAATCTGATTACAACAATACCACGTTCAACGAGTATGTTCTCTTACGAGATCTGCTATAATGGCTATCCTTATCACATGGGATTCATTAGCTAAAATAAGTGATTACAAATGGACATCCCTTTGCCTTGCCGTTAAACCAAACTACTATTGCAGATGACTTAAAGAAAGCTGGTTATTCTACACATTGTGTAGGCAAGTGGGATCTTGGTATGCACAAATGGGAATGCACTCCAACATACATTTTCTATGGGTTCTATAATGCAAATGAAGACTACTGCAACCACAGTGTTATAGAGGTTAAGGAACAATACTACACCAGTTATTAATGAAAATGGAACTTACAGTACCTACTTGTTTACTGAAGCTGTTGAACAAGCAGGGGCGTAGGGAGGGGGGATTCCGGGGGGTTCAGGAACCCCCCTGTAAAATTTAGACTTCTGCAAGCAGGATCCTAACACACCATTTAGTGTGGCAGGACAAAATGAGTGAGCAATATAGTGTAATGGCACAGCACAACAATATTATTGATAAAACTTACATTCATCTCTCAGGGAAGGATTTACAGAGGTAACATGAGCCCTCTTCAAAACTTGTTAAAAAGATCGATATACTCTAATAGAGCAGTCAGGTATATACTCTAATAGAGCAGTCAGGTATACTCTAATAGAACATGCATTTAAATATCCATGTCCATATGAAGTTTTTCAGACATTCCAACATTAAATGCAAAACTTAGCATGACCTTATACTGCTATAGCTTTGGTGTGCAGTGTTTAAAGATATAGAGCTCCAGTAATTTATCACTTGTGTTATGCAAAATGAATTCATGCTATGCATATTTGTATAGTTATATTGTTTTGATTGTCATTTGTATCAGTGGATTCATGGCTCCTATACCACAGTGAGATATAACCATCACTTACAGATTACTATATGTGTCTCTATGTGTTATGCTCTCTGTTTCCACTAGGTGACTTTATCTAGTACTACCTTCATCCCAGGGGCACTTAATGCATCATAATTAATGTACTTTTTGCATAAAATATAGCAATTTGCTGAGTTTTGATTTATTAAAATATTGAAAGTCTCTCAGCAGCTGGGGGCTGCGCCCCCAGACCCCTGCTTCTAGTAACTCAATGCTGGCGCTGGAACCCCCCTTCAAAAAATCCTGGCTACACCCCTGACAAGCTATTACTCAACATGGCATATCATAGTGACAAGGGACCTTTCTTTATTTATGCTGCTTTCCAGTCTGTACATAATCCATTGGAAGTCCCACAAAGTTTGGGTGTCAATCTATACCTTACAAGAACCGTTCAATATTTTGTGGAATGTTATGAGCAGCTGATGAAGGAATAGCCAACATTACTATGAGATTACAGGAAAGAGAATTATTAGATGGTACAATAATTATATTTACCACAGACAATGGAGGGTGGACTATATTTGGTAGCAGTAATTGGTGGTAACAAGGTAACTGTATTTGAAGGAGGTGTTTGTGGTACAGGATTTGTATGGGGCTCCAAGTTACCAAAACTGAACTATGATAATCATCAATTAATTCATGTAACTGACTGGCTACCAACAATAGTAGAAGGTATTGTTGCAGGATTAGAGCTTGACAGAAATATGTGGGCATTAGATGGGTACAGTATGTGGCTATCTATTACAATGAACAGTGTCTGACACCTTGTAAAGAACTGTTGATAAACTTAGATCCTGAATCCAAGGGAAGGTTTTATGGGTCAAGCAGCTATCAGAGTTGGAAGCTTATTACAGGTCAACCTAATTGCAGTTATTGTGAGGGATTGTAGGAGACAAGTGTCCTGATGGCTGGATTTATTTGAATTAAACTATAGAGCCCAGTGGCGGATACAGGGGTGTTGCAACGGTTTCAGCTGAAACCCCTTCTGAAAATTGCGTGCACCCCAAATTTATTGACGAGTCGTTGTGTGGGTGATAAAATCGCCACTAGTTACACATAGTGCGTTATAGAAGGACTTTCTACTAGTAAAACTTCATACTTTTGCCTTTGAAATTGGTGTTCAACAGCAGGTTGTGACCTTTCTTTTTTTCTTAGTTTTCAACTTTCAGCTAGGCTGAAGTTGAGTGGAATCTGAAACCCTCTCTGAAAATTTCTAGATTCACCACTGGAGCCTCCACCATATACTCCATCCTTCACATGTCTATTTAATATTAAAGGTGGTCCAAATGAAAGGAATAATGTTGCAGACCAACATCCTGACTTAGTTAAACAGTTGAGAGAGAGGATTGAATATTACAACTCCACACACATTGAACAGCTAAATCCTCCTCTTGTTCCAAAATCTAACCCTGCTGATTTTGGTGGAGTTTGGACACCTTGCAATTGGTTAGATATAGTTAGTTATGACAATCATATAATATATATTATGTATTATGATTATGGCTGTCTTTGTTATACTCATTGTATTCTCTTATGCAAATAAATATAAACTGTTAATGTGTATACACACACAAAACACAGGAGTGTTATATATCTTAAAGTATGTAAGAGATCTGGGTGTGACTCTGGCAACTTAGTTCAATACACGATGCTAGAGTTAACCAGTAAAACAACCACAAAATTGATTCTATACCTAGAGTATTTGAAATTGGGTTCATCTGTGAGTTGCCAGATTAGCTAAAATCATGCACCTTTTTGTTTTACAATGGTGCATATTTGTATATGTAATAGGACGGATGGCTGTGATATTCGGGATTAATAGTTCTCGCATTGTAAACAGGAAGGAAATAGTGCTCGGCTTCGCCTCGCACTATTTTACTCCTTCCTGTTTACAATGCTCGCACTATTAATCCCGAATACCACAGCCATCCGTCCTATTGCAACTTAATCCGACAACCATAACAACTGTTACTAGGCAACAGAAATTCAAAAAAATAACCATTGCAAAAGACCAATCACACTTAGCAACTATTGCCTGGCAACTACTGCTGTGGTCTCAAAATGACTTTTACCTTAGCAATGGTTACCTAGCAACCGTTGCTAAGCAACCATATTGTGTCATACCTTTGGGGCATCTATCACTATGGTAACAATAGTTGTCAAGTCAGACATTTACTTCTAATATGTGACCCAGTCTGACAAAACCGGGCTTATCGCCTATTTAAAAGTATCGAGAAATGCCGGTTTTAAGTATTTAGTGTGTTGTAGCTCGCCAATGGTTGAAGCTATGTGTACCAAATTTTCACATGTTTTACACCAATTCCTTACCTTCCAGAGCGTCCACTGTGCAAGTAGCCAACAACTAAGTTTCCCGCCATTTTAGATAGTTTTTAAACCGAGGTTGACTGTATCAGGCGAGCTGCACATTGGGTGGGAGGTGGGGGCCCTAGAAGGCAGGCAAAATGATGTTCAAAAATTGAAAAGGAAGGCCAAGGGATGAATTCGGCCAAGTTTTGAGCCATTGAGGTCTCAAAACTGGCTAAAATGAAAGGAAATTCACAGCAGAGGTAGTTATTCAATACCACAGAGCTGTACAGCCACATACAGTCATTCCCAGGCTGACCAGAGCTCCATTAAGGTCCCACACCACACGTACGGATCGCCACTGGGCTTGGGAAAAGCAGCCAGCAAAACCAGACCACTCAAGTCTAGCTGATTTTAAATGTGGAATTAGATAGTTTATTCATGTGGCTGTGTGTCCTGGGTGAAAAATCGAATCTGCTGACATGGACGATAAGACCGGTTTTCTCAGACTGGGTCACATATAAACACACCACACTATTTTAGCCAATCAAATTAGTATTATTGATTTTTGTCATGGGACCTTGACAAACAAGTGTAATACTAATTCTATTGGCTATTCGCTTGACGTATTTCAATATAATACGTCAAGCTGCTATTGAGAGTATTATACAGTAACACATTCAGTTGTTGGATTAATACTTGAAAACGTCAATTCCAATGCAGAATATATCGTTGAGGGCTGGACAATAATATAGGTAGTGAACAAAAATAGATTTTTTTAAACTTTCAGAACAACTGAAAGGTGCATTCATACTGTGGTACATATATGGATGATGAATGATAATTCCAAACACTGTTCTAGATTGTTTTTGTATTAAATATCAGTAGTGAATGCATGCACAATATTCAATTGAAAACAAATCAGTGGGATTTTAAATTTTAATTTACACCATATATACACACCTACATTCGTGTTCTTGCTTATGATCAGTATAACTACATTGGGTATGCTTATTGCATACATGTACAATTATTGTATGTGTTGACTATACCTACTAATACAATGTATATATTGGTAGCTGAAGATGTAAAACTAATATTATTATGTTTACATTTATATGAAAAGAGATTGCAAAATATCAGCCCATGCAGAATCAGACAGGGCATAGCTAGTAGTCTTCACAGTGGTTTCCGATTGATAGTGAATCACAGATTTGGCCTTGCAGTGGCATGCAGGATTGTACAAATCATTTGCAGAAACTTGCGGAGAGGGTGTTACCTGAATCACAGTGTGGGTTAGCTGAAAAGGAAATTGAACATGATACAGACAGTAATTTATTTTTGTGAAGCTTTGTAAGGCCTATGTCTCTGTCTCATTAGAAGCACTGAGGAGGTCTTTGCTGAAGTTGGGATACCTGAGGGGTTGGTGGAGCTTGTGAAGTCCTTTGCCCCTACTTCGTCATAACATGTGTAAATATGTATGTAGCCTGAAAGGGTTAAGTGATACTGCACAAGCAGGACAATCGATTGTTTCAAAGGTCCACTAGTTATACCAATGAACTGTTGCTTCAGAAGGAGAATTTGCTGATGATATTATATTGTGCCATTAGCACACTCAATTAAGTGTTGTACCCCTGCTTTTAGTGAGGTTTCTACTTACGGTACAGTCCAACTTGTCCAGCTCTGAGGTACCACATCAAAGAATTCCGAAGTGATTTACAAACAGGTTTTGAACACTAAAATTTGCTAATTCCCTTATTCCATGGAATGACATTTAAATTCTTAGTACTATATTATATTTATGCAAGTTATGGGTATAAGTATTGAGGTTAGTGGAGAATTGCAATTGTATTTACACTGGCACATTTTGATAATAATATTATGTGTGCAAGGAAGAATAATTTTGTTTTAATCATCAAATTTGAAAATGTATGTCACAGAAAAAGGTTGCATGCAAACAGGACAGTTAATATTTCTGGAAAACTGAAAGGAGCAATTGACATGACTGCTTTATTAGAGTATATTACCTGTATTAATAAGTCATTTAACAGCTGAAGAAACTAAATTGATAAAAAGTTCCCACACAAAACAATACTTACTTAAACAGCTGCTCCAGCACAAGCCATAAGCCATCATTATCAATTCAAAAATGCAAATTTCATTATTGAAACATGGGGAACTCATGCACAAGCATTGAGTATACGAATTAGGCAGAACTTTTCTTTTTCAAGCATTACAGTATAACAGAATGGGTATAAAATTAGAGTACAATAGGCTGGTTCATATGCATCTAAAGTCTCAATTAAAAATAGAAAACTCAATATTTAGCTACTTATATTATACTTATTTGAAGGGAATCATTTTTTCGATTTCCTTAACAGCTACACAGGAGAGGGTGGGACAATAGACATGGTCTATGAAACTTTCCATTAAGTCTCAGAGTTTTATAACTTGCTAACCTCTACATTTTAAAAAGTTTACAGTTATTATTATTAACACTTCAAAGTGACCAGCACTAAAGGTCCAACAGCAACTTGTGCTGCAGCCCTAGGATCACCTAACCTAATTACAAGGACTTACTCTTCAATGACTTATAGCTAATAAGGTGCAACAGAAAAGGGGCAAAAATAAGGAAAAAATCCCTCCAACCCCAGGATTTGAACTAGGTCACCCAATGTCTAGTTGGGAGTCTTCCTCTAGGAGGGATGGATTTTCTTCCTTAAACCTAAAGTATTTAACACTTTACAGCAACCAGCACTGAAGGAAGACTGAGACAGCAACTTGTGCTGCAGCCTTAGAATTACCTAACCTAATTACAAGGACTTAAAGACTTCAGTGACTTATAGCTAATAAGGTTATGGAAAGACTGCTCTAGTAGAGAACTGTATGAATCTTTAAATATTTTCTTCTTTGTGGCATACCCTTGTTCTCCTTTTATGAAATCACTTGTTCTTCTGTTAGCTAACATAGGAAATTCTTTGATAGTTCTCAGTTAATTGCTTCTTAAATCACGTATATTGATTTTAATTGTTATAGAAGAACTTTAACTTCATATCAAATTTCTAGCCAAATATTAATGCAGTTTAAACATAATCATTTAAGCCAAGACTGTTTAGTATCATGGTGAGTGTTACAAAATCTCAATAGCTAATAGAACCAGATTATATAAAAGTAATTCTGTAGAGAGTTTAGCTACAAATTAACAAATTACCCTGTAGAGAGTTCAGCTACAAATTAAACAAGTTACCCTGTAAAGAGTTCCAGATAAAGTTTTACATAGTGGTAGGATTAGAATTAAAGGTAAACGATTCAATGCACAAGTTGATGTATTGCAATGATTTCATTTCAAGTTATGAGTATAATTCTATTTTAAAAGTAGTACAGTAGTATTAAAGCATAGTTTAATAGAATTTGAGGCATTATGAAACTAAACTGTCTGTAGCTTTCACAACAAGAGGGTGTTTCTCCTCAGCAACCACCACCTTGCCAACTTGGCACAGTGTTTGAAAAGCTCACAGTCATCGCCAGAAAACCTGCAACCCCCATGCACAGAAAGAACAATATGGAGGTCACTCCTGAATGCAAAGCAGAAGGTAGCCAGCATTTATAACACCTGGGCATTGGCGGTGTTCTATTACTAGCAGTTGCCCAACAACATCAAGTAACCCCTCTAGTTTTCACAGCACCAAATTGTACTTGCACTGATAACCCTCTCTCTTCAATACACATAATTATGATATGAGTTTTATCACATTTCCTTATAAATATTCTTATACAAATGCTGCACTACTGGACATGGAGGAATTTTGATGACTGGTTTCAGTCCAGATATTCTGTATAGCTAAATGTGCATGCCATCATGTAGAAATGAAATTTTGCATGTGAATAGGCAGGCTCCCAGAGAAATTATGAAAGTTATACATGCTGAATCTGAAATTGAAAGTGATTTTAGTACTTTATTAAAATAGTCTGTCAAATTTATTGCATCAAGAGTTCACTGTGAAAAAAGAGGGATATAAGATGGTATTTCCAGTGGCTTATTGAATACAAAAAAGCTTGATATAATCTGTATTATACTAACAATCTCATGTAAGGCTTTAGTAAATGTGTTAAACATACTGAAACCATATATGTGATGGTATAGTGTGGGCATTATACTAGATATAAGCTATTTCAGGTAATGTGGTAAATAAACTGAAACCATATATGTAATAGTATAGTATGCATTATACTAAAGTATAACATGAGTATAATACAGGGTTTATATTAAAGTTTATTTGTATTCAATAAGCCATTGGAAATACCATCTTATATCCCACCTTTTTACAGTGGTTCACAATATAAAATCATCTAAAATTTCATTAATATGTGCTTGACTGTTGTATCAGAGTGACTGCTGTTGTATCAGAGTGACTGCTCTATTAGAGTATCTCAATCAATGAGTTGCTCGATTGGTTTCTGGAAGCCTAATCATATCAGGTAGATATTTCAAACTATGGAGCTTAATTCCATGACGTTAGATTGATACTCCCTAATAGAGCAGTAAGTGGACATTGCAAACTGCAACAGAGCACTCAAATACATTGTACTTAGCTGCTTAGACAAATACTCTCTAGTAGAACGGTCATTTTGCAGTGAAATACTCTAATAGAGCATTCACTGATTAAAATAATTGTAAAAAAATGTTACTAACCTAGGAGCATAATGTAAGCATAATGGGAACACTGAAGAGCATAATAGGTGAAAATGTTGGGAAATTCCTGAAATCATTTTGGGCTTAATTTTGAGCAAATTTGACTCAGGGTTATATGTAGAAAATCATGAGAAACAGAGTCAAAGGCTTTTCTGAAATCCATATAATATATATAACATGTACATAAACTTCACACTTGGGTTCTACAACTTTTCCAGCAAACACTAGTAGTTGTTGTGATTGATACCAGTAATTGTTGTAATTGAATTTTTTTACGTAGGAAGGAAACCAAATTGATTCTTGGTTAATAGTTAAATTGCTGCATAATCTTTCTTTCCAGTACCTTAGAAAATGCACAACAGAAAAACTGGTCTGTACAACTCTATCTTGCAACACTTTACAACATGGCATACTCACTGTATAGTCCCAGTTTTTGAATTGGATGCAAATCTTCCATTCTCACATGGAAGATTTGCACCCAATTTAATTGTGTTACTCATTTTGTGATTTACTGTGCTTTCTATACTTATTTATTTATTTATTGATTAGCAAAACCCATCAAGGATATAATGCCAATGTATATTTTCTGTATAATTACAAATACATAATTAATGACCACATGTATCAGTCAAGTTAATTATAATTTATTTGTACACTGAATGTATTTTAATCTATATACCAAAGGAACTATACTTGGAAAAGTTCAAGAAATGGTTGCATACCTCACAATGATGTTAATGTCAACTTGTAGTCACTTAGTGATGCTGTTATCATTGGAATTAAAATGCGTCACTGCAAGCCATGACTGCCACCTTTGTATAAGTTTTATGACTGTTTGGCTTCCTACTAATTATGCATGTAAAACATTTAGTGCAACTTATTTTTGCAAGATACTGTAGTCTACATGCTCATGTCAGTCATGTGTGGAGAATGCATGATTAATTTAAATGCATTCTATTAGTTTAATTATATTTCATTATGTTGTACATACTTTTAGTACGGTATAATATATCTACTTCATAAAACGTCTCATGATATTAATTTTGTTGTTAGTAATAATAATAATTATTATATTCATTAGTGCCATAGCTATTAGCTATGTGGACATTAATGATGCAAGCATGCAAGAGAATTATATAGTCAAAGTATATCATTTGAAAATTGGTAAGATGTTGTTGATGTTGCATGCTGGGAATATGAAATACTACTGATGATATACTGTTTGGCTTCTGTGTTTATCATATTGTATAATTATTGTGACATTTGGTCATGCTATTGGTGTTCCAGGCATCCAATCTCTATGCATTGACTTATCAACTTTTGAATCAATGCATGAGAACATGCAGGGTGACCTCCAGCATGCAAATTGACCTAATATATTTTCTTCATAACTATATAACACATACTATAAACAAACAAAATAAAGTGGACAAGAAAACACATCACAGCCAATTGCAACATGCAAGAACTCCTTTCCTAATAAACTATATTCATTCTATGATCATTTTAGTGTGAAACCAAGAGTAATATACATATAATTTGATAAGGAGTGCTATGAAATTTTCATCCGACCTATATATTTGCATATACATTTTGAGTTTTTAATCAAAATTCTAAACCACTTGATTTTGGGAGCCAAATTTATTAGAGTATATATTGATTTGCTGGCTATATCGAAAGTAACTACTACAGTATAGTCATACCCAGTGTTGGGCAAGTTACTTTGTAAAAGTAACTAGTTACATATTACATATTACTTGCAACTGAACTATTTAGTTACAGTTACATATTACCCATAAAATAAAGTAACTGTAATAATATTACATATTATATTACTTTGTGTTAAGCTGTCACGTGTGAAACTACCACCTTATCACGTGACATGATTGCGCTGTTGGACAATATGCAAATTTTGGTTATAAGTAAGAAGCTGGTGAATAAGCTTCATTCAGTAGGCCTCGTTACTTCGTTGTGGCTAGGCATTACTCAGATGATAACTAACGAGATTAGTAACTTCGTTACTTGTAGTAATAATATTACGTAATATTAGACTCGTTACAGTAACTATATTACTTAGGTATAGCGCGTTACATTTGTAAGTAAAGTAGCTTGCGTTATATTACATTGTTATATATAATGCAGAAATGAAATCTGTTGTACTTCTGGAACTTACCTGCCCATTTAATTCTCGTGCTGACCTTTCTGCTGCACGAGAACGTAAGCAGGAGAAGCCAGAATATCTGCAAATTATTGCTGAGCTTGACTGCTTGGGTTTTGTTAGTCATTACCACACAGTTGAAATTGGTTGCCTTGGCCATTACCTTACAGAGACAGTAACATCTATGAAAAGAGTTTCAAATCTGAGTTTTTCCAAGACGAAAGCATTGCTTGATAGAGCAGCTGCTGTGGCTATAACTTCCTCTCAGAGAATCTTTTATGCACGTAGTAATCCAACCTGGACACTTTAAGTTAAGTTTTGTAGTTAATTATTTTTGTATGTATCCTTGCCATGCCTACGCGGATCTTATCTTTGTAGTCGCATGTGTCCGAGGCTCTGTATGTAATTTTGTCATTTCATCATTATTCTGATGGTTAAAAAACGTAAAAACCTGTTTTTATAGCGTATTTCGTTATATTACTTTGTTACCACAAAAGTAATAATATTAGGTAACGCGTTACATAAGTAGCGCGTTACTCCCAACACTGGTCATACCTTATTTATGCATAAAATACTTTTGTAAATTTGTGCTTCATAAGTGATCAGGGAATACATCATGATTATGGTCAAATTTTGGATCATGTAAGATCTCATAAACTATAAATAGTCTACATTTTTAATCATAGACAGGACAAGTTGGGAAAAGTCTTACATAAACGGAAATCTAATTTTCAAACAGAGATATTTATGATGCAGCTTGTCCATGCATGTACAACCATACAAAACAATGATGTCCATAAACATGTTTGTTATCATGTTCTATGGATAATATATACCACTTTCACACCTCACTTCAAAGGGAAGAGAAGGTGTATAAGTGGTATAATAGCACTGCTCAGGAATGCAGTAACGAGAATAGGAGGTAGTATATACAAGTTATATCCCTCCTAGGAGTGATATAACTTGTATATGTACCACTCTGCGTGGGCAGTTCAAAGGCACCGCCAGTGCCATAATTTGTATATTGCACCGGCTGCTGCAGACCGCAGCGAGTGCATTATAACTTATAACGCACTGGTTGCGGTTTTGTAGACCACAACGAGTGCATTGACCGCAGTGCAATATGCAGATATTGTACTTGTGTTATGCTGCACAAAACCGCACTGGCTGCGGTTTTGTGCAGCATAGCTCAAGTGCCGGTGGCGAAGACCACTACAACACCTCACCTAATAGGTGGAAAGACACTTCACAGACCACTCGAATTCTTTTATAGCCTGACATGTAAAGGTCGATTGTGGGCCATAACGTCACCAATACGTATAATGTTTACAAGCAGCCAATGGCGATTGAAAAAGCCAACTCGGATGGCCACAACTCTAGTCTACACACATATACGTACTTATACACCTTACTAGTCTGGTGCCATCTTAGCCCAAATTAAACTGTAGTCCACTTCGACAATGACTCAATAAAACAAATATATTCTAAATAATACTAACCTTTACGTTCGATTGTGGTAACCAGTTTTGTCATGCCACCAGATTCGAGTTTAGCCAGTGTGAATAGTAAGAATTAGACTAATATCGTTCAGTAGTTAGGTTTTGTTAACTTAAACCGTCTATTTAGCTGCTTTTTTTCACTCGAGAGAATCACTATGGCGATTAGTCTGGTGCTTAGTCTATATGGCGATTGAGTGATCACGCTGGCATGCTGAGCACTACATGATGAGAGTCGAACAACGAATGCAGGTTAGTGATATAACCCATAGCATACTAACTTTCAATATCTCAGGTGGCTGCAGTACTGCAGGAAAAACGTCATCGCAACGTCCAGCTTGGTTACCCACAATCGATGTTAGAAACCTGGCCTTTATAAGTGTTACAGCTGTCTTGTGAGACGCTCCCCACCTATTAGGTGAGTGGTACATAACAGTTATACAACGTGCACTCGTGCTCTGCCTGTATAAACGCACTTGCCTTCGGCCTGACGGCCCTCAGGCTCGTGCGCTTATATCAGGCAGAGCGCTCGTGGCCGTTGTATAACTATATGTGACTGTCTCTGGAAAAACCGGTCTTATCGCCCATTTAAAAGTATCGAGAAACGTCGGTTTTAAATATTCTGTGTGTTGTAGCTGGCCAATGGTGGTAGCTACGCATACCAAATTTTCACACGTTTCACAACAATTTCTTACCTTCCTGATCATCCACTGAAGAAGTAGTCAACAGTTAAGTTTCCCGCCATTTTAGATAGTTTTTAAACCGAGGTTGTCTGTATCAGGCGAGCTCCAGAAGGGTGGGAGGCGGGGGCCCTGGAAGGCGGGCAAGATGGTGTTCAAAAATTGAAAAGAGACGTGCTGGGATGAATTAGGCCAAGTTATAGGCCATTCAGCGCTCAGAACTGGCTAAAATGAAAGGAAATTTACAGCACAGGTCATTGTCCAACACCACAGAGCTGTACAGCCACACACAGCCATCTCCTGGTTGGCCAGGGCTCCATCAAGACCCCAGACCACTCGTACGGCTCGCCACTGTGCTCTAGAAAAGCAGCCAGCAAAAGCAGACCACTTTACTCTGGTCGACTGTGGTAGTGAAACTTGATAGTGCATTCATTAAGCTTTGTGTTTGTGTGAAAAAATCAAACTTCCTGTCTTGGGCGATAAGAACGGTTTTCGTAGATCCAGTCACATATAATACTACCTCCTATTCTCATTAATACATTCCAAGCATTCTCAGAAATCATTTGATTTCTTTGATGAAACTGTGTGATCTCCTCTCCTTTAATATAGCGACACTTCACAGGATCGATAGTGGGTTTTAGTTTTTGTAAAGTGAGCCAAGGCATAGATCATGGACTAGGGGAAGAAGATAGTTCATTGTTTTAATGAAGACGGTCACAGGTTAGTTTATATTAAACATGTTACATTCAATAGTCACGTGAGGATGTCCCACAGACATTGGGTGTAGCGCTTAATTGATTTGGCCATTGGTGTTAACAGTATTCACTACTTTAGTTTATTCATGGCTAGTAAAGTAAGTACTTTAGTGTAGTTGAATCGTCTTTGCATTGCCGTTTTGACACCTGGCGCGATGTCACACACGCGTAGTGACTGGGCGTGGCGCTTAATTGGCTAGGCCATTATAGCGCTGTAAACATATTCACTGCTTTAGTTTATTCATTGCTAGTAAAGTAAGTACTTTATAGTGCACTTAAGCTTCATTATGAGCTGTTCAGCTCGTATTTGGGCTTCCTGTGTTTAATTGCGTACCCACAATCGAAGCGATCTGCATGCTTGTGACGATACACTTACGTTCGGCCACTTGTCGTTGCTCTTACTACGTTACCCACAATCGAAAGTCACATGGTCCCATATAAATACACTCGCAAAGCATTCCTACAGTTTCCATGTACACTTGCAGGTGATTCACTGGCAAGTGGAATATATTAGTTGTAACATGGGCACTTGTGATTTGCCTGAAATATACACACTCGGGCTGCGCCCTTGTGCTCGTGTGTATTATATACTTATACAACGGCCACGAGTGCTCTGCCTGATATAAACGCACGAGCCGGCCTGAGGGCCGTTAGGCCCGAAGGCAAGTGCGTTTATACGGGCAGAGCGCGAGTGCACGTTGTATAACTGTTATGTACCACTCACCTAATAGGTGGGGAGAGTCTCACAAGACAGCTGTAACACTTATAAAGGCCAGGTTTCTAACATCGATTGTGGGTAACCAAGCTGGACGTTGCGATGACGTTCCCCCTGCAGTACTGCAGCCACCTGAGATATTGAAAGCTAGTATGCTATCGGTTATATCACTAACCTGCATTCGTTGTTCGACTCTCATCATGTAGTGCTCAGCATGCCAGCGTGATCACTCAATCGCCATATAGACTAAGCGCCAGACTAATCGCCATAGTGATTCCCTCGAGCGAAAAAAAGTAGCTAAATAGACGTTTTAAGTAAACAAAACCCAACCACTAAACGATACTAGTCTAATTCTTACTATTCACACTGGCTAAACTCGAATCTGGTGGCATGACAAAACTGGTTACCACAATCGAACGTAAAGGTTAGTATTATTTAGAATATATTTGTTTTATTGAGTCATTGTCGAAGTGGACTACAGTTTAATTTGGGCTAAGATGGCACCAGACTAGTAAGGTGTATAAGTACGTTTATATATATATGTAGACTAGAGTTGTGGCCACCCGTGTTGGCTTTATCGATCGCCATTGGCTGCTTGTAAACATTATACGTATTGGTGACGTTATGGCCCACAATCGACCTTTACATGTCAGGCTATAAAAGAATTCGAGTGATCTGTGAAGTGTCCTTCCACCTATTAGGTGAGGTGTTGTAGTAGTCTTCGCCACCGGCACTTGTGCTATGCTGCATAAAACCGCAGCCAGTGCAATATCTGTATATTGCATTGCGGTCAGTGCATTATAACTTATAATGCACTCGTTGTGGTCTACAAAACCGCAACCAGTGCGTTATAAGTTATAATGCACTCGCTGCGGTCTGCAGCAGTGCAATATACAAATTATGGCACTGGCGATGCCTTTGAACTGCCCACGCAGAGTGGTACATATTTCAGGCAAATCACTCGTGCCCATGTTACAACTACTACATATGAATAAATAAACAAAGAGTACATTATAATAGGGAGGGTTACACATTGATAGCTATAAACCTAATGGAAATAAAGTACAACCTACGTATATGTACTAGAGTTATTACAAACCATGCATAAAATGTGGTGGGTAGCATTAGTAGCTCAATCTATAGCACATGAAGTCAGTCTTGCCAAGGTGTCCAAACACCACCAAAATTAGTAGGATTTGATTTAGGATCAAGGTGTGGAGACAATTGTTCAATGTGTGTAGAGTTGTAATATTCAATCCGCTCTTTCAACTGTTTAACTATGTCTGGACGTTGGTCTGCAACATTGTTCCTCTCATTTGGATCTTCTTTGATATTAAATAGCCACGTGAGGGATGGAGTATAGGGACCATAATCTATTGTGCCATTCAAATGAACCCAGCCATCAGGGCATCTGTTCACTCCTTTTAATGGAGTTAAACTGCAGTTTGGTTGACCTGTGATAAGCTTCCATTGGCCAACCCTCATAGCTGCTTGACCAATAAACCCTTGAACTGGAGGATCTAAGTTTATCAGTAGTTCTTTACGAGGTGTCTGAATATCTCTTGTAATAGCTGGCCACACATTATATCCATCTAATTTCCATTTGTTTCTGTCAAGCTCTAATCCTGCAATACCTTCTACTATTGTTGGTAGCCAGTCACTCACATGAATTAATTGATGATTATCATAGTTCAGTTTTGGTAACTTGGAGCCCCATACAAATCCTGTACCACGAACACCTCCTTCAAACATGGTAGCCTTATTACCTCTCAGTGGCCAGTTACTACTACCATATGCTGTTTGCCCTCCATTGTCTGTAGTAAATATAATTATAGTGTCATCTAATAAGTTCCTTTCTTTTAATCTTGTAGTGATGTTGGCTATTCCTTCATCAGCTGCTTGTAGCATTCCACAAAATATACGTCGACTATCATAAGGTATGGATTGACATGCAGGATCATTGATGTAATTATCTGGAACTTCCAAAGGCTCGTGTACAGCTTGATAAGCACCATAAATAAAGAAAGGTCCCTTTTCAACATTATGATCAGCAATCACTCTTTCAATAGCCTCAGTAAATAGAAAGGTACTATATGACCCATTTTCACTGGTAACTGGCATAGTATTGTTCCTAAAGTCTATCCCACCTTGAACAGTATGTTTGTAGTAGTCCTCAGCACCATCATAGTAACCATAAAAGGTATCAAATCCCTTGTATGTTGGAGTGTACTCCCATTTAAACATGCCAAGATGCCACTTTCCTACACAATGTGTAGCATAACCACCTTTCTTCAACTCGTTTGCAATTGTTGTCTGATTAAGTGGCACACCAAAAGGATGTCCATTTGCAATTATCGACTTGGCCAGCCCTATGTGATAAGGATAACGACCAGTCATTATCGCAGATCTTGTGGGCGAGCATACTCGTTGAACGTAGTATTGCTGCAAACGAATTCCTTCATTGGCGAACTTATCGATGGTCGGTGTTTTGATGTCGGATCCTTTGTAGCTGGTATCGTTCCATCCCAGATCATCAATGACAAACATCAATATATTAGGCTTTGCAGCATTGTGCTGTTGGACTGAAGTTGATAATAAAAATAAAATGACTTTCCCCAACATCGTAATTACCACCTTCAATACGTAATTTACGTATAGCCACGCCTTTAGTCTGGCAGTAGCTGTTGATTGTGGAGAACATTCGGGAGAACGCATACACTGTCAATTATGTAGTAACACTAGCTATAGCTGAAGAAAGAGCTCATCTCATAGCTATACTTATCGCAAAATATGTAACAATGCCAACAGATCTTAAGACGTGAAAAATCTCGGCGTATTCAGTGCTATGCCGTAAATTATCGCGTAAATTATCACGTGTTCTTTTGCAGAGCAAGAATGATTACTTTGATTTTCATATCGTTCTTAAGTTGGAACGGAGTGTTTGCAGCTTCAAAGCCTAACATATTGATGTTCGTCATTGATGATCTTGGATGGAACGATACCAACTACAGCGGGTCCGACATTAAAACACCCAACATAGACAGGCTTGCCAATGAAGGAATCCGATTACAGCAATACTACGTCCAACGAGTATGCTCTCCTACGAGATCTGCTATAATAGCTGGTCGCTATCCTTATCACATGGGATTAGAGAAAGTAGTGATTTCTGATGGACAATGCCGTTAAATCAAACTACCATTGCAGATGAGCTGAAGAGAGGTTGCTATGCTACACATTGCGTAGGCAAGTGGGATCTCGGTATGATGAAATGGGAATACACTCCGACATACCGGGATTTGATACATTTTATGGGTATTACAGTGCGGCTCAGGACTACTTTAACCACAGCGTAAGAGGTTATGTAGACTTTAGGAACAATACTAAGCCAGTCACTAATGAAAACGGATACATATAGTACTTTCCTGTTTACTAAAGCTGTTGAACAAGCTATTGACCAACATGGTAGTGATGAGAAACCTTTCTTCATTTATGCCGCTTATCAATCTGTCCATAAACCACTAGTCTCCCCAAAGCTGCATTGATTATCCTGCGTGTAAATCAATACCTTATGACAATCGTTGCATATTTTGTGGGATGTTACGGGCAGCTGATGAAGGAATAGGCAACATTTCTATGAGATTACAACAAAGGAACTTGTTAGACGACACAATAATTATATTTACCACAGACAATGGAGGGCAGACAGCAGCAGGTAGTAGTAATTGGCCATTGAGAGCTAATAAGGCTACTGTATTTGAAGGAGGTGTTCGTGGTACAGGATTTGCATGGGGCTCCAAGTTACCAAAACTGAACTATGTGTCTATGATAATCATCAGTTAATTCATGTCACTGACTGGCTACCAACAATAGTAGAAGGTATAGCAGGATTAGAGCTTGACAGAAACAAATGGAAATTAGATGGATATAATGTGTGGCCAGTTATAACAAGAAACACCCAAACTCCAAACTCCTCATAAAGAATTACTGCTAAACTTAAATCCTCCAAGTGAAGGTTTCATGGGCCAAGCAGCAATCCGAGTTGGTGATTGGAAGCTTATTGTTTTGTTTTGTTTTATTGTATTTTTTTGTTTTTTTTATTATTTTTTTATTATTTTTATTTTTATGTTTAAATAATAGTTACAATACAAATTACTCTACAACTAAACTACAAACACAATTAATTACAACAGGGGTTTGGGGAAAGGAAAATCAGAGTCCTCACACTACAAAGCCCAGTACCATAAAATCATACGGGCATTGTTCGTCCATAAAGAAACTGAAAGTTGTTGTAACAAATGTTTACGAGCCTGTTTGGTTGATGCACCACTTCTGGCTGTGGTGCGTTCAGCGATGGTACGAAGGGTTTGAAGTGCAAATGGTGACCAAAAACCAAAAGTTTCTACAACAAGTGGGACAAAGTCACACCCCGCCTCCTCTACAGCATCTTGATGTCTCTGGTCCTTGGCTAACTCACCAGCTGCAGCAGCTACCCCAGCACAAGAAGAAGAAAAAGAAATGTGAGAAGGCTGGGTAGTGCTACGAACAGACACATCAAAATAAGTTGGACGACCATGCTGAAAATCAGGGTGGTACACATCACCTGGACGAGAATTATCTTCATAAGAAACACGTTGTTCCTTCAAAACTCCTGAGTGACTCTGGGACAAAGCATGACAAGCTTATTGTTGGTCTTCCAAATTGTAGTTTAAGGCCAGAAAAAACAGGAGATGGTTGTCCTGATGGTTGGGTTCACTTGAATGGGACAATAGAGCCTCCTCCATACACTCCATCCTTCACATGGCTATTTAACATTAAAGAAGATCCGAATGAGAGAAAAAATCTTGCAAGTGAGTACCCTGAAATAGTGAAACAGTTGAAAGAAAGGTTAGAATATTACAATTCTACTCATATTGAGCAGTTAGATCCTCTGCATGATCCTAAATCTAATCCTGCCAATTTTGGTGGAGTATGGACACCATGGCTAGATTAATACTTAAAGTGTGCCTTACAATACTGCATTAACTTTGTTGTTTGACTAGTAAGCAAAGCATTGAGCTTTGGCTATAGTGTTTCTAAGTAGCTATGTGGTTATTTTATTGTAACAGGTTTTTGTACACCCACATGATCATGAATGTTTACATTTGTCAATGTGATTTAGTTCAGCAACATGGTATTTTTTGGTTAACACAAACACCAGTCATCTGCTGTTTTGTTGGAGACGGCATACAGTATATGGAAATATTGTTCACCAAGGCTCTGATTAATCACAATAGTATGCATGCATGTATACCAATGCTAGGATAGAAATCATGCAAGCCATGTATACATAGCTCTATTCAATCAAGTAACACATTGCTACATTCCTAAATTAAAGTTGAGAATTAATTACATGAACTCTTTTTTGTAGGCAAAAAAAAACTTTCTGCTGTTCCTGTAGGTTTTAAGAATAATTTGTGTCAAAGATTAATTAGTATCCACTATAATAGCTTAATTAAATTTTCTTGGTACCGTGCCCTACATACAGTTTAGATAGCTATTATGATTTAATAATATACTGTAAGTAAGATTGTGTGTTAAGGGTTTTGGATGTTTAGTACATAAAGGGGCAACAATTATATTATATATTTTGCAAAAGTTAGTGTATGCAGTATAGCTATAGGGAGTGAATGCAAATCATAATGCACTTATGAAGAGTCTTATTGCAGCACATGGCCCATGGGTAATATATTATTGTAGCCCAATTAAAGTATGAAAGCAAAGTTATCCTACAAATCTAAATGATCTGTGCATGCATAATAATCTCAAGCTCTGCTTGGCTAATAATAACTCTCATTATAAAATACATTGTAATTATTAAAAGATAGTTATATACTTGGGCAATTGATTTTGCCATCAAGGGCACGTAGCTTAAAAGTGTATAGTTGGTGTTGGATTAATACAAATTTAGTGCTTACAGCTTCACATTCACACTCACCAATCATGATGATAGATAAGTACATCAATGAAAAAATCATGACTCGTTGTAGCTACTGCTTTGCTGAACTATTATACTGTTGATGGTTTACATAGGTTTGCCAGCATTTGTATTGTTGACTAGTTGTGTAGCTAGATCATACCTTCATTTTAAGTAAACACTGGGTACTTCAGTTCATCTATTATAGCTACTACAGTTAAGTTATGTGTATCTCTAATCAGGTTTCAACTTACATGTTGCTTTAATTTCCCATGGCCATCTGGCATCCATATTTAGTAAAAGACGTCAATAACCTTGAACATCTTCAGAGATGAGCCACGAAGTATATTCTGAACAATAATATTACATTTCCAACTAAATTCTCAAACTAGAGCTTCCTTCATTATTGTACACCTCAGATACCATGTTTTTCATCAAATCTATCAAAAATCCAACTAAAGTAGTTTTAATATCAGTTCCTTTTCTACCAGTGCCTTCAAATTACATTACAATCCCTGTACTATGCACAAACAAGCAATAACACTTTTACTTTGTGAGGATCTGTCACTTATGGAATGCCCTTCCCCATTAACTGACATTAATCTGTCTATTGACACTTTTAGGAATAAGTCACATTTCTGGAATCATTTTACTTGTAACTTTGACCCCTTCAATCCTTATACACACTACCTTTGTCTCTTTAGTTGGTGTGTTATTGATTATTTCTCCATTAACTACACTAGTATATAGTGGCAGAGTCCCCAAGATTAGCTGAAGTGTGCACTCTTTCATAAAAGCATGAAACTTTCCACATAAATAGTATTCTTCATGATAGCTACATATTTTTGATATGGTGCTACGATCAGATTTGACTTTTGTGGCCATTTTTGCACAGAACTTTGACCATTTCTGTCTTTATCTCCCTAGGATTTAATTGATGTGTTAAAGCATAGTACCAAAGTAACAGTCTTGTTGAACAAAACAACTTGGTTTTATTTGAAGGAAGTTAATAAGTAATTCCATTTTTGAAGTTATGATCACTTTTATTAGCTGCGTTATTCTTGAGTTTACCTGCCATAAATTACCCATGGGGAGGTAAATTATCTCAAAAATTCGTGGGTAATACAAATGATCATAACTTTGAAATTAAATCACCTATTAAGTAGTATTAACTACTATCTAAACAAAAACAGCCAAGCTGTAAAAAAAGGTGCAGCCCCCAAAAAGGCCATGGTGAAAAAAGATGTGAAATCCAAGGTGGCGGCCAAGAAATGGCTGTGATGGTAGTTTAATGGTTACATTTTAATAACGACAATTCAGGTGAATTTTGTGCCGCTTGGTCTTGGCACCAAATTCACCTGAATTGTTGTTATTAAAATGTAACCATTAAACTACCATCACAGCCATTTCTTGGCCGCCACCTTGGATTTCACATCTTTTTTCACCATGGCCTTTTTGGGGGCTGCACCTTTTTTTACAGCTTGGCTGTTTTTGTTTAGATATCACTTCTTTTTGTATTTGTATACTGCAAAGCCGACCTATGGCTGGCTTTGGGGCTTTTTTAACCCATGTGTTTTTTTCTTTACTACAGGAAGAAGAAAAGAACTTAAAGAAGAATTTTAGTACTTCAATTATTTTTGATTTTATTAGTAATTATACAAATTATATACATATATTTATTACATGCCCATTATTCCCCACAGGATATTTTTTTGCAGCTGATCTCTCTACTGGGTGACTTGAAATGTAGCTGAACTATATACAGGATGGTTTCTTTGTAGCTGAACTCTCTACAAGGTAACCTCTTCTAGCTGGTCTCTCTACAGGGTATTTTGTTTCTAGCTGAACTCTCTACAGGTGATTTGTTTGCAGCTAAACTCTCTACACGGTGGTGTCTTTGTAGCCGAACTCTCTACATGATGGTTTCTTTGTAGCTGAACTCTCTATAAGGTGACTTCGTCTAGCTGAACTCTCTACAGGGTGATTTTTTTGTAGCTGAACTCTCTGCAGGGTGATTTGTTTACAGCTGAACTGTCTACATGATGGTTTCTTTGTAGCTGAACTCTCTACAAGGTGACTTCATCCAGCTGATCTCTCTACGGGGTGATTTATTTCTACCTGAACTCTCTACAGGTGATTTGTTTGCAGCTAAACTCTCTACATGGTGGTTTCTTTGTAGCTGAACTCCCTACATGATGGTTTCTTTGTAGCTGAACTCTCTACAAGGTAACTTCTTCTCTACAGGGTGATTTGTTGTAGTTGAATTCTCTACAAGGTGGTTTGCATGAGGCTGAACTCTCTACATGGCGGTTTCTTTGTAGCTGAACTCTCTACAGAGTGATTTGTTTGCATCTGAATTCTCTACATGATGGTTTCTTTGTAACTGAACACTCTACAAGGTGACTTCTTCTAGCTGATCTTTCTACAGGGTGAATTGTTGTAGCTGAACTATCTACAAGGTAACTTCTTCTAGCTGATCTCTATACAGGGTAATTTGTTTGTAGTTGAATTCTGTACAGGTGGTTTCTTTGTAGCTGAACTCTGTACATGATGGTTTCTTTGTAGCTGAACTCTTTACAAGGTGACTTCTTCTAGCTGAACTCTCTACGGGGTAATTTCTTTGTAGCTGAACTCTCTATATGATGGTTTCTTTGTAACTGAACTCTCTACAAGGTAACTTCTTCTAGCTGATCTTTCTACTGGGTGATTTGTTTGCAGCTGAACTCTCTACATGGTGGTTTCTTTGTTGCTGAACTCTCTACAAGGTGAATTCTTCTACCTGATCTCTCTACAGGGTGATTTGTTTGTAACTGAACTCTGTACAAGTGCGTTTTTGTGGGTGATCTCACTGCAGGTTGATTTGTTTGTAGCTGAACTCACTAAAGGGTGATTTGCTTGTAGCTGAACTCCTTACATTGTGTCTAGTTTCTAGCTGATCTCTCTACAGGGTGATTTGTTTGTAGCTGATCTCTCTACAAGTTGATTTGTGTGTAGCTGATCTCTCTGCAGGTTGATTAATTTGCAGCCGATCTCTCTACAAGGTAATTTGTTTGTAGCTGAACTGTCTGTAAAGTGATTTATTTGTAGCTAATCTCTCTGCAGGTTGATTTGTTTTAGCTGAACTCTCTACAGGGTGATTTACTTGTAGCTGAACTCCTTACATTGTGTCTAGTTTCTAGCTGATCTTTCTACAGGGTGATTTGTTTGTAGCTGATCTCTCTACAAGTTGATTTGTGTGTAGTTGATCTTTCTACTGGTTGATTTGTTTGTAGCCGATCTCTCTACAGGGTAATTTGTTTGTAGCTGAACTCTGCACAAGGTTTTTTGTAGGTGATCTCACTGCAGGTTGATTTGTTTGTAGCTGAACTCACTAAAGGGCGATTTGCTTGTAGCTGAACTCCTTACATTGTGTCTAGTTTCTAGCTCATCTCTCTACAGGGTGATTTGTTTGTAGCTGAACTCTCTATAAGGTGATTTGTTTGCAGCTGAACTCTCTACATGGTGGTTTCTTTGTTGCTGAACTCTCTACAGGGTGTTTTGCTTGTAGCTACTCTCTACAGGGTGATTTGTTTCTAGCTTATCTCTCTACAGGTTGATTTGTGTGTAACTGATCTCTCTACAAGCTGATTTGTTTGTGGCTGAATTCTCTGCAAAGTGTTTTGTTTGTAGCTGACCTCTCTTCAGGGTGATTTGTTTCTAGCTGATCTCTCTACAGGGTGATTTTTTTGTAGCTGACCTCTCTTCAGGGTGATTTGTTTCTAGCTGATATCCCTACAGGGTGATTTTTTGTAGCTGACCTCTCTTCAGGGTGGTTTGTTTCTAGCTGATCGCTCTACAGGTTGGCTTGTTTGTAGCTGAACTCTCTACACGGTGATTTGCTTGTAGCTGAAATCCTTACATTGTGTCTAGTTTCTAGCTGATCTCTCTACAGGGTGATTTGTTTGTAGCTGATCTCTCTACAAGTTGAATTGTGTGTAGCTGATCTCTCTGCAGGTTGATTTGTTTGTAGCCGATCTCTCTACAAGGTAATTTATTTGTAGCTGAACTGTCTAAAAGGTGACTTGTTTGTAGCTGATCTCTCTGCAGATTGATTTGTTTTAGCTGAACTCTCTACAGGGTGATTTATTTGTAGCTGAACTCCTTACATTGTGTCTAGTTTCTAGCTGATCTCTCTACAGGGTGATTTGTTTGTAGATGATCTCTCTACAAGTTGATTTGTGTGTAGCTAATCTCTCTGCAGGTTGATTTGTTTGTAGCCGATCTCTCTATAGGGTAATTTGTTTGTAGCTGAACTCTCTATAAGGTGATTTGTTTGTAGTTGATCTCTCTGCAGGTTGATTTGTTTTAGCTGAACTCTCTACAGGCTGATTTGTTTGTAGCCGATCTCTCTACAGGGTAATTTGTTTGTAGCTGAACTCTCTACATGGTGGTTTCTTTGTTGCTGAACTCTCTACAGGGTGTTTTGCTTGTAGCTGATCTCTCTACAGGGCAATTTGTTTGTAGCTGATCTCTCTACAGGGTGATTTTTTTGTAGCTGACCTCTCTTCAGGGTGATTTATTTCTAGCTGATCTCTCTACAGGGTAATTTTTTGTAGCTGACCTCTCTTCAGGGTGATTTGTTTCTAGCTGATCTCTCTACAGGGTGATTTTTTTGTAGCTGATCTCTCTTCAGGGTGATTTGTTTCTAGCTGATATCCCTACAGGGTGATTTTTTGTAGCTGACCTCTCTTCAGGGTGGTTTGTTTCTAGCTGATCGCTCTACAGGTTGGCTTGTTTGTAGCTGAACTCTCTACACGGTGATTTGCTTGTAGCTGAAATCCTTACATTGTGTCTAGTTTTTAGCTGATCTCTCTACAGGGTGATTTGTTTGTAGCTGATCTCTCTACAAGTTGAATTGTGTGTAGCTGATCTCTCTGCAGGTTGATTTGTTTGTAGCCGATCTCTCTACAAGGTAATTTATTTGTAGCTGAACTGTCTAAAAGGTGACTTGTTTGTAGCTGATCTCTCTGCAGATTGATTTGTTTTAGCTGAACTCTCTACAGGGTGATTTATTTGTAGCTGAACTCCTTACATTGTGTCTAGTTTCTAGCTGATCTCTCTACAGGGTGATTTGTTTGTAGATGATCTCTCTACAAGTTGATTTGTGTGTAGCTAATCTCTCTGCAGGTTGATTTGTTTGTAGCCGATCTCTCTATAGGGTAATTTGTTTGTAGCTGAACTCTCTATAAGGTGATTTGTTTGTAGTTGATCTCTCTGCAGGTTGATTTGTTTTAGCTGAACTCTCTACAGGCTGATTTGTTTGTAGCCGATCTCTCTACAGGGTAATTTGTTTGTAGCTGAACTCTCTACATGGTGGTTTCTTTGTTGCTGATCTCTCTACAGGGCAATTTGTTTGTAGCTGATCTCTCTACAGGGTGATTTTTTTGTAGCTGACCTCTCTTCAGGGTGATTTATTTCTAGCTGATCTCTCTACAGGGTAATTTTTTGTAGCTGACCTCTCTTCAGGGTGATTTGTTTCTAGCTGATTGCTCTACAGGTTGATTTGTTTGTAGATGAACTATCTACAGGGTAATTTACTTGTAGCTGAACTCCTTACTTTGTGTCTAGTTTGTAGCTGATCTCTTTACAGGGTGATTTGTTTGTAGCTGAACTCCTTACATTGTATGTAGTTTCTAGCTGATCTCTCTACAGGGTGATTTGTTTGTAGCTGATCTCTCTACAAGTTGATTTGTGTGTAGCTGATCTCTCTGCAGGTTGATTTGTTTGTAGCCGATCTCTCTACAGGTAATCTGTTTGTAGCTGAACTCTCTATAAGGTGATTTGTTTGTAGCTGATCTCTCTGCAGGTTGATTTGTTTTAGCTGAACTCTCTACAGGGTGATTGCTTGTAGCTGAACTCCTTACATTGTGTCTAGTTTCTAGCTGATGTCTCTACAGGGTGATTTTTTGTAGCTGAACTCTCTTCAGGGTGATTTGTTTCTAGCTGATCTCTCTACAGGTAGATTTGTGTTTATTTGTTCATTGCTGATTGCTCTAAAGGTTGATTTGTTGCAGCTGAACACCCTGCAAAGTGTTTTGTTTGTAGCTGATCACTCTAAAGGGTAATTTGTTTGTAGCTGAACTCTCTCCACAGTGACTTGTGTGTAGCTGAATTCTGTGTAACTGAATTCTCTAGAGAGTGACTTAATTGTAGCTGAATTCTCTACACAGTGCATGACTTGTTTATAGCTGAACTTTCTTCAGTGTGACTTGTAATGTTCTGAATCTCTATAGTGATATATTTGCTTAACTCTCCACATGGTGACTGTCTTCTTGCTGAACTGTCTATAAGATTAACTGTTTGCAGCTGAACTCCCTACAGAATAACTTGTGATGTAATAAAATTCTATAATGGAGTAAATAAATTAGCCGAATGCTCTATTAGGGTGACTGTTCTATTAGAGTATCTCGATCTCGCATTTGCTACACGGAGTTGGCTTTCGAATCATAACTCAGTGGTTTGTAATCCGATTCTTCTGTACTACTGCAAGGACTTTCTATGAAGATTATTCCAGCTATACACCGATTTTCAGCTCATTGCTCTAAGCAGTTTGCCTAGTAGGCGTGAAAACTAATACTTTTTTATTCATAAAAATCGATCGCGTAATTGTGACACAGGTTGGGTTTTGTGTCATATCTCCGTGGTCTTTATCTCGATTCCTTTCAAACCACCAAAAGGCACTCCTACGATGGTTACTCCATCTACATAGCAATTTTCAACTCATTCCATGAAGCGGTTTACCCTGTAGGCGTGACAACAAATCGATCTTGTTTTACGCGAATAATCGGTCATAACTCCTGAACCATTCATCGGATTGGTACCAAATTTGATGCTAGGATTCGCCTTTGGACTCCCTTTCTTTGTGCCAAATTTCAAGGCAATCGGAGTACGCGTTTGCGTGTTATAGCAATTTTTGCAAGTGTGCGAAAAGACGAAGAAGAAAAAAAACGAAGAAAATTAAACGAAACTTTGGCAGCTCGTATCTCGGAAATGGCTGGAGCGATTTCCTTCAAATTTGGAATGTAGACTCCCTTGGCTGGCGGGCAACTGTGTAGCAAATTTGGTTCCAATCAGATAAGTGATCACCGAGATACAAAGGTGTGAAAATGACGTTTTCGTTCTTCCTGTCAATATACTCACGGTGTGGCGCGCCGGCTTCTTGGGCCGCACGACACACTACCGTGTGTCTTGATATGTTGTTTCATTCAACATGGGCTATATTTTTGTACCATGTTTTAACAAATTAATTAATGCCTCAGGGAGATAAAACAGAAATTGTCAAATTTCTGGGTAAAATGGCCATAAAGGTCACCAAAGGTTAAATCTGTGATGTCACTATATCAAAATAATTATGTCATAAGGAGTACTACTTATATAATGAAAGTTTCATGCTTTTATGAAAAGTGCATGATTTTTGCATTGTGCTGCCCTGCATACTATTAATATTTTGCCACCTAATGTTCAGATTGATGGTGTTCCCTTATCCACAGTCACCTCTTAGAAGTACCTGGGAATAATATTTGATAATAAACCGGATTGGTCAACTCATGTAACTGCTACTTGTAAGATGTCGTTTTATTTATTCTGGATTAATTCCCACAGGAAAACTTTTACCAACTGAAGTCATCAAGATGTGAGTAGATTTCCTTGTGTTATTTTGCCTGATTTATGCTTTACCGGTTAGGAGTCCTTTGTTGTCTCATTCAAACATTCATTACTGACAACATTTACATAACTGGGGTGAGCGTATCACTGCTTCATTGCAGAAATTTGAACATGTGTCAGAACATTGTGCCAACTTTAATTGGCTGACAGTTTCATATAAGTACCATTGCTTGTGTATACTTTACACAAGATCTTATATGGGTGGTGGTACTGTGCTGGATCCTCCAGTAGTATTTGGGACTAATCATCATACTAGATCCTCACAAAGATTTATTCACCCAACCTAGTCAATGGCGGATCCAGGATGGGGCATTTGGGGCAAATCCCCCCCCCCCCCCCCCCCCTCACTTTGTGGAGGAGCCATACTTAATTCTGATTAAAGCACTAAACTTTATGCCAGGCAAAGATCATCTCGAAAATATGTACATTTTACTAGCATTTATTACGAATTCACCTGAAACTAAAGTGAACCAAAGCCAAACTAACTACGAAACCGTCACCCAGCACCTTCGTGAGTACTAAGCGCTTTTAAAAATAATTATCGTGTTGCTGCTGTTCAGAGCCTTTAAACAGTTTTAAAGACTTCACAGCCATCTGTAAAGGCCAAAATGGCAAAAATCAACAGTGAGATACTACTAAGGGGTGTATTATTTGCTGCTTCAAAAATGCAGCAACTAAACAAGAGGATCTGGCTCTCCCTAACCAACTACAACTTCCCTGTTTGTGCCCCTCCCCTAGCCAGGTGCTGGATCCGCCCCTGCTAGTTTCTGTATAGAATGTCTTTTTACTAATTATAAGAAACTGCTTAGACATTCTGCCGCACTCTGGAGGATTGATCTGCCTGATGAAGTTGCCCTGTCCTCCATTTTTCCTTTCTTGGTGTATAATTTTACGTAATGATGTGTGTAATTTTTTGTGTGGTGTATTTGTGTTGTGTACAAATAGTACCTGTATCTGTATGCTTGTGTTCTACTTATTACTTATGTACTCGTGTGATTATTGTAGTTGTACACTGTTTTGTATTTGTTCTTTGTATGTACGCTCTTGGATGGGAGAACGGCTATGCCAAATATTTGAGCTAAAATCAAAATCCAGCTGTCTACAGACCTTTAGTACAGTAAGTACACCATATGTATTTCAATACTCGTGTACGTGCGTGCGTACGTGCGTTTTTTTAAATTTTATTATTAATTATTAATAATTTTTTAATTATTCAAACACACACACAAAATTGCATATAGTTCATCAATCAGAAAGAGGGAGCTTTCCCTCACTCACAGCAAGAGAAAAGTCAGTGAGATCTTTATGAGGCCGACCAGCAGCAGAACGACTTCCACGAAGACAAATGATAGCTGAACGTAGTAGGGAAAAAGATAATCTGCAGCGAATAAAGGTGATCATAACATTATATTGTTGATTCTTCTTTGTAGCAAGGAGTGAGGCTAATCTTTTGTAGGTGGTTTCTGCAGGCTTGCTCATTCCTCCCAAAGCTGAGAACACAAGAGGTGTGAATGATGCCCTTTCAATTTCACGCACACGTTGTTCGTAAGTCCTACGCTTTTCTCGATCATGAGACCGAAAGTAACTGGCAAGAAAATTGCAGCGATTTGTGTTGGCCAATGGATTAAACACACGAACATCAAAATAAGCTTGCTGATGACGAACACCCCAGAATCCCTGAGCTCTCACATCCAAACGAGCACCACATTCAGTATTTGCAGAGCGATGAAAAAATCGTTCACTAGAGACAGGCTGCAAAGTAGGCTCAGTGGCTACATTTGGACAAACTTCTGAAATTAACTGGGCTGTAATATCTCTAACTTCGTTATGGCGTAATGTTGGATAACCACCATGGGAACAGGTAAAAGCATGTTCAACTGTAAACGAAGCCCCACAGATACACTCAGTAGGCAGATGGAGTAGAGGCCAGCCATAACGGAGGCAAACAGCATCACGGAAATCACTCTTATGCAGAGCAAACCCATGCTCATCAATCGGTAAAGCAGTCAACCAGCTGGATGCTCCCTTCAAACAAGCAAATTCCCTAGCACGCTGCAGATCCAGAGAAAGCTGGGGATGAAGAGCAGAAGCCAACTCTTCACAGCTGTGACGGTTCTTAAGATAGATTTCCTGCTTCAAAACAAATTGCTTATCAAGTTCAGTGACAGTGAACTCAGTTATCTGTTCAATAAGGAGAGACACCAGGGGACCAGTCACTTTCTGTGAAGAATCAAACTGAGCAACAGATGACGCACATGGGTTAATAATGCCAAACCACCCAAGCGTGAAGGCAATGACAGTAATTGTCTCTCAAGATCACTAAATACACATTTACCAGTTAAGGTAGGGCAGGAAATGCAAACGGATATTTTGTTCCAAAGGGGAAAGTGACTCAGAATATTGCGTGCGTGCGTGCGTGCGTGCGTGCGTGCGTGCGTGCGTGCGTGCGTGCGTGCGTGCGTGCGTGCGTGCGTGCGTAGCTACCTGACAATATCCTGGAAAAATTTCCGCCGCCATAATCACTTTAGCTAAGGCCACTTCAACTAAATCTTTTGTTTCTCGGGCGAAATTCAGCCAAATAAGGTCGGTAGGTCGGTAAAATAAAAAAAATAGGCTATTTTGCTAGCTGAAGAGTGATATTGCAAGTCAAATGGTGGCTAAGCTACATTACGGTTGCTGTATCACTTGTGAGTAGGCAGCTATATGTTGAGATATTTAGTGTTACTTACTTTTTGAGAGCTTAAAGATAAAATTGCAACTCCTTCGTGGTGTTATCACTCTTTGCAAGGTGATCACGTGATTAACATAATTATTTTATGCTGAAAAATATAGGGTCGGTTGGGCCCGAGAAACTAAAGATTTAGTTGAAGTGGCCTAATAGATGAAGACTTCTGGAGGTTTAGACAACAAACTACATGCACTTGTGCACGCTTGCATGCATGCTGTCTGCATGATGATAAATCCTCTATAGTACCACAGATATTGCTGGGGTGCTGTGTTGCTAAGAGCCAACACGTGGAGTTCGTGTGCATGGTGTTTGCGGTGGAGGAGTAGCTGCTTTGTTACGTAATAGTTGTCACGTGGATTCGGTCACGCGTTAGGCCTGGTAGCTAGTGTCCAGCCATATAACTGTTACAATGATGCGCACCAATAGACTGGTTGCCTTTTTAAGGCGTGGTCGTTATACCGTAACCTTACCGCATACTTTCCGAGTTTGCTAAGTCAAAATGTATTACGGCCAATGGGAAAACAAATGTTTTGGTTAATTTTAGCATGTTAGTACTAGCATAGATAGTATGGTACTAGCCAGCTTTTAGAACAGAAAGTATTAGATTCGAGCGAAAACATATCAAGCGCGTAAGGTTAAGGATGAAAGAGAAGGCGATTTTCTGGCAATCTCGTATTTGCAGGGGCGGATCTAGGGGATGGGCTTTGGGGGCTGAAGCCCCCCCCCCCCCCCCCCCCCCCCCTTCACTTTTAGGCTTTACTTGATCAATATGCTGAGGATTATAATGAAATTTTGTCTTAGCAAAATTATATGACCACTAATAATATAAATCTCATAAACCCACCTTATAAACATCTTTCCAAGGCATCATAATTATTGGATTTATGCTAAAGGTGATGCAACAAGGACCCGGATCAGCATTGGAGCCGAGGTGTACAAGATCGAGATACTCTAATAAAACAGTCACCTAACTACTCTAATAGAACATTCAGTGTAAGCATAAAAGTTGATTCTGTTATAGAATCTGCCTGCGCCTATGCATACGATGAAGTGTATTGGTTGTTTAAAAGGTTTGTTCATCTACTTGTGTAGTTATTACCAACACTGGAATACTTAATTCAGGTACACAATTCCATTGAAATGCTCTCAGATTCAATTTTATATCATTCAAATTTCAAAATTTTCCAATTTCAACATTATTATTTTATCATGCAGGAAATTGTGAGAAGTTGCATCATGTGCTTGGTTTGTCTGAACCTACCAAACCTTTCCATTAGCAAATGCTGCAGAGAACCTATATCTATAGGCAGCATATAAAATATCTACAGGCAGAAATATGCATTTTATGTGGAAATGTCTCCAAATTGCAGTATTTCAGCATCTATATTTCAAAATTTTCCTGGAGGGGAGGGGGCATGCCTCCAGACCCCCCTAGTTCCAAGCATGCTGGGAGCACACCTCCACTCAACAGATAGTTAGCCCCCCATTTTATAAATCCTATATCCGCCCCTGTTTTGGAAAAGCAATAAAAGTCGTCTTCTTTTTAAATTTTTTTTCCAGGATTGATGGAATGCCCTTGCCACCCCCAGCACTGGCTGTCAAATGCTGGACAGCTGGATAAGGCCACTCCAAATAAATTCTCTGTTTCCCGTCCACTGCCCGCATCTAATTACTGTCAGCTATAAATATTCCATTATTCCATATTCTTCCATTATTTCCAGTTATTCTTGCATACTGAGAGGCTCAGTAAAAGCCATCTTGAAACAGTGTCAACTCACGTGTAGGCAGTGCTATCGAGTTGGTACAAGCTTCATGTTTGCATTATTTTTGCAACTTGAAAAGGAAGGAATAAGCTTAAGCATGCTTTTATGCAGCTTTTTATGGCTGTCCCAGGCAAATAATGGCTTGAAAAGCTGCCAATCTTATAATGAAATAATGAAAATGGACTGCCCGCTCGCATGCAAATATGCTTGTGTCCAGGACAGGAAACAGAGAATATAATTGGAGTGGCCTAACACCAGCGACAGTAAAATAAACTATACACGAGGGCATCAGCATTGAGCCTGCCCTCGGAATAGGTCAGATCAATGCAAGCAGGTATTGGACAATGTACAGAAGATCGATGTCCACTCAGGCACGTGATGGCAGACCTTAACAGTGAGAAGCAAAGCCTACATCTCAACCAAAACAAGCATTTGCTATAGTTCATATCCCATTTGTCTGCCAACATGGAAACTAACTTCTTGTAAACTGTGGTAGCAGATGGCCCCATGCCGCCACTAGCTGAAAACACCAGAGGAGAAAAACATGCCCTCTCAACCTCTCTCACTCCCTCATCATAAGCACGTCTCTTTTCTTGCTAACATAGCACCGGGACAAAGGAGACTGCGAATAGGAGCTTGCAAATGGGTTAAACACCCTAATGTCAAAAAACGCACACTACCTGTTTGGGCCCCAAAAGTCCCAGGCTACCACATCAAGTCTCACACCATCCTCCCTATTAGCAGTGGCATACCGAAGAGGCTCACTATCCAGGGGCTGGAGAGCGGGCTCAATGCCAACATCAGTGCACACCTCACTAAGTGGTTCTGCTGTTAGATTACATAGTTCATTGTGGCGAATCAATGGAAAACCACCACAAAGACAGCTAAAGGCATGTTGTACAGTGAAGGATTTGCCACACACACACAAGTCTGAGGCAGGTCTGAAAACGTTCTTCTTAAGACCTCGCTACTAGTCAGAAAGATATTTAAAATGTTTTATATCTTTAAAGAATCCATACCATTTGCTAAGCTATTTTTAACAAAGGGTTTTTGTTGACTTCTTGACCAACATTCGTAACACGGAAACACGTGTTTGCTCACGTTACACAAGGACACGCCCTAAAAAGGCAACCCATCTATAGTAGTCCACAGGTCACTTTAGTTTACTAACAATTTATTTATTTATTATTGCTGAGCAGCCAGCACTGCTGATGTGCTCAGGAAAAAAAAATCACACATGTACATTACTACAGTAATTAGAAATGTTAACTGAGAAAGAGTCAGAGTCATTTAAATCAATTAGGAATTGTGGCAACGAGTTCCAGTCTTGAGCTGTTCTGGAGAAAAACCTTTTTTGGTAAGCTGTAGTAGATGTTGTAGGGAGTATGAAATGGTACTGATGATATTGCCTGGTTTCTCTGGTCATTGGAAGATAATTGGATGGAAATAAATAAGGGAATTTGGTTGTGAAGTGCTTTGTAAAATGTCTGCAGTCTGGATATCTTGCGTCGAGTTTTAAGTTCAGGCCAGGAGAGATGTTGGAGCATGGAAGTAACTAAACTGTATCTACTGTAATCTTTCAATACCCATCTTGCTGCTCTTCTTTGAATATTTTCAAGTTTATGTACATCACAGGGTCCCATACTACTGAAGCATATTCCAGTTGTGGTCTTACCACTGCTAAATATGCTGCTGCTTTCACTTTGTGTAGAACAATTGCTTAGGTTTCTCTTAAGAAAGTTTAATGTTCTGGATGCTTTTCCTGTTATTTTGGATACATGAGGTGACCAAGATAAATGTTTATCCAAGAGTACTCCAAGGTATGTATGTCTATCAGTAATTGTTAAGGTATGGTTGCTCAGTTCATAGTTATGAATGATAGGTGACTGAGATCTGGTGCATCTTATTACAACACATTTGGATACATTAAACCTAAGTTGCCATATGTGTACCCATTCTGATAGTCTGTCAAGATCTTGCTGAAGGATGGAAGCATCATTCCATCTACAGTGTTGCTAAGAGCTAGAAAGTAGCGCTTATAGGCGCCTAAAATAGGGTTGGCGGCGCCAGACTAAATTGCCACATGGATACACGCAACTTCATCAAAAATGCTTGGAAAGATTGTTGTTGATTTCTTTATCATTTTTGCTCTTTTGGTGCGATGTGACTACGCAGCAAGCCCCAACATATTGATGTTCGTGATTGATGATCTGGGATGGAACGATCTTAGCTACAAAGGATCAGACATTAAAACACCGACCATCGATAAGTTTGCCAGCGATGGAATCCGATTGCAACAATATTATGTCCAACGAGTATGTTCACCTACGAGATCTGCTATAATGTCTGGTCGTTATCCTTATCACATGGGGTTAGACAGAAGAGTGATCGAAAATGGAAGGCCATTTGGTTTGCCATTAAATCAGACAACAATTGCTAACGAGTTGAAGAAAGGTGGCTACTCTACTCATTGTGTGGGTAAGTGGCACCTCGGTATGATGAAATGGGAATACACTCCAACGTACAGGGGATTTGATACTTTCTATGGTTACTATGATGGAGCAGAAGACTACTTTACTCACATTCGTGATGATGGGCAGAACTTTAAAGGATTAGATTTCAGGAACAATACAAACCCAGAAACTGACAAAAATGGAAGTTACAGTACCTTCTTGTTTACTAAAGCTGTTGATCAAATTATTGCTAAACATGATAGTAAAGAGGGACCTTTCTTTATTTATGCTGCTTTTCAATCAGTGCATTCTCCATTACAAGCTCCTCGAAGTTACATTGATGACCCTGTGTGTCAATCCATACCTTATAAAAAGCGTCGTACATTTTGTGGGATGTTACGAGCTGCTGATGAAGGAATAGCCAACATTACTATGAGATTACAAGAAAGGAATTTATTAGATGATACAGTAATTTTATTCACTACAGATAATGGTGGGCAAACAGGGGAAGGAAGCAGCAACTGGCCATTAAGAGGTAACAAGGCTACTGTATTTGAAGGAGGTGTTCGTGGTACAGGATTTGTATGGAGCTCCAAGTTACCAAAACTGAACTATGATAATCATCAATTAATTCATGTGAGTGACTGGCTACCAACAATAGTAGAAGGTATTGCAGGATTAGAACTTGACAGAAACAAATGGAAATTAGATGGATATAATGTATGGCCAGCTATCACAATGAACAGTCAGACTCCTCGCAAAGAATTGCTGGTCAATCTAAACCCTCCATATAAAGGATTTATGGGTCAAGCTGCTATGCGGGTTGGAGATTGGAAGCTTATAGTTGGACTACCCAACTGCAGTTTAGCACCAGCAAAGTTTGGTGATATGTGTCCTGATGGCTGGGTTCATCTAAATGGAACGATAGATCTTCCACCATACACTCCAACCTTCACATGGTTGTTCAACATTAAAAAAGATCCAAATGAGAGGAATAATCTTGCAGACCAACACCCTGACATGGTTAAACAGTTAAAGGAGAGGATAGAATATTACAATTCCACACATATTGAACAGCTCAACCCCCCTCTTGATCCTAAATCCAGCCCTTCAAATTTTAATGGTGTATGGACCCCTTGGCTTGACTGATGATATTACATTACACACATTTATCTAATATTTCTTGTATATACTGTAATGCTATTGTAATTGATAGTGGTATGACTGTTGGTTGCTTTGCATACATGTACGTAGCATCTGTATCATGTGTAGGCTTTATCTTGTAGGACATTATGTACTATTCTTGTATATTCAGTGTTGAACTTGATTAGTAAAATATAGCTGCAGTCACAGGCTGTCCAAAGATCTATGGTTGAAATTTTCCAAGTGAGAAATTGATACAGAGTAATCTCATTGATCATGCACTGTCCCATTAAAAGCCAAAATGTTTGGTTCATATATATACACATATATATAGATGGTTAGTTTAGACAGGTTCTACTGTACAGCCAAATATGGTGGCTTCATTAGGTGGTGCAGGGTCAGACTGCTTTTCAGCTAGTTGAATTTGCATAAAGATTGAGATATACTTTAATAGAGCAGCTCATCAATATACTCTAATAGGACAGTCATCACAAGAGCATTTAGTATAGCATATAGCCTCTGTTATAATTACAATGCTCCAGTCTTCAAATTGCTTTTCAAAGGTTTCAGTGCCACATGGAATTGTATTGGTCTAATTGATCAAGCATGCCCTGCATTAGCAATCAAAAGTGCCTCTCAGGCTGTATTGATTATCTAAATTCACTTTCAGAATATTTTTGCACCACTGATGAAAGTAAAATTAGATACTAGCTAGATATGAAATTGAACTAGTATATTAAAAATTATAAATTTAAAAGTGAAGTAGGGATCCAAGCGATGAAAAGTAGTGAAACAAGAGATGAACAATGGTAGCTATTACAGCATAGCTTAGTGGGAAATCCCTACTTTGGCATGGTATAACAATTATTTTATGTTCAATGCCAAAGTAGGGATTTAATGACAACTCTCTCATTAGTAGCCAAATCTGGCATTGTGCCATGTCACCTTTAATAGCATGGCATAGCACAATTAATTGTGGCTTTGTATTTCCAAAAGTGGCAATAAATCGTATGTCAATATTAGCAACAATTTGCAGGATTGTTCCAGTACAATGACCTTACATCACTTGGTTTTCAATGCATTACATACACATACACAATAGGGTATGTCCTGCACATACGTAGGGCAGTACTGGTGCTAATTGCCACATTTGACAATGAAAGATCCTAAAATCTGCCAAATTTGAAACACAATACAATACCAACTATGGTAATAATGAAGTACTCTACTTCTCCCTAACCAGCCAGTTACAGTGATGTAAACTTAACTTTAAAAAGCAATATTAACAGATACAAACAGCAGAGAAAAATTTTTACAATGGCTATATGTTCTACACACATCAGCAAAGTACATACAGTGTTTACATATTTAGTATCTACAAGGTCATCTGGATGAAAACAAATGACACCCTAGAAATTTTTAATGAAGAGACCTACTTAGCTGATGTCAAGGAGGAGGTAGCAATGTGCATTTCTCACAAGAAAATACATTATCCCTTACCTGAGAATCTACGCTTAATTCACACTGCTTATGAAGCAGGTGACTGACAGTTTCCAGCTGCTCTAGTTCCCAAATATAAGCTACACAGACTTGTAAGCATGGAAACTTTTATATCAGTGAAGATCCAATTACTACTGGATGGTTCTTTCCTAACAAAGCGGTGATTCACAAATCTTCTTCTGTTGTGCTGTGTGACTGAAAGTTGTTTTATTGCAGAGCTGTTGGATGTGATTGCAAGCAGTACTATGATGGCACTGAAGATCTACTTTTTAATCTTGATAATCATAATTTTACTATGACATGCTTTATCAATACCTTCACACAATGATTGAAGGTAAGAACCCACTTGCTGCTTGTTATCAATCTGCTATTCGTAGCCACAAAAATCTTGACACCACTAAGGTGATGTCTTTAAAACTATTTCAAGCTGCTTGGGATGCCTTTTCTAGGCTATTAAATTTAAATTTTGCAGAAATTTTGAAGTGCTTATCTTGTGGAGACTTACCTGATGTGGTTGTTTGTGATAGCACTATATTGCATGGGCTTCACGTTATTCTTTGTAAACCAGAGGGTCCTTTCCCATTTTTTATAGAAGTAAGCACAGTGATCGTGTAGCTGTACAAGGTAGAAGCTTTTGTAACAATAAAGTAGCTATAACAAGGATCGCAGAAAGCTAACGGTACCAAACCCACTCACACCCAGCGAGTTCAAGATTCTGATTAACACAGTGAATAAAGATTCCCTGCCTCTTGCAAGTATCATTGCTTCATTGTCTGTATTTACTCCATACAATTCACCAGCATTATATGCTGAATTTTTTTTGTTGAACTAGCCTATAATTCACCAGTTTGTGGAATATTTCAACATTGTAATCACAAAGAAGTGTTTGAAATTCTTAAGTGCATTCAGAATGATCAGTTAGACTTGCTGGATTCCTCTAATTACTACCAACTAAACATTCTGCAGCGATATATTCCAATTTTATCTTCATTTCTTTCAAAGTGCTACAAGGAAAATCATAGTCATATGCCCTTTCTTGTGCAACAGCTTATTGGTGACATCATTGGTTGTATGCTGAGAGTACCACGATTCCAGAACCAATCCTGTCTAATTATCTACCTCCTCAAGAAGATGCACTTATCCAATTTTACCTCCATTAGCAGACCACAGAAACTATTCTGCCATCCAAAGTCTAATGTGGATGAGTGTCGTAAATATCCAGAAAGTCACCCAGTTTTAACTCCTGGAATTTTTACTATCTATTGTCAACATGGAATCTGCTATATATGGTTACCAAGTAATGGATTCCCATGAATCTCCCCGCCATCCATTTGAATTTTCAGTTCAAGATTTTATCAATCTCCAAAACTCATCATCTGCATGCAAACTGAATCAATACTGCTTAAATCGAGAACCAGCATATTTTAGTCACACGCAGCTTGCCATAGATCAATTCCATTGGAAAGGAAATGTTGGTTGCTCATCAGGTTACAATCTCAACACTTACAAAACATCCATAGCAAGCACAATAAACAGCCAAGTAAATGAGCAAGCCAATGCTGGTTTACAACATATCAAGAGCCAGTTAGCACACATGTCTCATGAAAATTTCATGCATATGATATCATTGTTCCTAGCAATAAAGAACTTGGATGCTTTAAAGAAATTGAGATGAAACTTGACAAGAATATTACAATTTAGTTGCATTATTTAAAGTCATTTTGTCCTTTCAATTTGTACATACATACAGTACTAACTTAAAGTTCAATAGATATGTATCATGAAAAAATCTGGTTGGCAAATCACAGCCTAACATATAATAAATTTGCCATCATGATTAGCAAAAATTAAGTCTGCCAAAATTGGCCACATGACAAAGTTGCCATTATTAGCAAAGATTAGCTATGCCACTACTACTGTAATGTTTAACAGACTTTGCTCTAGGATTTCTAGGACAAAAGTTCAAGTTGACCCATTGTTCTGATGGGATTTAGCATCCCTCTGGGCATCTCTGAGACACTTGGCTAATTAAATCTCGAGTAGATATTGCTTTAACCATAAATCATACTTCCCCATGCTGTCTATCTGGTACAGCACTGCATTCCTGTAAATATTCATTACATTTGCTCCAAAATGTGTCATACGTATTTTCCAACTCTTCCTTCATTTGCTTCTCATAAATCAATAGTCACATCTGAATCTTCATTTTGGTTGCTGACCCCTCGTAGCTTGTTTTAATCGTTGATCGAAAGCAGCTTCATCAGTACTGCGGGAACTAGAAGTATCACCAATTAAACTTTTATATATACTACAGAGAATATATGGATTAGTGTTTGCAGTAAAACGGCCATTAGCATTGATAAATTCTCTTCTCGTTGCTCGTGTATGGTAAACTGGTAGACTAGGTTTCAACTTCTCTATGACTTGCTGATTTGTAGTTAAAGCATCTTCAATCGTAAAACTTTCTGGTATCTTCCAAATGAAATATTGGCTTAATGTACCGCCTCCTGAATTAGATGTCAAAAGTACTGTAGACTCAGATACTCCCTTTTCTAATTCCTTACTGTTGAATAGAAAAAAAATGTTATAAAAATAATAATAATAAATTTATGTACACTCTACTTACTTATATCTTTGTTTCCTGTCACTATGAGTATAATCAACAAGAGGAAGTGGCTCATAAAGATTGCTGGAGGCAAGAGCTATCTGCAAAGGTTGAAATCTAGAAGAGACTGACTGAGGTATGTTCCAGAACCATTTTTGGCAGGTTTTAATAAACCTACTTTTTGCCATTTTTGGCAACTTCAAAAACTGGCAACTTCAAAAGCTGCCAAAACTGGCAACTTAAAAAGCTGAGAGCTTTGTCATGGAACCCGGTAAGTGCTTCAGTTTCTCTCACAAGCATCTTACGGTTATTCCAAATTGGAAGGTATCAGGTTTTATAGTTATATAGTGGTGTGTGTAACCATTGATTGTGGTTTGAGCTTCCATTTTGGTAAGAAAATGAGGTCTTCATTGCCAAGTTTGGCCTGCCTACTTTATGCCAATAATGGCAACTTTGCTACATGCCCTAGCATGGAGCCTTGGGGCACACCACTATAGTGACTGGTATGGAACAAGACTGATGACCATTTAGTAACTCGTTGTTTTCTATTAGACAAAAAAAACTTTCAAGATATTACCATAAATACCTAATTTTTGTAATAAACATTGGTGCGGAACAGTGTCAAAGGCTTTTTGAAAGTCCAAATAGATTACATCAATAGAATATCCATTATCTTAATGACAAGTTATAGTAGTCCAATAACAGAAGTAATTGTGTGGAGCATGATCTCTCTGGTATAAAGCCAAATTGGTAAGGCAGTAATACTATGGCATATTTTTGTCCTTGAATTAACATATTGCCAAAACACTTTAGGTCTAGATTTCACACCTTGGGACAGTCGCTTTTCATAGTCTTTTCTGAGGTTATGAGTTAAGCTCCTAAGCTGGTTATTAAGTGATTTAAAATTTGAGAGATCTGCAGCAGAACAAGTTGAGATATACCTATTCCAAAGATGATTCTTCCTCCTTTTCAAACTAAATACTTCAGAGTTACTATACAGACTTTTCTTTTCCTTGGGTTTATACGTAGGAACACACTGGTCAATAGTATTTTGAAAAATAGACTTAAATTGCAACCAAGCATCATTCATATCAAGGGGGTCCAGTATGGATACCCAATTAACATCACCAAGAGTTTGCTTCATTAGATCAATATTTGCTGCTCTTGTGTTATATATACTTGAAATTGTCTGTCTTCTTGGGCTCTGAGTAACATGTTAAATCAAATTGTATGCAGATATGGTCACTATTTCTCAAGGGTGGAAGATATGACAAATTACTGGCCAAGTCCTCTTCATTTGTAAATACTAAATCTATTAGGCTAGGAGATTCACCCTGTCTAATTCTTGTGGGCTCATTAACATGCTGGAACAAAAAATAGATCATTCATTGAGTCAAGAAAAGGTTCTACATGAGAATTAGTGGTTGAACCTGAAAGTTTGGACCAAGTTACTTCTTTAAAATTGAAATCCCCACAACTTAATAAGTGAGTATAGTTGTTAAATCCAGTAAACAAATCACATAGAGATGAAACACTAGAACTGAGATGACTTGTAGGACTGCGGTATATACAGCCAACTAATAACAAGTCAGATCCACAGAGTTGGATCCTAATCCATACTTGATCCTTGAAATCAGATGAGTTAAAGAACACTTGACAGGCCTGCAGCGTCTTAAAGAATATGAGAAGTGGAGAGGTAGTAATTGTCAGGATCAAAATTTAAATGAAGAAAATATCCTGGAAGTGCATGCAAACAGGGCTGAGCTAATGATAGAATTTGGTGATTTGGGAAGCATTTCAGAAATAATAATTATATCAGGGGGGTGATTGCCTGTAATTTGAGCTGAAAGAAGATCACGTTTATTTAAAAACTGATCGGCATTTGTAGGCAAAACTCTTAACATTTTGCTACCTATCGTACCAACCAAACTTTCATCAGGAAGACTGACTAGCCTGTTGAGTGTCAGTAGTTTGAGCATTTTATTAAGATGGAGTTGTCTCTCAGTAATAACGCCAGTACGGATTATCAAGTTAGTTTCACCATTAGCTTTTCTTCACTTCAATTCCTCTACAACTCTTTTGTGCTTAAGTTCTGTTCTGTCGGGAACAAGGTACAAATTATTATACTGTTCATGACATTTCAGGAAGTGGGAATGAGAAAGCAAATAAATCTTGTTGCCAACCATCTTCAAAAGTTAAAAGCATAATTGGACTATGTTTATTAGCAATTTTTGGCCCTAGGCGAGATAGATCCAAGATCCACATCCAATTTAAACACAGTGTTACATAAGGCCTTAAAAGACTCGATATCAGTCTTTTGATCAGCAGACTCTGGAAAATTATACATCACAATATTATTTTTTCTTCGATCTCTATCTGCCATCTCATCTATAACATCAAAGGCACTGCTAGAGGTCACGGGAGTTGATAATGGCAAATCTGTCTCCATATGATATGCAGACTCTTCTATTTTTGGTGTTACAATCTGAATTCACTGCTGTAATGATTGTTGCTTGGCAGTTAAGTCAGCAATTTTTAGTGAGAGGTCATCAATCTGTTTGGATATACATTCCTGTTGTATAGCAGGTTGTGGCTGAGGAAGTTTATCGCCAGTAAACAATGCAGACAGTCGATTTTCCATACTCTCTAACCTTGAGTCAACAAAACCATGATAATCATAGCTTTGTAAAGCATGGGGCAATCTTTGTAGACAGGTTAAACAAAAAATACAATGTTTTTCACAAGGCTACTCAACACATTGCACTGATCAACAAATATCTCGGTACACTGACAACTCAACGATAAATCTCACGAACTAGTCCATACAATTAGCAATAAAACGAGTCAACAACGAATCGGAACAAGAGGGAAGAAGAAGAGAGATCTAGAAACCACTCGCATCAGCAATTTTTATTTTTTTATTATTTAGTACTCATTTAGCTGCCCTACGCTGTACTTTAATTCTGCATGAACTGGCTTAATTGTAGCGTGCATAACTACCCCTATACCACAGGAATTACACGTGCGTTGCGTTGCTAAGAGTTAACAAGTGGAATGTACGTGCTTGGTATTTGCGGTAGAGGTGTGGCTACTCAATAGTTGTTTCACTCACGGCACGCAGTCACGTGGTATGCTTTATCCTCGGCTGTATCAGTATGGTTGGAAAGGTTACCACTTATCTTTTGCTTCTTGTCTTCGCATTGCAGCTAAATGATGCAGCAAAGCCAAATATATTGATGTTCGTCATCGATGATCTGGGATGGAACGATACCAGCTACAAAGGATCCGACATTAAAACACCTACAATTGACAAGTTCGCCAACGAAGGCATTCGACTGCAGCAATACTATGTTCAACGAGTATGTTCTCCGACGAGATCTGCTATAATGTCTGGTCGTTATCCTTATCACAATGGATTGGCGAGGTCAGTAATCAAAAATGGACAACCGTTCGGTTTACCCTTAAATCAAACAACAATTGCTAACGAGTTAAAGAATGGTGGCTATTCTACTCATTGCGTAGGCAAGTGGCACCTCGGTATGATGAAATGGGAATACACTCCAACATACAGGGGATTTGATACCTTCTATGGTTATTATGATGGAGCAGAGGATTATTTTACTCACTCTCGTGATGAAGGACATGGCTTTCGAGGGCTGGATTTCAGGAATAACACAACACCAGTTACTGACAAAAAGGGAACTTACAGCACTTTCCTTTTCACAGAAGCAGTTGAACAAATTATTGCCCAGCATAACAGTGACAAGGGGCCTTTTTTTATTTATACTGCTTACCAGTCTGTGCATGCTCCCTTAGAAGCACCCAAAAGTTACATTGATGATCCTGCATGTCGATCCATACCTTATGAAAAACGTCGTATATTTTGTGGGATGTTACGAGCAGCTGATGAAGGAATAGCCAACATTACTATGAGACTACAAGAAAGGAACTTGTTAAATGATACAATAATTATATTTACTGCAGACAATGGAGGACAAACAGCAGCAGGTAGTAGCAACTGGCCACTTAGAGGTAATAAAGCTACTGTATTTGAAGGAGGTGTTCGTGGTACAGGATTTGTATGGGGCTCCAAGTTACCAAAACTGAACTATGATAATCATCAATTAATTCATGTGAGTGACTGGCTACCAACAATAGTAGAAGGTATTGCAGGATTAGAGCTTGACAAGAACAAGTGGAAGTTGGATGGATACAATGCATGGCCAGCTATTACAATGAACACTCAGACACCTCGCAAAGAACTATTGGTAAACCTAGATCCCCCAAACATTGGTTTTATGGGTCAAGCCGCTATGAGAATTGGAGATTGGAAACTTATCACTGGACTACCCAATTGCAGTTTGGCACCAGCAAAGAAAGGTGATGGCTGCCCTGATGGATGGGTTCACTTAGATGGAACAATAGAGCTTCCACCACATACTCCATCCTTCACATGGTTGTTCAACATTACAGAAGATCCAAATGAGAGGAATAATGTTGCAGACCAACATCCTGACATAGTTAAACAGTTAAAGGAGAGGATAGAATATTACAACTCCACACACATTGTGCAGTTAGACCCTCCTCTTGATCCTAAATCAAAGCCATCAAATTTCAATGGTATATGGACCCCTTGGTTAGACTGATGTGTTATAAGCTTGTAAGACTTTTGTCTGATATCGATATTGCCTTGTGTTTTTGTTCATTGATAACTATGTATGTAAATATGTATATGTATCACTTTTGGGTGAGTCCTCGGATGCATATGAACAGTGTTGGGCAAGTTACTTTGTAAAAGTAACTAGTTACATATTACTTGCAACTGAAATATTTAGTTACAGTTACATATTAGCCTTAAAATAAAGTAACTATACCTGTTTAAAAGATCGATATACTATAATAGAGCATGCAGTCAGAGTCAGATCTAGATACTCTAATAGAGTAGTTACAGTATTCTTCAGAGGAGCAGTGTAGCAAGCTTATAAATAAGGAGATATGGTTGGTGATGGGGTAGCTATTGTCATTGCCAGCATATAATGACTTTTTTTGGTCTTCAACTTACAGCCTGGGTAAAGTTGTGATTCAGAATGGAAACCTCCTTGCCCCTGGGGCCCCTCTTTAACTCTTTGCCCTGGGCCCCTTAGTTTCTCTGGGCGGCCCTGCTGTGAAGCAATTCAAGTTACCATTCCAAACTTCATATTCTATCAACTCCATATTGACACCAGATATTGTTGTTTATACAACTCACAAGATGCTTCTATTTGGAATTGATTCATGGGGCCTCCTGGGGCCCCTTTCAGACTAGGGCCCAGAGCAAAATGCCCCAATTGCCCCCCCCCCCTCCTGTGGGCAGCCCTGCTTCACGGGTGTGGTGGTTGTCCAAGTCAGCAAGTACACATGAACAAATGGGCAAACTTTGATGAGCATATAGTTGTCAGAATATAAAAATCTGGTTATGGTGATAGGTTGTTGTAAGTTGAATGGAATCACATAATAAGCATTTTGCATCACACTGAATGAATCACCTCTACACAAATTGACAGCAGTGGGTAGCAACTCGTAAGAGAAAGGATAGCTAACTGGGATGAAAACCTCAATGCCAGAAGCATTTTCCAAGTCCTACAAGAGTTTTCTAGTCTCGTTTTCATTTCAGCAGAGTCACTGAAATTGTAATGTGCTAAACTAAAGTCTGGAAATTACTGATTGAAGTATAGAGTTAGGGTAATCCCTCATCTAGCACAAAGGCATACTGTATAAATCAAGGGCGGTGGGGCCAAAGAGTGAGGGCACCAAGCCAGCTGTAAGTTGAAGACCAAAAAAAAAAAAAGAAAAGGTCACAGTCTGCTGACAATAGCTGCTCTCCACCAATTATACCTTTAATTTATAACTACACACATACATAGTTAAGTAACTTGCTACACTGCTTCTCTGAGTACTGTGACTGCTCTACTAGAGTATCCAGATCGTGATTGTTCTATTACTAGAGTATCTCGATCTTTTCTTGCAAACAGTGTCCCATAAAGTGAAGGGGGGGCATGGCCCCCCTGTCTCCACCGCCTATGGTATAAATGCTAACGTCACATGTAGCTAGTGTACTTTTAAAGTGACTTTGAAAATTATACATTTGATATTTGATTTGATTTATAATTTAAACTCAAAACCCGTCGGCACCATGCAGCCGTTCTTCCCTGGTTGAGTACACACAACAACAAAAAAACAACACTACAAACACACATACATTATGGCATATAGTACATGACACATGATACAACCACAAGAATACAACACAAAACATACAGAAAATAATTACAAAATCAATTAAGTAACTGACAATAAACATAAAAACAGTTCATCAGGAAAATCTCTTGCCATCACCATTTCCTCAGGTAAAGCATTCCACCACATAGTTGACTTATATCTAAAATGTTTTTGTGCAAAAGACAATCGACATCGCATCAGCTGAGCAAAAAATTGCAGAAGTTCTAGTATGGTAGGAGTGTGTACTACCAAACACAATTGGTGGATCTAATGGTAAACGTTGGTACTCGAAGATTCTATGCAGAGCACAAAGAGAGCGATACTGGACTAATAGTTCAAAAGGTAACCAGTTCAATGAGTGGTAATGATGACTAACATGGTCATACTTGTGAAGACATCTACACAAACGGCGTTCAAATGAACAATGTGGCAATGAAGGACCCCACACAGGCAGGCAATAGATCAAGTGAGAAGAAACTAAACATTCTGCGAGAGTTTTCAAGAAGTCATCTGTAAGGACATGCCGATGTTTACAAAGCAAATGCAGATAGTATGACATGAATTTACACACTTTTGAGACATGGCAATACCATGTTAAATGCTCATCAAATATCAGACCAAGGTATTTCTGTTTGGGCACCACAGATAGTATAACATCATCCATCACAATTGGTGGGTAACCATGTAGCAATCTTCTATTAGACACTCTAAACCACATGACAGATGACTTGCTGTAGTTCACTGTCATCTTATTAGCACTGGTCCACTGATCAATTAACTTCAACTGACTATTCATCAATGAAGCTACATCATCCTTAGTAGGTGCACTGCATATAATAGTGGTATCGTCAGCATACTGTAGCAGTAAACCACCGGTGACTTGAGATGGTAAGTCATTAACATATATTATAAATAAGAGAGGGCCCAATGCACTGCCCTGAGGAATGCCTCCTTTCATAAAAGCCCAATCAGAAAAACTATCAACACCTTTAACCCTGTGCTGCCTGTCTGATAAATAATCTTTAAACCACACAAGTACTTGAGGACTCAGATTCAAATGGTGTAACTTGGTAAGTAAGGTAACATGGTCCAATGAGTCAAAAGCCTTACGAAAGTCCAGGAATGCTGCACACACAGGATGCCCAGTATCGAGAGATTGAACAATACAATCAACAGCAGCTAAGAGTATGTCTTCAGTTGAACGGCCACAGCGATAAGCACCCTGCATGATGGGGATGAAGTAAGGATCTCTGCTCCAAGTAGGAACTAAGCTGGATAGAAACAATTTTCTCCAAAATCTTGGCCAGCACAGGAACCACAGAGATAGGGCGGAAGTTACTAGGATCATCTGAAGGTCCACCTTTATGAATTGGGGTAATGTGAGAGCACTTCCACTCAGATGGAAATACCCCACTAGACAAAGAAATATTGAATAAGTCAGTCAGTGCAGGAGCAATCTCAGCGGAAACTTCCTTAAGGAATCTAGCTGACAATCCATCAGGACCAGTAGATTTTCTGGGGTTCAGTGACTGCAAATGAGACAAGACCACTGAAACAGGGATCTCCATGAAAACAAAAGGATCAGATCCAACTGAAAAATCTGGAACAGCAAAATTACACGGACTCTGGTGATCAGAAGTTATAGCCACATTTTGAAAATGATTATTAATAGAGTTCAAAGAGCCAATTTCTGGTTGAGGGGATTGGCGGCTCTTATTCCTACCAAACATATTGTTAACATAACTCCAGACTTCAGCTGCCTGACTAGGTACACTGTGACCACAAGATAACAGAGATCCCAAATGATCCAGCTTGGCCTCTCTAATAGCAGTCTTCAACTTGTTCTTCATATGCGAGTACAAACTCCTATCAGCAGAATCATCAGTCCTGTCGGCTTTACGTTTGGCCTTGTTCTTAAGTGAGAGATATGTTCAGTAAACCAAGGAGTTGGCTGCTTAAAATGACGGGAAAACACCTTATGAAGTGGCATGTAATCATCAAGCACTTGGGTTAACATAGCATGAAAAAATTCCATTTGTCGTCGACATCAGTAAACAAATCCATCAAATGCCATGGAGCTGATTGTAAGGAGGCTCTTAACTCTGTCCAATTACATTTCTTAAAAGTACATGGCACATGGGAACTCAGGATGTAATGAAGTGCTCCTACATCTGCAGTCTAGTCATCTAGTCCACAGTAAAATTACACCTATAGCGCTGGTAGCTACTGTGCTGGCAGTGTTGGGCAAGTTACTTTGTAAAAGTAACTAGTTACATATTACTTGCAACAGAACTATTTAGTTACAGTTACATACTACCCATAAAATAAAGTAACTGTAATAATATTACATATTATATTACTTTGTGTCCACAGCCTTAAGCTGTCACGTGTGAAACTACCACCTTATCGCGTGACATGATTGCGTTGTTGGACAGTGTACAAATCTTGGTTATAAGTAAGAAGCTAGTGAATAAGCTTCATTCAATAGGCCTCGTTACTCCATTGTGGTTAGGCGTTACTCAGAGGATTACTAACGAGATTAGTAACTTCGTTATAATATTACGTCATATTAGACTCGTTACAGTAATTATATTACTTGGGTAACGCGTTACGTTTGTAAGTAAAGTACTGAGGATTTTCTGTCCGTTCGAACATTGCGTACTGCGTGTTTGACTTACTTCACATGGATAATAATTCAGTACGTAATACGGCTGTACGCGATACGCAGTACGCAATGTTCGAACGGACAGAAAATCCTCAGTATCTTGCGTTATTTTCATAGCGTATTTCGTTATATTACTTTGTTACCACAAAAGTAATAATATTACGTAACGCGTTACTTACTCCCAACACTGTGTGCTGGGTTCACAAGAGCATTGTGGCCAGCAAAATTATCTATTATTGTGCTAGTACTAAAAACAAGTGCACTATTATAACACATCCCCAGTTTCAGCATGATACTTTGTTGTGCACGAAATGTGTAGAAATAGCACACTTAAAACAGCACATCTGCTAAAACAGCTGCAGTGCACTGTTCAACTTACAAGTATGCTAAAGTAGCACACTCATACTACAATAGTACAAAACAGCACACTAGCATGTCAAATTAGTGTGTCAATGTGCTGTTTAGAGAGATGGTGTGTTGTTTTAGCACACATTAATTTTAAGCACACCTTACTGTGTCAAAATATCACACCTCGGTGCTAAATTAGCACAAATGGAGTGGCACATGTACATGTGCTGAAACTTGGGACATTTTAGTGTGCTGTTTTAACACACCAGTTTATACTGTTTGGCTATTAGTTGTTAATTAGCAACCTTTTGAAAGTTTGCTAGAAATGAAAATCAGTGATATAGTATAGCGGCACAACCAAAATACTGTTTACTTTTTCATAAAGCCATGAAACTTTCCACATAAATAGTACTCCTCAATACATGTATTTTGCCGTTGCTGATTTGACCTTTACTGCCATTTTTGTACAGAAAATTGATCATTTTGTCTTTAACTCCCCGAGGCAGTAATTAACTTGTTAAAACGTGGCGCCAAACAAAAGATCTTGCTGATGGAAACAACTTGGTTTTTATTTGAAGTCTGCAATAGGAGATTTCATTCTTAAGTTATGAGTATTTTATAGCAGCAAATTTTGATAAATTTATGCATAATTATCTGCCCACGGGTTATTCACACCTCGAGGGTAGGTAATTTTTTTAATTTTGCAGCTAGTAAAAATGATCATAACTTTGTAATGAAATCACGCATTGACTTCAAATAAAACCAAGTTGTTTCTATTGGCAAGAAATTTTGTTTGGTACCATGTATTAACAAGTTAATTACTGCCTCAGGGAGATAAAGACAAAAATGATCAATTTTCTGTACAAGTATGGCCATAAAGGTCACCAAAGGTCAACTCAGCAATGGCACTACAAATATCTAAAATTACATGTCATGAGGAATACTATTTGTGTGGAAGGTTTCATGGTTTTATGAAAGTGTACAATTTAACTTATGGGTGCCCAGTGTTAAAGCTGAAAAAAAAAGAAAAAAAAAGGTCGCCAGCGTACGTGACTGCTTTATTAGAGTCATTGACTGCTCTATTAGACTATCTCGATCTTTTCAGCAATATATGGTACAGTGTGCTGACACCATTAGTTATGCAACTGGAAATATTTATGGGTGCTGGGCACCCATGCTTCCTACGCCCCTGTATTGCCAATTTTGGGGGCTATGCCGCTATACTAAATACTCGACTAAATAATGGAAAGCACTGGCGGATTATCAATCAACTTTATTTGACAGAAGTGGCACTGGGGACTCAGCCCCCACCCCCTCGACTTTTGAGATGGGTCCAGTTTGCGCTGTCCCATTGCTGAGGCACCTATCGTTGTGCAGGTCGCTGAGGCCCATATTTAAAATAACTTGTCTTTGTTTATTATGTACTAGCAGTTTTATCTTATGTCATTAATTAGAGTAAGTTAACAAAAAAAAACTTTTGAGATGGTGCAAATTGCTAGTCCATAGCTATAACACAATGCTCAAAGTAACTAACCTACAAGAAGAACTGCAATCAATGATTGCTGAAGCTAAATCAGAATTTGAATCCAATCTTGCACTAACCTATGTCCATACCAACAACAACAAAATACTTCAGTACATCTCTAGTATCAAAGGTCATGACCGTCATCCCAATCAGATGTTCTACAACGACAAGAAAGCATCAACTGATTCTGAAAAAGCCCAGCTGTTCAACGATTACTTCTACTCTGTATTCTCATCTAGTGACCAGCCAATAAACAACTTCGACACTACACCTAGCTCTGATGATTCACTACATGACATTGTAATATCTCAATCTGATGTTTTTGATATCCTTACATCCCTTGATGCAAGCAAAGCAAGTGGAATTGATAACATTAGTCCCAAAATATTCAAATACTGTGCTGCACCACTGCTCCAAGTTATCTGCCACTTGTTCTCTGCAAGTTTGCAGAATAACTCCATTCCACAAGAATGGCATACTCATTGCGTGATCCCTATTTATAAAGCTGGGGACAAGTCATCAGTATCTAACTATCGACCCATTTCCTTACTGTGTATACTCTCCAAAGTTCTAGAAAGAATTATTTATAACAACATCATTAGACACATACAAGGTAAACTTACAGAACATCAATTTGGATTTCTCCCAAATAGATCAACATTGCAACAACTGCTACTATTTACTGAAAAACTTCTTGAAACCAAGTCGGAAGTGGATGTAGTGTACATGGATTTCAGAAAGGCATTTGACTCAGTATCCCACAACGGCCTTCTCGATAAGCTCTACTCTATTGGAATAACAGGCAAACTATGAAGTAGTTTCAAGAATACCTGCTACAAAGATTGCATTGTGTTAGAATTGGTAACTCATTATCAACATTCTGTAATGTCCTCTCTGGAGTTCCCCAAGGGAGTGTATTAGGACCCCTTTTGTTTGTCATATTCATAAACGACCTTCCCAACACATTCAATCTGCATTACCCTTCGTATTTGCTGATGACACCAAATGTCTACTGGCAATCACATTCACAGAGGCTATTGGTAAACTACAAAGTGATGTCAATAATACAGCTATGTGGAGCCACTCTACAGACTTATTATTTAATGAAGCCAAATTTGTACATGTTTGTTTCTGGGCTAAACCACCCTTTGATCTGGACACCACAACTTACACAGTTAATGGAAACTCTATAAAGCAACTCTTACAACACAAGGATCTTGGTATCATTTTCTCCTACAATCTCAATTGGACAGACCACTATAAAACTATCACTACTTAAGCATATCAGATTCTAGGCTTGATCAGACGTAGATTTAGGGTCAATTGTATAGAAGCTAAAAAGCAACTCTACATTTCCTTGGTTAGATCACAAATAATGTACTGCTCACAAATATGGAGACCTCAACTAATAAGAGATATAACTACCTTGGAACGTGTACAGAGTAGAGCTACTAAATTCATACTGAATGACTACATCTCATCTTATACTGAAATCAAGGCTACAACAACTAAATTTATTACCGTTAATGTACATCTATGAACTGACTGATTTAATGTTTCTGATCAAATCCTTGAATACACCAACAGACAACTTTGACATCAAAAATTTTATCTCTTTTAAACACCAACAACACTAGATCTGGAAGTCACTTAAAACTACGCCATCCTAGGACATTATCCACCTATCATCATCATTTCTATTTCAATCGAATTGTGAATCATCTACCTGTTATAAACTTATCTTTACCACCTCATGTCATCAAACAAAAGCTAACAAAACATCTATGGGACCATTTTACTACTGAACTCTGACCAATCCTGTTCATTTCATTACTTATGTCCATGCCACCGATGCTCAAGACAACCAATCTCCACCAATTTTCTCCCTCTTTAATGACACTGAACTGCAAATTAGTAATAAATACATAGTTATTCTACATAGTTAAGTAATAAGTAATTGTAATGTAGTTCATTATAATTAATGTATAGCTGTACATTTCTGGCTGTGGGCACAGATTGCCCACTGACCTTTGATGCAGATTCTCCTGCTTCAAAAAGCACTATAAATAAATAAATTAATTAATTAAATAAATATATACCTGCATGGTCAAATTCTTGTTCTTTGGGAGCAAGGAATTTCATCTGACCAATCTCGTCCTGGCGACATATACTACCCTGACTTTCATCTTGGTCGTCCTGCCTATTTTGATCTCTCCATCAGGAGTACCACTCAGTCTGCTGTCATATTTTCTGCTTCTTCTCAGGCTGGGGTGGCCGCTGCTGTTGGTAAGATAGCTAAGGACACTCAATACCAGGACATTGTGAATGATAATGGAGGAGATTTTATCCCTCTTGTATGTGAGACCTTTGGTGTTTGGTCACCATATGCCCTATCAATTTTAGGTTCCATAGCTGACAGAACAACTGTTAGAAACGGTTTACCTCGAAAGTTTGCTAGGCGCCAACTTCTCCAGCAACTGTCTGTGACTTTGTGGAGGTACAATGCAAAAATGATACTCCGCCATGCCAGTATTCGCTTACTGCTGAGGACGAATTTCCTGACTTTGACATTGGTTAAGTTAAGTACGTAGGTAGTAATAAGTATATAGTTAGGTAATAAGTAGTAGTACGGTGTAGTTTTCCGTATGTACGCAGGGGCGGATCCAGAGTTTCGAAAGAGGGGGGCACCTTTCTGAAAAACAGTTGAAGACCAAAAAAAAAAAAAAAAGGTCACAGCAATAATAGCTAGTTATCCTTACCAACTATATCACGTCTGTTATGTAAAATAAAATCCTATTTGTAGCTTCATAGGTAAGCTACACTGCCTCATGAACATTGTGACTGCTTTATTAGAGTAATTGACTGCTCTATTAGAGTATCTCGATCTTGTATGCAATTTCTTGAAGGGGGGGGGGCATTTGCCCCAAATGCCCCATCCTGGATCCGCCACTGGTACGTGTGTTTCTACTTGTAATCTTTATTCACAGATATGATTTGTAATTCTTGACTACTCTATTAGACTATTATCTATAATATGACGCCAAAACTATTAAGAAATTAAAAATTTTTATAGTTAATTACTTTGTGCATGTCACGCACGCACGAACGAACGAACGCACGCACGCACGCACGCACACGTGTATGTCAGCGTTGAAACCGGGTCACTACTGCTGACCCGGATGACCCACTGACCCGGATTGCTATCCGGGTCAGACCGGAGGCGCGCGATAAGAGCTATGTTTCGGGTATTCTCGAGCGAGCGAGACTACGTTTTGAGCGTTCGATTCGTGTTGAGTAAACGAGTAGTTATGTGATAACTAAGCCGGTAAGTTTAGAATTTAAAATCAGTCAGTGGGTTTGGTTCCACGTAGCTACTGTGAGTTTACAGACAGAAATTGGGTGTGGCTTCATACATACTTAGTATTGCAATTTCCCAATATATTAAAATGGGTGTGGCTCACAAAAGTACTTAATATCCTGCTGCAAGACTAGACCTAGACTATATACAACTCATACATTAATCGATTAGTGGGCTCCACGTAAGCTTGCAGACAGAAACGGACACAGTTTCATGCTACAGACTGCACTTACTAATAAATGGGCGTGGCTGAGTGTATGTTTGTAACGTGATAAGTGGGCGTGGCTCATGAAAGAGCTACGCGACTAGCGTTTATAGGTTCCACGTCGCCAAATGATCAATTTCGTTTCTCACGTGATCCAATCCGGGTCAGACCCGGATAATTTGTAAACCGGGTCAGACCCGGATGACCCGGAGAAAATGTGACCCCCGGTTGACCCGGATGACCCGGATGACCCGACCCGGTTTCAACGCTGGTGTATGTGTGTTGTGTTATTGTAATTTTGTCAAAGGGCACAGCTGAAGAACATTACAGCCTATTTTGGCTGAAGCTGTTTTTCCTGTATAAACAGTTATATAGACTAGCTATATCTGATAGCTATTATAAAATACAAAAATATCAAAAAGTAATACTATCACATTTTTGGAGTGGATGGGGTGTATTAAGGTGTTTCATTTCTGCAGCGATTTCAATTCTACCTATAGCAAATTGACTATAAATCCGAACACATGTACGAGACTGGCAAAAAATCCGCTGCATGCATCCATGTATATGTATCAGCGTTGAAACCGGGTCGGGTCATCCAGGTCACATTTTCTCCGGGTCATCCGGGTCTGACCCGGTTTACAAATTATCCGGGTCTGACCCGGATTGGATCACGTGAGAAACGAAATTGATCGTTTGACGACGTGGAACCTATAAACGCTAGTCGCGTAGCTCTTTCATGAGCCACGCCCACTTATCGCGTTACAAACATACACTCAGCCACGCCCATTTATTAGTAGTGCCAGTCTGTAGCATGAAACTGTGTCGTTTCTGTCTGCAAGCTTACGTGGAGCCACGCCACTAATCGATTAATGTATGAGTTGTATATAGTCTAGGTCAAGTCTTGCAGCAGGATATTAAGTACTTTTGTGAGCCACACCCATTTTAATATATTGGGAAATTGCAATACTAAGTATGTATGAAGCCACACCCATTGCTGTCTGTAAACTCACAGTAGCTACGTGGAACCAAACCCACTGACTGATTTTAAATTCTAACTTACCGGGCTTAGTTATCACATAACTACTCGTTTATTCAACACGAATCGAACGCTCAAAACGTAGTCTCGCTCGCTCGAGAATACCCGAAACATAGCTCTTATCGCGCGCCTCGGCTTAATTTAATCCGGGTCAATCAGGGTCACATCCGGGTCAAATCCGGGTCTGACCCGGATTGCTATCCGGGTCAGTGGGTCATCCGGGTCAGCAGTAGTGACCCGGTTTCAACGCTGATATGTGTATATGTGACCCAGTCTGACAAAAACCGGGCCTATCGCCTATTTAAATGTATCGAAAAATTCCGGTTTTAAGTATTAGTGTGTTGTAGCTCGCCGTATCTAGTCTCGCGTGCCAGACGGTTTGTGTGGGGGAGGCAAATAAACCGTCTGGTCACTGTTGCCCACATTCCGGGACCACTGCCGGAATGTTGCAGAGCCAATCAGATCGCTTCGCGGACTCTGTGACGAAACAAACACTAATAATTCAAATGCTTAGTGTAATAAAGAACTGAATCTCGCTACACAGATTACTTTTTCGAAAGTTTAACAACGCCATGGGTTTAGGATCTTTGTTTCTCTAGTACAGGGCTCTTAAAAGCGTTGGTATAAGAACGATTATGGTTCACTACGGATTTGTGAAACGGCGGAATTGTAGAGGAAGACGTTCAGCAATGTTTCGAATACGTCACCAGGACAATACCAGTACAATTATCGTCTTAGTCAGCTCACAGAAGTGATTGGAACGATTATTACATCATCCTTGGCGAAAAACAATACCGTAATTGCATTCCAGTGAGTTCACGGAAGTGTGCAACAGTGACCAGACGGTTTATTTTGCCGCCCCCCCCCCCCCCCCCCCCCCCACAAACCGTCTGGCACGCGAGACTACGCCGAATCCTGGGGTTGGAGAGATTTTTTTTCCTTACTTTGGCCCCTTTTCTGTTACATCTTATTCAGTCAGTAAGGTCAAGTCACTAAGTCTAAGTCCTTGTAGGTTAGATAATCCTAAGGCTGAAGCACATGTGCTGTCAAACTTTCAGTGCTAGTTACTGTAAAGCGCTAATAATAATGATAATAATAATAAATGGTTGAAGCTATGTGTACCAAATTTTACACCAATTCCTTACCTTCCAGAGCATCCACAGTGCAAGTAGCCAACAACTAAGTTTCCCGCCATTTTAGATACGAGGTTGACTGTATCAGGAGAGCTGAAATTGGGTGGGAGGCAGGGGCCCTGGATGGCGGGCAAGATGGTGTTCAAAAAATTGAAAAGGAAGGCCAAGGATGAATTGGCCAAGTTTAGAGCCATTGAGGTCTCAAAACTGGCTAAAATGAAAGAAAATTCACAGCAGAGGTACTTATTCAACACCACAGAGCTGTACAGCCACATACTGATACAGTCATTCCCAGGCTGACCACAGCTCCATTAAGGCCT